>NC_138298.1:30592500-30822500 GCF_965601325.2 Salmo salar
GGGGAGAGAGATTCATGGGGAAGAGAGGGGGAAGGAGAGGAGAGAGGGAGGGAGGGAGGTGGGGGAGAGAGATTCATGGGGAAGAGAGGGGGAAGGAGAGGAGAGAGGGAGGGATGGAGGTGGGGGAGAGAGGGAAGGATGAGAGGGGAGAGGGAGACGGGAGCTGAGGGAGAAGGGGTGGAGGTGGGGGAGAGAGAGGGAGGGAGGGAGGGAGGGAGGGAGGGAGGGAGGGAGGGAGGGAGGGAGGGAGGGAGGGGAGAGAGATTCATGGGGAAGAGAGAGGGAAGGAGAGGAGAGAGGGAGGGATGGATGGAGGTGGGGGAGAGAGAGGGAAGGATGAGAGGGGAGAGGGAGACGGGAGCTGGGGGAGAAGGGGTGGAGGTGGATGGAGAGAGGAGATGAAGATAGCCAGGACAGAAGACGTTGGAGGGAATGTTCCTGTCCTACTGTGTTACCATGGTCCTGATCTGTCCTACTATCTTACCATGGTGCTGATCTGTCCTACTGTCTTACCATGATCCTGATCTGTCCTACTGTCTTACCATGGTCCTGATCTGTCCTACTGTCTTACCATGGTCCTGATCTGTCCTACTGTCTTACCATGGTCCTGATATATCCTACTATCTTACCATGGTGCTGATCTGTCCTACTGTGTTATCATGATCCCGCTCTGTTCTACTGTCTTACCATGATCCTGATCTGTCCTACTGTCTTACCATGGTCCTGATCTGTCCTACTGTGTTACCATGGTGCTGATCTGTCCTACTGTCTTACCATGGTCCTGATCTGTCCTACTGTCTTACCATGGTCCTGATCTGTCCTACTGTGTTACCATGGTCCTGATCTGTCCTACTGTCTTACCATGATCCCGCTCTGTTCTACTGTCTTACCATGGTCCTGATCTGTCCTACTGTGTTACCATGATCCTGATCTGTCCTACTGTCTTACCATGATCCCGCTCTGTTCTACTGTCTTACCATGGTCCTGATCTGTCCTACTGTCTTACCATGGTCCTGATATATCCTACTATCTTACCATGGTGCTGATCTGTCCTACTGTGTTATCATGATCCCGCTCTGTCCTACTGTCTTACCATGATCCTGATCTGTCCTACTGTGTTACCATGGTCCTGATCTGTCCTACTGTCTTACCATGATCCTGATCTGTCCTACTATCTTACCATGGTGCTGATCTGTCCTACTGTGTTACCATGGTGCTGATCTGTCCTACTGTCTTACCATGATCCTGATCTGTCCTACTGTCTTACCATGGTCCTGATATGTCCTACTATCTTACCATGGTCCTGATCTGTCCTACTGTCTTACCATGATCCTGATCTGTCCTACTGTGTTACCATGATCCTGATCTGTCCTACTGTGTTACCATGGTGCGGATCTGTCCTACTGTGTTACCATGGTCCTGATCTGTCCTACTGTCTTACCATGGTCCTGATATGTCCTACTATCTTACCATGGTGCTGATCTGTCCTACTGTCTTACCATGGTCCTGATCTGTCCTACTGTGTTACCATGATCCTGATCTGTCCTACTGTCTTACCATGATCCTGATCTGTCCTACTGTCTTACCATGGTCCTGATCTGTCCTACTGTCTTACCATGGTCCTGATCTGTCCTACTGTCTTACCATGGTCCTGATATATCCTACTGTCTTACCATGGTCCTGATCTGTCCTACTGTCTTACCATGATCCTGATCTGTCCTACTGTGTTACCATGGTCCTGATCTGTCCTACTGTCTTACCGTGGTCCTGATCTGTCCTACTGTCTTACCATGATCCTGATCTGTCCTACTGTCTTACCATGGTCCTGATCTGTCCTACTGTCTTACCATGATCCTGATCTGTCCTACTGTCTTACCATGATCCCGCTCTGTTCTACTGTCTTACCATGGTCCTGATACAGTGAGGGGAAAAAAGTATTTGATCCCCTGCTGATTTTGTACGTTTGCCCACTGACAAAGAAAGGATCAGTCTATAATTTTAATGGTAGGTTTATTTGAACAGTGAGAGACAGAATAACAACAACAAAATCTAGAAAAACGTATGTCAAAATGTTATAAATCGATTTGCATTTTAATGAGGGACATAAGTATTTGACCCCCTCTCAATCAGAAATATTTCTGGCTCCCAGGTGTCTTTTATACAGGTAACAAGCTGAGATTAGGAGCACTCCATTTAAGAGTGTGCTCCTAATCTCAGCTCGTTACCTGTATAAAAGACACCTGTCCACAGAAGCAATCAATCAATCAGATTCCAAACTCTCCTTGCAAGATCTCACCTCGTGGAGTTGCAATGATCATGAGAACAGTGAGGAATCAGACCAGAACTACACGGGAGGATCTTGTCAATGATCTCAAGGCAGCTGGGGCCATAGTCACCAAGAAAATAATTGGTAACACACTATGCCGTGAAGGACTGAAATCCTGCAGCGCCCGCAAGGTCCCCCTGCTCAAGAAAGCACATATACATGCCTGTCTGAAGTTTGCCATTGAACATCTGAATGATTCAGAAGACAACTGGGTGAAAGTGTTATGGTCAGATGAGACCAAAATGGAGCTCTTTGGCATCAACTCAACTCGCCGTGTTTGGAGGAGGAGGAATGCTGCCTATGACCCAACAACACCATCCCCACCGTCAAACATGGAGGTGGAAACATTATGCTTTGGAGGTGTTTTTCTGCTAAGGGGACAGGACAACTTCACCGCATCAAAGGGACGATGGATGGGGCCATATACCGTCAAATCTTGGGTGAGAACCTCCTTCCCTCAGCCAGAGCATTGAAAATTTGTCGTGGATGGGTATTCCAGCATGACAATGACCCAAAACACACGCCCAAGGCAACAAAGGAGTGGCTCAAGAAGAAGCACATTAAGGTCCTGGAGTGGCCTAGCCAGTCTCCAGATCTTAATCCCATAGAAAATCTGTGGAGGGAGCTGAAGGTTCGAGTTGCCAAACATCAGCCTCAAAACCTTAATGACTTGGAGAAGATCTGCAAAGAGGAGTGGGACAAAATCCCTCCTGAGATGTGTGCAAACCTGGTGGCCAACTACAAGAAATGTCTGACCTCTGATTGCCAACAAGGGTTTTGCCACCAAGTACTAAGTCATGTTTTGCAGAGGGGTCAAATACTTATTTTTTTTATCATTTTATAACATTTTTGACATGCGTTTTTCTGGATTTTTTGTTGTTATTCTGTCTCTCACTGTTCAAATGAACCTACCATTAAAATTATAGACTGATCATTTCTTTGTCAGTGGGCAAATGTACAAAATCAGCAGGGGATCAAATACTTTTTCCCTCACTGTATGTCCTACTGTCTTACCATGATCCTGATCTGTCCTACTGTCTTACCATGATCCTGATCTGTCCTACCGTCTTACCATGATCCTGATCTGTCCTACCGTCTTACCATGATCCTGATCTGTCCTACTGTCTTACCGTGGTCCTGATCTGTCCTACTGTCTTACCATGATCCTGATCTGTCCTACCTTCTTACCATGGTCCTTATCTGTATACTGTCTTACCGTGGTCCTGATCTTTTCTTCTGTCTACCATGGTGCTGATCTGTCTTACTGTCTTACCACGATCCCAATCTGTCCTACTGTCTTACCATGATCCTGATCTGTCCTACTGTCTTACCATGGTCCTGATCTGTCCTATTGTCTTACCATGGTCCTGATCTGTCCTACTGTCTTACCATGGTCCTGATCTGTCCTACTGTCCTACCATGGTCCTGATCTGTCCTACTGTCTTACCATGGTCCTGATCTGTTCTACTGTCTTATCATGGTCCTGATCTGTCCTACTGTCTTACCATGATCCTGATCTGTCCTACTGTCTTACCATGGTCCTGATCTGTCCAACTTTCTATGATTCCGCCCTGTCCTATTGTCTTACCATGGTCCTGATCTGTCCTATTGTCTTACCATGGTCCTGATCTGTCCTACTGTCTTACCATGATCCTGATCTGTCCTACTGTGTTACGGTACATTTCAGCATCATGGACATCTCTGCCATCCTCCTATACCCTGTCTCTCTTTCCCCCGTTTCTCTCTCTGGTGGAGTTGGTTACTGGAGGTTTTTTTTGAGAAGAGGGGATGACAGGAGGACAGGAAGACAGGTAAAGGGAAGGAGGAGGGGAAATGAGAGAAAGGTGGTTAATTTGACGGCAAGGGAAGATACAGGGAGGAGAGAGAGGAGAAGAGTGGAGCGAGGGTTATCCTAAAAGGAGGGAGGAGTAAAGGTTAGGAGAAAATATGGTTACTCTGAGAGGAAGCAGTGAGGAAAGGGGGAGAGAAGAAGAGAGAGGAGGTAGAGGAGGTTTTAAAGTGTCCTCTCTCACCCCCTTGCTCTCTTCTCTCCCTCTCTTCTCTCTCTCTCTCTGTCTCTAATGGGACCATTGGGCCGAGAGGAGCTAGATAGCATCCATTATTTACACTGACCTCCACACACACACACACACACAAACGTACATGCACACACAGACACACACACACACACACACACACACACACACCACCACTCTCTCTCTCTCTCTCTCTCTCTCTCTCTCTCTCTAAATTGTTCTCTGTCCCTGTCTCATTTGTTCCTAGTCCTTGTGTGGCAGTCACACACTCCTCTCTCACATTCCTGTAATGACTACATACTGCCACCTTGTGGTCATTTAACCAAAATGCACCAATCTACCTAAAACCCACCTTTGACCATTGATTCAGTCAGGTAGATATTCAGCCATTCTGCCCCACTGCCTTTCTGAGACACAGAGAAAACACGACATGTGTGCCATGGATTTTCACTCCAGTCTAATTTGACTGACATCCTTCCAAACTTCTTCAACTTCTAATCATGCATTCTGTCTTTCATCAGAAACTTTGCTTTTAGTAATGCAGACATTGTTCATAATGCATATTCAATTCTCTTCTCCTCTTGTTCTGACAGGATGAAAAGAATCAGCTGATGACTACTAATGTCTGGCTATGGCAGGTAAGGACCAATCAGCTGATGACTACTAATATCTGGCTATGGCAGGTAAGGACCAATCAGCTCATGACTACTAATGTCTGGCTATGGCAGGTAAGGACCAATCAGCTGATGACTACTAATGTCTGGCTATGGCAGGTAAGGACCAATCAGCTGATGACTACTAATGTCTGGCTATGGTAGGTAAGGACCAATCAGCTGATGACTACTAATATCTGGCTATGACAGGTAAGGACCAATCAGCTGATGACTACTAATGTCTGGCTATGGCAGGTAAGGACCAATCAGCTGATGACTACTAATGTCTGGCTATGACAGGTAAGGACCAATCAGCTCATGACTACTAATGTCTGGCTATGGCAGGTAAGGACCAATCAGCAGCATCTCTACTGTAGTTTGAACACAAAAAGCCTCTGTTGTTAATGTTGTAATGTTAATGCTTCAACAATGTCTTCATAGAGCTTCACTTGTTTCCAGAAGACTTCAATATGGTGTTGTATTTATGTAGCAGTTTTATACCTCAGCAGTTCATGCCTGTATTGTCACTATCACGGTCTTCAAACTCCCTGTCATAAATGAGCCAAGGCGCAGCGTGCATGTACTTCCACATCTTTAATGGAAGTGAAACCTTTCACAAAAACCAGGTAAACAGAAATCAAACGTGACGCAACTGTGGCGCACACAAACACTCACAGAAAATAATAATGACCCACAAACACAGGTGGGGAAAACGGCTGCCTAAGTATGATCCCCAATCAGAGACAAGGATAAACAGCTGCCTCTGATTGGGAACCATACTAGGCCAACAAAGAAATAGAAACATAGATATGCCCACCCAAGTTACACCCTGACCTAACCAAATAGAGAATAAAACAGATTCTCTGAGGTCAGGGCGTGACATGTATTGGTATTATTGTAATGTTATGTTATAATGTTATGTTATAAAGGTATGTTATAATGTTATGTTATAAAGGTAGTGTATAATGTTATGTTGTAAAAGTAGTCTATAATGTTATGTTGTAAATGTATGTTATAATGTTATGTTACAAAGGTATGTTATAATGTTATATTATAATGGTATGTTATAAAGGTATGTTATATAATGTTATGTTATAATGTTATGTTATAATATTATCCCAGAAACAGTAGACCCACTCCAATTTGCATACCGCCCAAACAGATCCACAGATGATGCAATCTCTATTGCACTCCACACTGCCCTTTCCCACCTGGACAAAAGGAACACCTATGTGAGAATGCTATTCATTGACTACAGCTCAGCGTTCAACACCATAGTACCCTGAAAGCTCATCACTAAGCTAAGGAACCTGGATCTCACCACGTGGAGTTGCAGTGATTATGAGACGATGAGGAATCAGCCTAGAACTACACGGGAGGATCTTGTCAATGATCTCAAGGCAGCTGGGACCATAGTCACCAAGAAAACAATTGGTTACACACTACGCCGTGAAGGACTGAAATCCTGCAGTGCCCACAAGGTCCCCCTGCTCAAGAAAGCACATATACATGCCCGTCTGAAGTTTGCCAATGAACATCTGAATGATTCAGAGGACAACTGGGTGAAAGTGTTGTGGTCAGATGAGACCAAAATGGAGCTCTTTGGCATCAACTCAACTCGCCGTGTTTGGAGTAGGAGGAATGCTGCCTATGACCCCAAGAACACCATCCCCACCGTCAAACATGGAGGTGGAAACATTATGCTTTGTGGGTGTTTTTCTGCTAAGGGGACAGGACAACTTCACCGCATCAAAGGGATGCTGGACGTGGCCATGTACCGTCAAATCTTGGGTGAGAACCTCCTTCCCTCAGCCAGGGCATTGAAAATGGGTCGTGGATGGGTATGCCAGCATGACAATGACCCAAAACACACGGCCAAGGCAACAACGGAGTGGCTCAAGAAGAAGCACATTAAGGTCCTGGAGTGGCCTAGCCAGTCTCCAGACCTTAATCCCATAGAAAATCTGTGGAGGGAGCTGAAGGTTCGAGTTGCCAAACGTCAGCCTCGAAACCTTAATGACTTGGAGAAGATCTGCAAAGAGGAGTGGGACAAAAATCCCTCCTGAGATGTGTGCAAACCTAGTGGCCAACTACAAGAAATGTCTGACCTCTGTGATTGCCAACAAGGGTTTTGCCACCAAGTACTGTCATGTTTTGCAGAGGGGTCAAATACTTATTTCCCTCATTAAAATGCAAATGAATTTATAACATTTTTTAAATGCTTTTTTCTGGATTTTTTTGTTGTTATTCTGTCTCTCACTGTTCAAATAAACCTACCATTTAAAATTATAGACTGATCCTTTCTTTGTCAGGGGACAAAGGTACAAAATCAGCAGGGGATCAAATACTTTTTCCCCCACTGTATTTCCCTCATTAAAATGCAAATCAATTTATAACATTTTTGACATGTGTTTTTCTGGATTTTTTGTTGTTATTCTGTCTCTCACTGTTCAAATAAACCTACCATTAAAATTATAGACTGATCATTTCTTTGTCAGTGGGCAAACGTACAAAATCAGCAGGGGATCAAATACTTTTTTCCCTCACTGTACATACTACCTCAATAAGCCTGACTAACCGGTGTGTGTATGTAACCTTGCTACTCTTATTTTGAAATCTCTTTTTACTGCTGTTTTATTTCTTTACTTACCTACACACACACACACACACACACACACACACACACACACACACACACACACACACACACACACACACACACACACACACACACACACACACATATACCTTAAAAAAAAAGTATTTCACTGTAAGGTCTGCACCTGTTGTATTAGGCGCACGTGTCACAGCTGTCGAAAGGATTGGACCAAAGTGCAGCGTGGTTGTAGTTCCACATTTTATTAAATCCGTGAAACTTTGCAATACATAAATAACTGAAATGACAAAAACAAACCGTGACGCAGAGAGAAACAAACACTACTCAAAATATAATCACCCACAAAACCCATAAAGAAAAACCCCTACTTAAATATGAACTCCAATTAGAGACAACGAGGACCAGCTGCCTCCAATTGGAGATCATCCCAAACAAGCCAACATAGAAATACAAAAACTAGAACCTAAGAACATAGAAATAGAAAACATAAAACACCCCCTGTCACGCCCTGACCTCCTCTACCATAGAAAATCACCTTACTATGGTCAGGACGTGACAAATAACATCAAATCAAAGTTTATGTTATAATGTTTTGTTATAAAGGTATGCGATAATGTTATGTTGTTATGTTATAAAGGTATTTTTAATTTTATGATATGTTATAATGTTAAGCTATATTGTTATGTTATAATGTCATGTAGTGTTATGTTATTTTCTAATGCTATGTTATAATGTAATGCTATATTGTTATGTTAAAATGTAATGCTATTGTAACGGTTGTCGTCGGGAATGGAGGACCAAAGCGCAGCAGGAATGTGGATGCTCATCTTGTATTTATTTTAAAATAAAGTGAACACCAAAATAACAAAACGAACAACAAAACAGTCTTGTCATGCACACTCAGCAAAACAAGAAACAATCTCCCACAACACCAAACCAAACAATTACCCATATATAACACTCTCAATCAGAGGCAACGAGAAAGCACCTGCCTCCAATTGAGAGTCCAACCCCCCCATCAACCTAAACATAGAAATACAACAAACCAGAAAGAACATAGACCAAAACCCGGAAATAATAAATCAAACACCCTACTACATAAATCACCACCCCGAACCACATAAACAAAATACCCTCTGCCACGTCCTGACCAAACTACAATAACAAATAACCCTTATACTGGTCAGGACGTGACAGCTATATTGTTTTGTTATGTTATAATGTTATGTTATATTGCTATGTTATGTTATTTTGTAATGTTATGTTATAATGTTATGCAATATTGTTATGTTATATTGTTATGTTATGTTATAATGTAATGTTATTTTGTATGGTGTGTTATAATGTAATGTTATTTTATAATTGTATGTTATAATGCCGTGCGGCAGGTAGCCTAGTGGTTAGGGTGTTGGGCCAGTAACCGAAAGGTTGGTGGATCGAATCCCTGAGCTGACAAGGTAAAAATCTGTCGTTCTGCCCCTGAACAAGGCAGTTAACCCATTAGGCCGTCATTGTAAATAAGAATTTGTTCTTAACTGACTTGCCTGGTTAAATAATGTAATGGTATGTTATAATGTAATGGTATATTGTTATGTTATTTTATAATGTTATAATGTATAATGTTATAATGTAATGTTATGTTATAATGTTATTTATAATGTTATGTTATAATGTAATGGTATATTGTTATGTTATAATGTAATGGTATATTGTTCTGTTATAATGTAATGGTATATTGTTATTTTATAATGTTATTTTATAATGTTATTTTATAATGTAATGGTATATTGTTCTGTTGTAATGTAATGGTATATTGTTCTGTTATAATGTAATGGTATATTGTTATGTTATAATGTAATGTTTTATGTTCTGTAGGAGTGGGTAGATGTGAAGCTCCAGTGGAACCCAGATGAGTATGGAGGAATCACCTCTATCAGAGTTCCCTCTGAAACAATATGGCTGCCGGACATCGTCCTCTATGAGAAGTGAGTGCACACTACTTCCTGCTTCCAATGGGCTCAGCTCTGTGTTTTCAGACTCTCTTTGATACTTTATTGTCCCTGAAAAATCAATGAATGCCTTCTTAGAACCTGCTTTACAATTTAAACACTTGTAAGACAACTCTTCACTCTAATTTATAACATAGTGTATAACATAGTACTTCTGACGACTTTTCTTCCTCTTCACTTCATTAATCTTAGCAGGGTTAGCATGGAGGTCTATTATAATCATTTATGTTAGCAGGGTTAGCATGGAGGTCTATTATAATCATTTATGTTAACAGGGTTAGCATGGAGGTCTATTATAATCATTTATGTTAGCAGGGTTAGCATGGAGGTCTATTATAATCATTTATGTTAGCAGGGTTAGCATGGAGGTCTATTATAATCATTTATGTTAGCAGGGTTAGCATGGAGGTATATTATAATCATTTATGTTAGCAGGGTTAGCATGGAGGTATATTATAATCATTTATGGTAGCAGGGTTAGCATGGAGGTCTATTATAATCATTTATGTTAGCAGGGTTAGCATGGAGGTCTATTATAATCATTTATGTTAACCTGTTGGGGCTACAGGTTAGCAATGAACCCCGAGTCGGGATTGCTAACAAGGCTGGAAATTCAAAACATCAAAAATCTAATAATTTCAATTTCTCAAACAATCAACTATTTTACACAATTTAAAAGATAAACATCTCCTTAATCTAACCACATTGTTCGATTTTCAAAGAGGCTTTACGGCAAAAGCATAAAGTTAGATTATGTTAGGACAGTACATAGCCACAAAAGTACAAACATCCATTTTCAATTCAAGGTCAGGCGTCACCAAAAGCAGAAACCAGCTAGAATTATGCACTAACCTTTGTCAATCTCCATCAGATGACACTCCTAGGACATTATGTTATACAATACATGCATTTTTTGTTCCATCAAGTTCATATTTATATCCAAAAACAGCATTTTACAGTAGCGTGAAATTCAGATTTTTTTCTTCTCTGAAATGCTTCCGGTGAACATAACAAAATTACTATTCGAAAACATTGGTAAATTATAATATTGTCATTCAAAGAATAATATATTATCATCTCGTAATTGCTACCGAATGGCCAGATCTCAAAATAACTTTACTGGGAAATCACATTTTGCAATAAACGGGGTGCTATGCTAAGAACAATAAGCTATGCTATACAGTTAGCATCATCTAATATCGATAATAACATTGTAAATATCCCCTTACCTTTGATTATCTCCATCAGAAGGCACTGCCAGGAATCCCAGGTCCGGAACAAATGTGGTTTCTTTTGACAAAGTTCATAATTTATGTCCAAATAACACCAAGTAGTTAGCGTTCATTATGCTCCCACAAAACGTGGTGGGGGGGGGTGTAAATCACGCCGAAAAGCTAAAAAAACCTAGTAAATAATCTATTTACGTTCGTTCAAACATGTCAAACGTTGTAGCATTAATCTTTTGGTCCATTTTTAACGTTAAACATCAGTAATATTTTCACACAACCTATCCTATGTCTTGATAAACAATTAATGACAAACTCACGCTTCTCAGATTTATGCGCAGGCGCAATAAAATGAAGTGACGACATGTCAACTTCCTTGCATTCTAATTTGCTCTCTGTTTATCATAGACGCTTCAAACAACTTTATAAAGATCGTTGACATCTAGTGGAAGCCGTAGGTGTTGCGAAATGAATCCTTTCTCACTATGGTATCTATAAAACAATGACACTAAATAGTACAGTCACAAAATTCACATTTTTTTTAAATCTATTTTTCACAGGTTTTTGCCTGCAATATGAGTTTTGTTATACTTACAGACACCATTCAAACTGTTTTAGAAAATTCAGAGTGTTTTCTATCCGAATGTGTTAATAATATGCATATCCTAGCTTCTGAGTTGGTGTAGGAGGCAGTTAAAAATGGGCACATATTTTTTTCAAAATTTCTCAATACTGCCCCCGAGCCCCAACAGGTTTTAACAGGGTTAGCATGGAGGTCTATTATAATCATTTATGTTAGCAGGGTTAGCATGGAGGTATATTATAATCATTTATGTTAGCAGGGTTAGCATGGAGGTCTATTATAATCATTTATGTTAGCAGGGTTAGCATGGAGGTATATTATAATCATTTATGTTAGCAGGGTTAGCATGGAGGTCTATTATAATCATTTATGTTAGCAGGGTTAGCATGGAGGTCTATTATAATCATTTATGTTAACAGGGTTAGCATGGAGGTCTATTATAATAATTTATGTTAGCAGGGTTACCATGGAGGTATATTATAATCATTTATGTTAGCAGGGTTAGCATGGAGGTCTGTTATGATCTAGTATCGTTTTGAGAAAACCAGCGCTAATACAGCATCCTGCAAAGTTCAGCTGGTTCTTTTTAATAGGCTCATCATCTTTTGTTGTGTGCTTTAAAATGTGTCTAATAAACAAAACTCACCAACTAACTTCCCTCCCTCCCTCCCTCCCTCCCTCCCTCCCTCCCTCCCTCCCTCCCTCCCTCCCTCACTCACTCACTCACTCACTCACTCACTCACTCACTCACTCACTCACTCACTCACTCCCTCTTCACCACTCCCTCCCTCCCTCTCCTCACACCTCCCCTCCCTCCCTCGCTCCCTCCCTCTCCTCACACCCTCACACCTCCCCTCCCTCCCTCCCTCTCCTCACACCTCCCCGCCCTCCCTCCCTCCCTCTCCTCATACCTCCCCTCCCTCTCCTCACCCCCCTCAGTGCTGACGGGCGTTTCGAGGGCTCTCTGATGACCAAAGCCATTGTGAGGTCAGACGGGACAATCAGGTGGACCCCTCCGGCCAGCTACAAGTCTTCATGCACCATGGACGTCACCTTCTTTCCCTTCGACAGGTGGGACTGACCGCTGGACACACACACACACACACACATACACACACACAAACGCTCACACGCACACAACATACACACATGAACACACACGAGCTCACGCACACGCACACATAAACACTAACATGGAAGCACATACACACAGACACACACACACACACACACACACACTAATCAACTAATCAATCCATCAGTCCTACCTGTCGGATGGGAAGAAGGTGACATCCATGATTATCTCTGTTTTACTATATCACTTTATCCATGATCTGTTTTACTATATCACTTTATCCATGATTATCTCTGTTTTACTATATCACTTTATCACTATCATTTATAAGATTTGTTGTGTCACTTCTCCTTTATCACTCACTCTCCCCTTCCCCTTGGTTGGTTGGTTGGTTGATTGGTTGATTGATTGGTTGATTGATTGATTGATTGGTTGATTGATTGGTTGATTGATTGGTTGATGATTGGTTGATGATTGGTTGGTTGATTGGTTGATGATTGGTTGATGATTGGTTGGTTGATTGGTTGATTGATTGGTTGATTGATTGGTTGATTGATTGATTGGTTGATTGATTGGTTGATTGATTGGTTGATGATTGGTTGATGAATGGTTGGTTGATTGGTTGATGATTGGTTGATGATTGGTTGATTGGTCAATTGGTCGATTGGTCGATTTGTTGATTGGTTGATTGATTGAGATGTGACTGGTGTATTTGCCTCTGCGGTCAGCTGTTAAAAAAACAACCTTTTAAAAAAATATATAACTTTTTTGTTACTTTACAATATAAATACTTTAATATAAAGTCAATTTAACAATACAGACTGAACTGCAGTCACCACAGACAGAATATTTCCCCCTCCCAAATACAGTGAGGGAAAAAAGTATTTGATCCCCTGCTGATTTTGTACATTTGCCCACTGACAAAGAAATGGTCAGTCTATCATTTTAATGGTAGGTTTATTTGAACAGTGAGAGACAGAATAACAAACAAAAAAATTCAGAAAAACGCATGTCAAAAATGTTATAAAATGATTTGCATTTTAATGAGGGAAATAAGTATTTTACCCCTCTGCAAAACATGACTTAGTACTTGGTGGCAAAACCCTTGTTGGCAATCACAGAGGTCAGACGTTTCTTGTAGTTGGCCACCAGGTTTGCACACATCTCAGGAGGGATTTTGTCCCACTCCTCTTTGCAGATCTTCTCCAAGTCATTAAGGTTTCGAGGCTGATGTTTGGTTCTCACCCAAGATTTGACCGTACATGGCCCCGTCCATCGTCCCTTTGATGCGGTGAAGTTGTCCTGTCCCCTTAGCAGAAAAACACCCCCAAAGCATAATGTTTCCACCTCCATGTTTGACGGTGGGGATGGTGTTCTTGGGGTCATAGGCAACATTCCTCCGCCTCCAAACACGACGAGTTGAGTTGATGCCAAAGAGCTCCATTTTGGTCTCATCTGACCACAACACTTTCACCCAGTTGTCCTCTGAATCATTCAGATGTTCATTGGCAAACTCAGACGGGCATGTATATGTGCTTTCTTGAGCAGGGGGACCTTGCGGGCGCTGCAGGATTTCAGTCCTTCATAGTGTGTTACCAATTGTTTTCTTGGTGACTATGGTCCCAGCTGCCTTGAGATCATTGACAAGATCCTGCTGTGTAGTTCTGGGCTGATTTCTCACCATTCTCATGATCATTGCAACTCCACGAGGTGAGATCTTGCATGGAGCCCCAGGCCGAGGGAGATTGACAGTTCTTTTGTGTTTCTTCCATTTGCGAATAATCGCACCAACTGTTGTCACCTTCTCACCAAGCTGCTTGGCGATGGTCTTGTAGCCCATTCCAGCCTTGTGTAGGTCTACAATCTTGTCCTTGACATCCTTGGAGAGCTCTTTGGTCTTGGCCATGGTGGAGTGTTTGGAATCTGATTGATTGATTGCTTCTGTGGACAGGTGTCTTTTATACAGGTAACAAACTGAGATTAGGAGCACTCCCTTTAAGAGTGTGCTCCTAATCTCAGCTCGTTACCTGTATAAAAGACACCTGGGAACCAGAAATCTTTCTGATTGAGAGGGGGTCAAATACTTGTTTCCCTCATTAAAATGCAAATCAATTTATAACATTTTTGACATGCGTTTTTCTGGATTTTTTTGTTGTTATTCTGTCTCTCACTGTTCAAATAAACCTACCATTAAAATGATAGACTGATCATTTCTTTGTCAGTGGGCAAACGTACAAAATCAGCAGGGGATCAAATACTTTCCCCCTCACTGTACAGACAGAACTGCAGTCACCACAGACAGAATGTTTTCCCTCCCCAATACAGACAGAACTGCAGTCACCACAGACAAAATGTCTTCCCCTCCCCAATACAGACAGAACTGCAGTCACCACAGACAGAATGTTTTCCCCTCCCCAATACAGACAGAACTGCAGTCACCACAGACAGAATGTTTTCCCCTCCCCAATACAGACAGAACTGCTCCATGAAGTTTGGCTCGTGGACCTACGACGGCAACATGGTCGACCTGGTCCTTGTCGACCACTACGTCGACCGAAAGGACTTCTTCGACAACGGTGTGTAGGAAAAATACTCTTGAAGTAAGATGTCTTGCTACTCCAAAAGCTTCAGAAGTCAAGCAACAAGTGAATTGTTCTAGCTACAATAATATCTCACGGTATACAGTGTATAGAAGGAAACGCAAAGTGGTTTCGTTACCAGTTAATACATGTCGGTTAGAGACGCCATTTCTACAAGAAACAGCAGGGTGGTGGTAACTAACCCGGTTTGTCAGTCTCTTCCCACCACAGTTAATGAAGACATGAATCAGTATGACAGTGTCCTGTCTCTCTATGTCCAATGTGAATGTGGTCCAGTTAATGAAGACGTTAATCAGTATGACAGTGTCCTGTCTCTCTATGTCCAATGTGAATGTGGTCCAGTTAATGAAGACATGAATCAGTATGACAGTGTCCTGTCTCTCTATGTCCAATGTGAATGTGGTCCAGTTAATGAAGACGTTAATCAGTATGACAGTGTCCTGTCTCTATGTCCAATGTGAATGTGGTCCAGTTAATGAAGACGTTAATCAGTATGACAGTGTCCTGTCTCTCTATGTCCAATGTGAATGTGGTCCAGTTAATGAAGACGTTAATCAGTATGACAGTGTCCTGTCTCTCTATGTCCAATGTGAATGTGGTCCAGTTAATGAAGACGTTAATCAGTATGACAGTGTCCTGTCTCTCTATGTCCAATGTGAATGTGGTCCAGTTAATGAAGACGTTAATCAGTATGACAGTGTCCTGTCTCTCTATGTCCAATGTGAATGTGGTCCAGTTAATGAAGACGTTAATCAGTATGACAGTGTCCTGTCTCTATGTCCAATGTGAATGTGGTCCAGTTAATGAAGACATTAATCAGTATGACAGTGTCCTGTCTCTCTATGTCCAATGTGAATGTGGTCCAGTTAATGAAGACGTTAATCAGTATGACAGTGTCCTGTCTCTCTATGTCCAATGTGAATGTGGTCCAGTTAATGAAGACGTTAATCAGTATGACAGTGTCCTGTCTCTATGTCCAATGTGAATGTGGTCCAGTTAATGAAGACGTTAATCAGTATGACAGTGTCCTGTCTCACTATGTCCAATGTGAATGTGGTCCAGTCACCCACCAACA
Organism: Salmo salar; assembly: GCF_965601325.2. Classification (NCBI taxonomy): domain Eukaryota; kingdom Metazoa; phylum Chordata; class Actinopteri; order Salmoniformes; family Salmonidae; genus Salmo; species Salmo salar. Next base: position 30,608,701 of record NC_138298.1, read on the forward strand.
ACATTAAAGGTAACATACAATCACTGATCCAATTCCCTTACAGGTGAATGGGAGATCCTCAACGCCACCGGCGCCAAGGGCAGCCGGCGGGACGGTATCTACTGGTACCCCTTCGTTACCTACTCCTTCATCCTCAAGAGGCTTCCCTTGTTCTACACACTCTTCCTCATCATCCCCTGTCTCGGTCTGTCCTTCCTGACCGTGTTGGTGTTCTACCTCCCGTCTGATGAAGGAGAGAAGTTGTCTCTGTCCACATCGGTCCTGGTGTCTCTCACCGTGTTCCTCCTCGTCATAGAAGAGATTATACCTTCCTCCTCCAAGGTCAGTGGAGGTCGCTGGGGACTGTCTGTCTGTGGAACGCTCTTCTATGACGTTTTGAGCCGTTTTAAACTACTTTGCCAAGTTGAGCTGTACTACAGGGTCGGCCATTGTTGTTGGTACCGTACTGGAAATGACCATGTGACAAGAGAAAGGCAGTCCAGTACGGTTCAGGTTGGCCCTGCAGTGGGAGTCAGTTATTGGTGTACTCTTCAGAGGTGTGATATCATCAACATGTTGTTTATGTATTTATCACCAAGGTGATCCCTCTGATTGGAGAGTACCTCCTCTTCATCATGATCTTCGTCACCTTCTCCATCATCGTCACGGTGTTTGTCATCAACGTCCACCACCGCTCCTCAGCCACCTACCACCCCATGGCCCCCTGGGTAAAAAACCTCTTCCTCCAGAGGCTACCCAGACTGCTTTGCATGAGGGGACACACTGACAGGTACACACACAAACACACCTACACACACACCTTCTCTTTTTTCCGGTTGATTACCAATCATTGATTGCATTGATCTTTTATGATTCAATTCAATAACAAATGAATAAAATCTGATTTTAGAAGATAAGATGAAAATACATTGAGGGAATATAACAACTGTAGATCAACCCTGATGTAAATAAATAAAGAAGAAGAATTAGATATTGTTGATATATATTTTATGATTCCCTTTCATTTAATGGAAAGAAAGAAAGAAAGAGAAGCGACTATGTACTTTATTCCTGAATCATCAACATTGTGATTGTAGTAATTAGTTGTAACTGGTGTAATTTCTAGGTACCACTACCCAGACATTGAGCTGCGTAGCCCAGAGCTGAAGCCCCGCGGAGGTCCAGGGAGGAGGGGGGCATCAGGCCAGGGCCAAGCCCAGCAGAGAGGCCCTGTTGGGGGGAAGGAGGATGAGAACCATGCCTGGTTGGCCATGCTGGAGAAAGCCACCAACTCAGTACGGTACATCAGCCGTCACATCAAGAAGGAACACTTTATCAGAGAGGTAGGGGTGTGTCTGTCTGTCTGTCTCTATGTCTTTTAGTTTTCAGATGGGGAAAAAATTATTATTGTTGAGATCATTCTCTTTCTTTCTCTCCCTCCCTCCCTCCTCCCTCCTTCCATCCCCCTCTCTCTCTCACGCTTTCTCTCACGCTTTCTCTCACACCCCCTCTCCCTCTACCCTCCCTCCTCCCTCTCTCTCTCTCTCTCTCATGCTTTCTCTCACGCTCTCTCACACTCTCCCTCTCCCTCTCTCTCTCTCCTCCCTCCTCTCCCTCTCTCTCTCTATCTCCTCCCTCTCTCTCTCTCTCCCTCACACTCTCTCTCACACTCTCCCTCTATCTCCTCCCTCCTCTCTCTCTCTCTCTCTCTCTCTCTCTCTCTCTCTCTCCCTCCAGGTGGTGCAGGACTGGAAGTTTGTGGCTCAGGTGTTGGACAGGATCTTATTGTGGGTGTTCCTCACTGTCTCCATACTGGGTACCATCCTCATCTTCACTCCAGCCATCACTTTGTACCTGACTACCCCCCCATTCAACACATAGACCCTAACCCCTACATCCTACAACATATAATCACTAGACCCTAACCCTTACACCCTAACCCCTACAACACATAATCACTAGACCCTAACCCCTACACCCTAACCCCTACAACACATAATCACTAGACCCTAACCCCTACATCCTACAACATATAATCACTAGACCCTAACCCTTACACCCTAACCCCTACAACACATAATCACTAGACCCTAACCCCTACACCCTAACCCCTACAACACATAATCACTAGACCCTAACCCCTACACCAGGGCTGTTCAATGTCGGTCCTGGAGGGCCCAAACAGTTCTGGTTTTCATCTTCTCCATCTAATAAGGGACTAGTTCAGACCTGGGAAACCAGGTGAGTGCAACTGACTGGAATTGAACAGCCCTGCTCTACACCCTAAGCCCTACACCCTAAACCCTACACCCTGCCTACATCAGGGGTATTCAAATCTTATGAGGTCCGGAGTACTGCTTCTTTTCAGATTTTTATTTGAGGGCTCTACTCCCTAACCCAGTGTTTCCCAATCCTGGTCCTAGGGACCCAGAAGGGTGCACATTGTGGATTTTTCCCCAGCACCAACACACCTGATTCCACTAATCCGGTTTGCAGTGTGTTGGTGCCAGTAGTGTAAAGTACTTAAGTCAAAATACTGGTTGGTGCTGGGGCCAGGACCAGGATCAGGAAACACTGCCCTAACCCCTACACCCTACATCCCAACCCCTACACCCTACATCCTAACACTTACACCCTACATCTTAACCCCTACACCCTACATCCCAACCCCTACACCCTACATCCTAACACGTACACCCTACATCTTAACCCCTACACCCTACATCTTAACCCCTACACCCTACATCCCAACCCCTACACCCTACATCCTAACACTTACACCCTACATCCCAACCGCTACACCCTACATCCTAACACTTACACCCTACATCCTAACACTTACACCCTACATCTTAACCCCTACACCCTACATCCCAACCCCTACACCCTACATCCCAACCCCTACACCCTACATCTTAACCCCTACACCCTACATCCCAACCCCTACACCCTACATCCTAACACGTACACCCTACATCTTAACCCCTACACCCTACATCTTAACCCCTACACCCTACATCCCAACCCCTACACCCTACATCCTAACACTTACACCCTACATCCCAACCGCTACACCCTACATCCTAACACTTACACCCTACATCTTAACCCCTACATCCCAACCCCTACATCCTACATCTTAACCCCTACACCCTACATCTTAACCCCTACACCCTACATCCCAACCGCTACACCCTACATCCTAACACTTACACCCTACATCTTAACCCCTACATCCTACACCCTACATCCTAACCCCTACCTTCTAACCCCTACACCCTACATCCTAACCCCTACACCCTACATCCTAACCCCTACACCCTACATCCCAATCCCTACACCCTATATCTCAACCCCTACATCCCAACCCCTACACCCTACATCCTAACCCCTACGCCCTACATCCTAACACTTACACCCTACATCTTAACCCCTACATCCTAACCACTACACCCTACATCCTAACCACTACATCCTACATTCTAATCACTACACCCTACATCCTAACCACTACACCCTACATCCTAACCCCTACACCCTAAATCCTAACCCCTACATCCTAACCCCTACACCCTACATCCTAACCCCTACATCCTAACCACTACACCCTACATCTTAACCACTACACCCTACATCCTAACCCCTACATCCTACATCCTAATCACTACACCCTACATCCTAACCACTACACCCTACATCCTAACCCCTACACCCTAAATCCTAACCCCTACATCCTAACCCCTACACCCTAACCACTACACCCTACATCTTAACCACTACACCCTACATCCTAACCACTACACCCTACATCCTAACCCCTACATCCTACACCCTACATACTACACCCTACATCCTACCCCCTACATCCTAACCCCTACATCCTACATCCTAACCCCTACATACTACACCCTACATCCTACCCCCTACATCCTAACCCCTACATCCTACATCCTAACCCCTACACCCTACCATCCTCATCTCCTCAGATGTACCTTAGTGCCAGACATTGAAGATCCTGACCAAGTCCCCGACCACTGCTCTCAACACCTGCTAAGTACCGCACAGCCCCCCATCCCCAAGACCTCCACACCATATGCAACGGAGTTGGAATCTCTACCTTTTCTATAGCGTGATTGGCTACGACGCTGGGGGTCAAGAGGGGGGTCATGTGTATTTACGAGGCAGAGGATCCCTGGTTGGTTGGAGCCCAGCGCCAAGGGACATGGGAGGAAGCTATACCGTGACACTTGTTACACAACTCCAAGCTTTACCCCAACTCTAGCCCCAGTCACCAACTCTGACCCCTAACGCCTGACCCTAAAGGTCGCCCTCCAAATTTTCCTTTGGAAGAATCTAAGTCTATCGTGATCTCTTCACCCTTGAAGCCCTAACCCATAACCCCTAACCCCTATACTTGCAAGTGGAATTTAACTTCCTCGTCCTAAAATACACCACGTAATGTAATTATGACTACTGTACATCATCACTGATAGCCTGGGTACCAGTCTGTTTGTGCTAACGTTCCACTCCTCGTCATGTTTGGCACATGACACCGAGTACACGGAGTGGAATGTTAGCACAAAACAGATCTGGGTTTCAGGCTACATTACTAAAGGACTTCACCTCCAAACTGTACAACACATAGTCACTTGTTTACCTAACTATATACAACGTAGCCTGAGTGCCAGTCTGTTTGTGCCATCACTCTAAATCCTCCTCACCCATCGTCATGCCAATTGGCTAGCCTGGTCCTAGATCTGTTTGTGCCATGATTCCAACTCGAGGAGTAGCACAAACAGATCTGGGACCAGGCTACAAATTGGCTTGCAGTGACGGTAGTGGAGTTGTCAAGAGCACAAACAGATCTGGGACCAGCCTAACTATAACGTGCACCTGTTGTTCAAACTCAAAACCCCAAGCACTGTGACATACATGTACATAGGACTATAAGCAATAACCAAGCCACTGATATCTTATACCAAATCTCTATGTTATTATTTGAATATATTTATGTCGGTTCACATTAGAAATGTACAAAGTCACCTGCCTGCTAAATGTTCTTACTCTTTCCTGTCGTCAGTCAGCACATACCAACGACACATTCGGGATTCTTCTTATGCACAATGTTGCACACACACACACACACACACACACACACACACACACACACACATTGTCTAGCTCTCTTTCTTTCACATGTTGCAACTTGTTGTGTAATATTGTATTGGAAATAAACCCGGTCAATGTAATGGTCTCATGTGTTTAACTAAATCCTATTGAACAACACAATGGCTGATCAACTATTTGATTGTAATGTTCCTTTCCCACCACAAGGTGGCCACAGTTATCACATTTTCATACTTTCACCAGCAGAGGACAGCAAAGACAAAGGTAAGGGAGTCTGTCCATTTATAGCTTAGTAAAGTTGGGACGGACAGTGGCACATTACTATGGTGTCTATTTCTATGGTGGCTATTTCTATGATGGCTATTTCTTTGATGTCTATTTCTATGGTGGCTATTTCTATGATGGCTATTTCTTTGATGGCTATTTCTATGATGGCTATTTCTTTGATGTCTATTTCTATGCTGTCTATGTCTATGATGGCTATTTCTTTGATGTCTATGATGGCTATTTCTATAGTGTCTTATCTGTATTCCTAATTCCATGAGTCATTGATCATCTTTTAGTCATAATAATTACACTGAGATGTTAGTTTGGGGGAATGTTTTACTTTTACAATACTATCTTCAGCATATTGAATGATTTGGGACTACTTGATGATTTGAAGTGTGTCATGTTAATATGATCGAAGGAGGGATGGACTTCATCTTGTCTCTTTCCCTCTGTCTCCTGTATCTGAGTAGTCTGACATCAACCTACTGTTTAATGTTCCATGCTGGAGATCTGAGTCAGAGAGACAGGCGTGTGTGTGTGTGTGTGTGTGTGTGTGTGTGTGTGTGCACCTCTAGATATTCCTAGCTGTCAACCCATCTTCCATAATTACGCGGCAGACGCCTCAGTCTTTCCAACAAAACTCATTGATATTTCATAAACAACCTCTCTGCAACGCTGTTCTACATAACTAGGCCTGGAGAAGGAATACACATATGACAGTTAGTCTGTAGTTTCAGGCTGGGATGTAGTTTGTTGCATGTCACCCACAGTAACAATCCAACTGTGGTAAAGAATCATGATCTGATACAGGAAGGTATGGAAGACAGAGTGTCTGTCTGTCTGCCTGTCTGTCTGTCTGTCTGTCTGTCTGTCTGTCTGTCTGCCTGCCTGTCTGTCTGTCTGTCTGTCTCTCTGTCTGCCTCTCTGTCTGTCTGTCTGTCTGTCTGTCTGTCTGTCTGTCTGTCTGTCTGTCTGTCTGTCTGTCTGTCTGTCTGTCTGCCTGTCTGTCTGTCTGTCTGTCTGTCTGTCTGTCTGTCTGTCTGCCTCTCTGTCTGCCTCTCTGTCTGTCTGTCTGTCTGTCTGCCTGTCTGTCTGTCTGTCTGTCTGTCTGTCTGTCTGTCTGTCTGTCTGTCTGTCTGCCTCTCTGTCTGCCTCTCTGTCTGTCTGTCTGTCTGTCTGTCTGTCTGTCTGTCTGTCTGTCTGTCTGTCTGTCTGTCTGTCTGTCTGTCTGTCTGTCTGTCTGCCTCTCTGTCTGCCTCTCTGTCTGTCTGTCTGTCTGTCTGTCTGTCTGTCTGTCTGTCTGTCTGTCTGTGTCTGTCTGTCTGTCTGTCACTCTGTTTGTCTGTCTGTCTGTAGCACACACACACGCGGGTACACACACACCTTGTCACTGCTCTAGACATGTTTCTGACTGTCTGTGTTTCAGAGAGAGAGAGAGGGATTCTGAGCGAGCAGGTGTGGGTGGCAGCAGAGAAGTGATACTATTAGATGGTCCAGAAAGGCTGTCTTCAGGGTGAACAAGGTCAGTCTCATTTCAGAGTCACCGTCTGCAGTCTGCCTGGCTGCTGTGGTGACCTCCTCTCCAAGAGGTCTTTTCCAGGGCTTGAAAAATACATTTCTTTCCTCCATTCCTCTATTTTGCCTTTTGTGTGGATTGTGTGTGAAGTCTTTCGAGGTCCTGAAAATGTCATTTATTTATTTTGCAATCATTTATACTTTATTTCACATAACATTGATCCTATTGAGATAACATTTTATTTTGAAGGGAGGCCTGCGCTGTCCAGATATTGTCGGGAATTCCCTTATTTAACTCTTGTTTTAAGAGATCTTGAAATGTAAATGAAAAAGCATGTCATTAACCATCCAGGCCACTCCTTAGAAGATGTCCCTATTTCTACAACAACATCCAGACAATCCACGTCAAGAAGAAGGTAGGTTATATTGCGATAATGTACCGATCTGCTGACCTAACGGAGACAAGGTTTAAGAGGACGCGGCTGGTATGCAAGTCCTAATAATGAGCCAAATCATCATGTACTGTAAGTCCCCTCCAACGGCCCTCAAGTCTCTCCTTTAACTCTTCAGTTCAGTCCCAAATGCAACCTTATTTGCTATAGTGCCCGGTCAAATGAAGTGCATTGCATAGGGATTAGGGTACAGTATGGGATGTAGCCTCCGTCGGCCCAGCCGCGGGGGCGCTGATGTGATGCTAGTTGATGGCGAGCCGCTTGTACATGCAGGGTGAGACCAGACAGAACTGAAGCAGCACTTTGTACAGGCAGAGGAGGTCCGAGGATGAATGCACCGCTGATGATGGGAGACATTTGTGCAATACTTGTGGATGTAGACTGAGACAAAAGAAAGAAAGGGAAGAGAGAGAGGAAGGGAGAGACAGGGAGACAGGGGCAGAGAGAGGGGGAGAGAGAGGGGAGATAGAAAGGTAGATAGAAGGAATGGAGATATGGTAAATATGGAATTGAGGGGAAGATTTGAAGAAAGATAGGGGGAGAAACCCAGTGGGCATAAACTGGATGAATCAATGTTGTTTCCATATCTTTGTTCCTGTACACAAGAAAGCAAAGGTAACTGAACTAAATGACTATTGCCCCATAGCATTCACTTCCGTCATCATGAAGTGCTTTGAGAGGCTAGTTAAGGATCACATCACCTCTACCTTACCTGACATCCTAGACCCCCTTCAATTTGCTTACCGCCCCAAAAGATCCACAGACGATGCAATCGCACTGCACACTGCCCTAACCCATCTGGACAAGAGGAATACCGACGTCAGAATGCTGTTGATGGACTATAGCTCAGCCTTCAACACATATTACCCTCCAAGCTCATCTGAACCCCGCCCTGTGCAACCGGGTCCTGGACTTTCTGACGGGCCGCCCCAAGGTGGTGAAGGTAGGAAACAACACCTCCACTACGCTGATCCTCAACACAGGGGCCCCACAAGGGTGCGTGCCCTCCTTTACTCCCTGTTCACCCATGACTGCTTGGTCACGCACGTCTCCAACTCAATCATCAAATTTGCAGACGACACAACAGTAGTAGGCCTGATTACCAAGAATGATGAGACAGCCTACAGGGAGGAGGTGAGGGCCCTGGCAGAGTGGTGCCAGGAAAATAACGCCTCCCTCAACAACACGAAGGAGCTGATGGTGGACTTCAGGAGACAGCAGAGTGAGCACCCCCCTATCCACGTCAATGGGGCCGCAGCGGAGAAGGTGGAAGCTTAAAGTTCCTCGGCGTACACATCACTGACATTCTGAAATGTTCCACCCACATAGACAGTGTGGTGAAGAAGGCACAACAGCACCTCTTCAACATCAGGAGGCTGAAGAAATTTGACTTGGCCCCTAAGACATTACATTTTACATTTTAGTCATTTAGCAGACGCTCTTATCCAGAGCAATTTACAGTAGTGAATGCATACATTTCATACAATTTCTGTGCCAGGGTTGTGGGAATCGAACCCACAACCCTGGCGTTGCAAACACCATGCTCTACCAACTGAGCTACAGTTGGTAGACCCTCACAAACGTTTACAGATGCACAATTGAGAGCATCCTGTCAGGCTGTATCACCGCCTGGTACGACAATTGCACCGCCCTGCAACCGCAGGGCTCTCCAGAGGGTGATGCGGTCTGCCCAACGCATCACCGGGGGGGACACTGCCTGCCCTCCAGGACACCTACAGCACCCGAGGTCACAGGAAGGCCAAAAAGATCATCAAAGACATCAACAACCTGAGCCACTGCATGTTCACCCCGCTATTATCCAGAAGGAGAGGTCAGTACAGGTGCATCAAAGCTGGGACCGAGAGACTGAAAAACAGCCTCTTTATCAAGGCCATCAGACTGTTAAACAGCCATCACTAGCTGGCTACCACCTGGTTACTCAACCCTGCACCTTAGAGGCTGCTGCCCTATATACATAGACATGGAATCACTGGCCACATTAATAATGGAACACTAGGCACTTTAATAATGTTTACATACTGCTTTAATCATATGTATATACTGTATTCTATACTACTTTATAAACTGGGTGGTTTGAACCCTGAATACTGATTGGCTGACAGCCATGGTATATCAGACCGTATACCACAGGTATGACAAAACATTTGTTTTTCCTGCTATAATTACTTTGGTAACCAGTTTATAATAGCAATAAGGTACCTCGGGGGTTTGTGGTATATGGCCAATATACCATGGCTAAGGGCTGTATCCAGGCACTCCACGTTGCATCATGGCTAAGAACAGCCCTTAGCCATGGTATATTGGTCATATACCACAAACCCCCGAGGTGCCTTATTGCTTAAGAATTTTTGTGAATGCCACACCGACATTGCTCGTTCTAATATTTATATATTTTTTAATTATATTATTTAACTTTTAGATGTGTGTTTATTGTTGTGAATTGTTAGATACTACTGCACTATTGGAGCTAGGAACACAAGCATTTCACTACACCTGCAATAACATCTGCTAAATATGTGTACGTGACCAATAAAATAACATTTGATTTGATTTCACCTAAGAAATGAAATGTGATGATGTTGAATCAACGTGGAAAACTGATTGGATTTGCAAAAATTCTTCAAAGTAAGGGACTTTCGTAGTTTTTTTCACCCGACGTAGAGCCTAAATGCAATGACATGGTGACTTTTTGGGTGTTGTATTGTTTGTATATCGTTGTATTTTATATTTGTGCGACTGTCCTTGTCAGTGTATCAGTGTTTTGTTACTGGTCATGTTTTTATGTGGACCCCAGGAAGAGCCCTGCAGCTGCTGCTTCTGCAAAAGCTAATGGAGATTCAAATCAACCAATAAACAAAGCACCCTGTTGTTGTGACCTATGGGCGCGTTCCTGGCACAAGCCATCTTTTTAAACGGCTGGATCGGCATTTTAACTATTAGTTAACCACATCATATGTTATAGCAATCTGTCAGTTGATGACGAGGCACTGGTTGACGCGTGCAACGTTTGAGCAGCGGAACGCGACCGATTTACCAAGAGGGCACACTGGCATGCACTGGCACAGCTGGTTGTGTCACCCAGTATCAGCTGACAGGAGAACGGTGATTGTGGGATTTCCAGTCCATCGTGATCGCAAACGGGGTGAATTGCCTGACCTGTGGAGCAAATGTTTAACCCCGCGTCCGGAGTTCCTTACTAAATAAATACAGAGTGAAAGGGAATGAATGAGAAAAGGCAACGACAGAGAGAGAATCATTTGTGCTTCTGCGTTTGAGTTTAGTGAAGTTGTGACAGTTTACAAACGCTAAATGGATTTCCACTTCCATTGCACTCTCTAACAACGTATGCGATAGAGAGAGAGAGAGAGAGGGACAGAGAGAGGGGGGGTGCGCGCCAAAGGTACCTCCAGCGTCTGTCAGAAGAGTCGCAGCGTCCTCCTCGAGCAGAAGTTTGATCTCTGCGCGCAGAAGAAGGATTCTAATTCCACAAGTACGATGCGTCATCGGAAGTGTTTTGGATATGTATGTACCGCTGTTTACCTGTGGACGGCGTTCTGCTTTAAAGGTATATATATTTCGCATATTTTACGCAGAAAGAAACAACTGTCAGTGCATAGAAGTCTATTGAGAGATTAAAATTAAACACCCATCGGTATCGTGATGTGTTTACATCAATAACTGGTCATTCCATTTGCCTATGCCATTTGTGCACTATAAAATCAATACATAAACCCAATGAATAGGATACTTGTATATTATTTAATTGTATGGTAATACTTTTAAGGGAAATAAAATAATGGAACGTTATGAAAAAAAGTGGGAAAACAATGGTATTGACATGATCCAGAGATGTATCCCGAATTGCGAAACATGTAGAAGTGAGTAACACAGATGTTATCATAATGAAGGCTATCCATCTCACGACCTGTCGATTTAGAGCTGTCAAATCCTTCCTCGTTGGCGTGTGTGTGTACTCTCCGGCACCCTGACCTCCTTAATACTCCGGTAACATCTGGTGTGTGTGTGTGTGTGTGTGTCTGAAAGAGCTGGGGCGGGGAGGCACAGGCACGCGCTAAAACCAATATCCCGAGAGGGAGCAATATCCTAGATCTCAGCCAGAGCACGATCATCTGGCAGGACTGGATTGAGGAATCCATGCCAAGAGGTCCGGGATCGAGAGAGGGCGGTGAAACATTAAACACTATTTTATGTTTAGACCATCGGCTACATTTCGTTTTTCATGTAGGCCTTTTAATTGATCCATTTGGGTTCATTCGATTTATATTGATTTATTTTACACTCCATTCCCTACCTAGGCTGGGTCAGTCCCAAAATTAGCCCTATTCCCTCTGGTCTAAAGTAGTGCACTATATAGGGAATAAGGCTCTGGTCTAAAGTAATGCATTATATAGGGAATATGGTGCCATTTGGGACACATTAGGCACCTGAACATAATACTGATGAACAATTAATCAAATGACCACCAGGACTATTTGCATTTATGTTTTTTTTGCACTAGACTCTACCCACACACTCACTAGACTCTACCCACACACTCACTAGACTCTACCCACACACTCACTACACTCTACCCACACACTCACTAGACTCTACCCACACACTCACTAGACTCTACCCACACACTCACTAGACTCTACCCACACACTCACTAGATTCTACCCACACACTCACTAGACTCTACCCACACACTCACTAGACTCTACCCACACACTCACTAGACTCTACCCACACACTCACTAGACTCTACCCACACACTCACTAGACTCTACCCACACACTCACTAGACTCTACCCACACACTCGCTAGACTCTACCCACACACTCACTAGACTCTACCAACACACTCACTAGACTCTACCCACACACTCACTAGACTCTACCAACACACTCACTGGACTCTACCCACACACTCTCTAGACTCTACCCACACACTCACTGGACTCTACCCACACACTCACTAGACTCTACCCACACACTCACTGGACTCTACCCACACACTCACTGGACTCTACCCACACACTCACTGGACTCTACCCACACACTCACTAGACTCTACCCACACACTCACTAGACTCTACCCACACACTCACTGGACTCTACCCACACACTCTCTAGACTCTACCCACACACTCACTAGACTCTACCCACACACTTACTACACTCTACCCACACACTCACTAGACTCTACCCACACACTTACTACACTCTACCCACACACTCACTAGACTCTACCCACACACTCACTAGACTCTACCCACACACTCACTAGACTCTACCCACACACTCACTAGACTCTACCCACACACTCACTAGACTCTACCCACACACTTACTACACTCTACCCACACACTCACTTGACTCTACCCACACACTCACACATACTGACACTCCAACATACACACACACTACATAGGCTCACACACACACACACACACACACACGCTCACACTCACACACACACACTGCATACGCTCACACACACAAAACACACACATACATATTGACTCCTCACACACACACACACACACACACACACACACACACACACACACACTTTCACCCTCTCCATTCTCTGCTGTTACTGTTTAAACCTGTCCTGATTGCCTAGTCCCGTTCAGCCTTACCTACATGTACATATTTGATCACATGTGCGGAACACAACAAGTGTAGGCTTTACCATGAAATGCTTCCTGACCAGCCCTTAACCTACACACACACTGACACACACAGAGCCAAAGACACCACCACGTCTGGCAAAAGCAGTCTATTGTCAATCATCAATACGGCTGTAGAGTTGAGGATTCCCTCCATGAACCTGTGATAGCCAGTGGGCTCTGAGAGTTGAGGATTCCCTCCATGAACCTGTGATAGCCAGTGGACTCTGAGAGTTGAGGATTCCCTCCATGAACCTGGGATAGCCAGTGGGCTCTGAGAGTTGAGGATTCCCTCCATGAACCCGTGATAGCCAGTGGACTCTGAGAGTTGAGGATTCCCTCCATGAACCTGTGATAGCCAGTGGGCTCTGAGAGTTGAGGATTCCCTCCATGAACCTGTGATAGCCAGTGGGCTCTGAGAGTTGAGGATTCCCTCCATGAACCTGTGATAGCCAGTGGACTCTGAGAGTTGAGGATTTGAGGGATTGTTGGTTTAGTATGTTGTACCTCACCTTAGCCTTTTGAACCAACCTCCATCCATCATACACAGGAATCATCATTTAGGTATCCAATCATCTTTCTGTCTACTGTGAGATGGATCTGAACGTTTTTAAAATCACCTCCAATCTCTCTCAATTACACCTTTTCTGGGGTCTGAAATCAAAAGTTTGTCCAATGATTTTGGAAGTACAATTCAAAGTGCGTATTTCCTGCTTTCTGTTGTGAAGATTGTGTAATATCAATTAGAGGAATGTTGTCAGCCTCAATCTTCAGTAAATGATAAATATTGACACCATGTATTTTATCAGTAAATGATAAATATTGACACCATGTATTTTATCACTAAATGATAAATATTGACACCATGTATTTTATCAGTAAATGATAAATATTGACACCATGTATTTTATCAGTAAATGATAAATATTGACACCATGTATTTTATCACTAAATGATAAATATTGACACCATGTATTTTATCAGTAAATGATAAATATTGACACCATGTATTTTATCACTAAATGATAAATATTGACACCATGTATTTTAGATGGTATCAGGCAGAAGGTTTGGATTGTTACATTTGTTTTATTTTGTCAATAAAACGTTTTAGGTTGAACGATACAGCAGCTAAATCTATTGATATTCTTAATGTTTGTGACCCCACCCCCTTGTTATTGGTTCTTCTTAATGTTTGTGACCCCACCCCCTTGTTATTGGTTCTTCTTAATGTTTGTGACCCCACCCCCTTGTTATTGGTTCTTCTTAATGTCTGTGACCCCACCCCCTTGTTATTGGTTCTTCTTAATGTCTGTGACCCCAACCCCTTGTTATTGGTTCCCGTTCTGATCTTGTCTGCATACCAAATGGAACCCTATTTCCTTTATAGTGCACTACTTTTGACAAGGGCCCATAGGTCCTATAGGGTTCTGGTCTAAAGTACTGCACTATATAGGGAATAGGGTGCCATTTGGAACACATTTCCTGGTTTGGCTCTCCCTGGTGATATCTGATTCTAAAATTCGTTTTTTTACAATGAGATTCTGGAACCATTTTTAGGAGATTCTCATCCTCCTCAGAATAGTTCTAATGGTGTTGTTCTGTTCTCTGTTTTGTTAGTCAATGAAAAGAAAGAACTACAGAAGTTAATAGCAGGTTTATAGGGTTGTCTTCTCTGAGCCTCTACTTGTGGGGATTTGAAACATGTCGAGTTGGTCTTTTAATCACAATGGTGTCCCTTGCTTTTTGTTGTTGTGTAAAACAACACACTGTAAAGAGGTCACACGACACTTTCTAGGATGGAGGAAAGCCCAAACTGGTATCCTGGAACCTCTGGTGGTTGTTTATTCCCCGTCAGTGATGAAAAGCTGGTTGGGTTTAACCCGTAACCTCTGACCTCTGAGAGATCTGTGATGGATTTAATTTAGATGGAAATATCTCAGCTTAGTGACTGGCCTCAGGGCTTTAGACAGATGTGGTGTGGTGTGTCTTGGATATGACATGTAAAGGGTCAGTTAAACTGTGATGTTGAACATGTATGACTCATGTTATGGTGTTTTAGCTGAGCCATACAGTGTGTCATTATAAGAGGTTGACACAGAAATGAACCCCATACACTTCCCATATGTATCCTGACTTCCATATCTGCTTCTGCTACAGTATATTGTTAACTCCTTAACACTCAGTTTGTTTGGTGTGACAATGACATACAGTGCATTCAGAAAGTATCCAGACCCCTTGACCTTTTCCACATTTTGTTGCTTTACAGACTTATTCTAAAATTTATTCAATTGTTTTTTTCCCCCTCATCAATCTACACACAATACCCCTTAGGGACAAAGCAAAAACTGTTTTTTAGAAATGTTTGCAAATGTATTAAAAATAGAAAACTTACATAAGTATTCAGACCTTTTACTCAATATTTTGTTGAAGCACCTTTGGCAGCAATTACAGCCTCAAGTCTTCTTGGGTATGACTCTACAAGCTTGGCATTCCTGTATTTGGGGACGTTCTCCCATTCTTCTCTGCAGATCCTCTCAAGCTCTGTCAGGTTGGATTGGGAGCGTTGCTGCACAGCTATTTTCAGGTCTCTCCAGACATGTTCGATCGGGTTCAAGTCTGGGCCCTGGCTGGGCTCTCAAGGACATACAGAGACTTGTCCCGAAGCCACTTCTGCGTGTCTTGGCTGTGTGCTTAGAGTCGTTGTCCTGTTGGAAGGTGAACCTCGCTCTGGAGCAGGATTTCATCAAGGATCTTTCTTTGATTAATCTTTGCCTCAAGCCTGCTTAGTCTCCCAGTTCCTGCCGCTGAAAAACATCCCCACAGCATGATGCTGCCACCAGCATGCGTTATCGTAGGGATGGTGCCAGGTTTCCTCCAGACGTGACGCTTGGCATTCAGCCCAAAGAGTTCAATTTTGGTTTCATCAGACCAGATAATTTTGTTTCTCATGGTCTGAGAGTCTTTAGGTGCCTTTTGGCAAACTCCAAGCGGGCTGGCATGTGTCTTTTACTGAGGAATGACTTCTGTCTGGCCACTCTACCATAAAGGCCTGATTGGTGGAGTGCTGCAGAGATGGTTGTCCTTCTGGGAGGTTCTCCAATCTCCACAGAGGAACTCTAGAGCTCTGTCAGAGTGACCATCGGGTTCTTGGTCACCTCCCTGACCAAGGCACTTCTCAACCAATTGTTGAGTTTGGCTGGGCGGCCAGCTTTAGGAAGAGTCTTGGTGGTTCCAAACTTCTTCCATTTAAGAATAATGGAGGCCACTGTGTTCTTGGGGAACTTCAATGCTGCAAAAAGTTTTTGGTACCCTTCCCCAGATCTGTGCCTCAACAAAATCCTGTCTCTGAGCTCTACGGACAATTCTTTCGACCTCATGGCTTGGTTTTTGCTCTGACATGCACTGTCAACTCTGGGACCTTATATAGACAGGTGTGTGCCTTTCCAAATCATGTCCAATCAATTGAATTTACCACAGGTTGGCTCCAATCAAGTTGTAGACACATCTCAAGGATGATCAATGGAAACAGGATGCACCTGAGCTCAATTTTGAGTCTCATAGCAAATGGTCTGAATACTTATGTAAATAATATTTTTAATACATTTGCAAAAAATTTCGAAAAACCTGTTTTATCTTTGTCATTATGTGCTATTGTGTGTAGATTACTGAAAAAAAAAGATTTTATCAATTTTAGAATAAGGCTGTAACGTAACAAAATGTGGAAAAAGTCAATGGGTCTGAATACTTTCCAAAAGTACAGTATACAAGGGTTGTCACAAATGGAACTGGGACAAGGCTATGTGCCCTGACCTGGTAAAACCTCTGGGCCCCAGTTATATGCTATTTATCAGGTCATGTGGTGTGGAAACACTCCTGGCCCTGTGAGAGGATGACGCATCCCAACAACCCCCTGTCTATGACTGCGTCTCAAAAGGCACCTTTATGTCGGTAATAGCCAGGCTGGCATTTACATCGCTGGTCTATAGTTGATCAACTCTTGTATGACATAGTGCTTTATCAAAGGTGGTCGGCCCACCACATCATAGCAACCCCTGTTTGTTAGACGGAGAATGTCAAGGCATGATTTCCCTAGATGCGAGTGGCAATCTTTCATGTTGACATTCTGGAGACAAATGAGTGTGATTCTGGATAATGGAATTCATTGCGGTCGTGTATGTACATTTTACACTGTGCCAATCCTGAAACATGCGGTCTGGTGAATGAACAGAACATGTATCTTGTAGATTGTCATTTAGTTCAGCGGTTGGCCTGTCTAGACGTAACCACGGTGATTGCATTTAGAATGCGGTTGGGTATGTATTCTCCATCTGATTTCACTACCGTCAACAACTATCATCATCTGACAGAATGGAAACATCCAGGGAATAACATATCACAGATGATCGTTGACGCTGTAACATTTGCCTGTTTAGATTGTATTGGAAGGCAGCAGTGCACTTAAACTGGCTGCTTCATCGTAACAATAGCCTCGTGCCCAATAGTACAACACAACTGAATGGTGTTGATCTAAGACGTTTCTCTCGTATGGCCATTGGAGCTATGAAGGGAACCTAATGCAGTGAAACTGAGAGACGGGAGCCAGTTGTTGTAGGTGATTGTTTTGTAGTTCCTTGGCTATGTTGGTTGGTCTCTGATGGTGGATTGGTTTATGTAATAAACATTGTGAAATGATGTCACCATGAGGTGATAGTAGGAGGAGGAGATGGAGGGAATGAGGGAGAAAGAGGAGGAGAGATGGGGGAAGGAGGAGGAGAAGAGATGGAGGGAATGAGGGAGAAAGAGGAGGAGAGATGGGGGAAGGAGGAGGAGAAGAGATGGGGGAATGAGGGAGAAGGAGGAGGAGAGATGGGGGAAGGAGGAGGAGAAGAGATGGGGGAATGAGGGAGAAAGAGGAGGAGAGATGGGGGAAGGAGGAGGAGAAGAGATGGGGGAATGAGGGAGAAAGAGGAGGAGAGATGGGGGAAGGAGGAGGAGAAGAGATGGGGGAATGAGGGAGAAAGAGGAGGAGAGATGGGGGAAGGAGGAGGAGAAGAGATGGGGGAATGAGGGAGAAAGAGGAGGAGAGATGGGGGAATGAGGGAGAAAGAGGAGAAGAGATGGGGGAAGGAGGAGGAGAAGAGATGGGGGAAGGAGGAGGAGAAGAGATGGGGGAATGAGGGAGAAGGAGGAGGAGAGATGGGGGAAGGAGGAGGAGAAGAGATGGGGGAAGGAGGAGGAAAAGAGATGGGGGAATGAGGGAGAAGGAGGAGGAGAGAGGGGAAGGAGGAGGAGAAGAGATGGGGGAAGGAGGAGGAAAAGAGATGGGGGAATGAGGGAGGAGGAGGAGAGATGGGGGAAGGAGGAGGAGAAGAGATGGGGGAAGGAGGAGGAGAAGAGATGGGGGAATGAGGGAGAAGGAGGAGGAGAGATGGGGGAAGGAGGAGGAGAAGAGATGGGGGAATGAGGGAGAAAGAGGAGGAGAGATGGGGGAAGGAGGAGGAGAAGAGATGGGGGAAGGAGGAGGAGAAGAGATGGGGGAATGAGGGAGAAGGAGGAGGAGAGATGGGGGAAGGAGGAGGAGAAGAGATGGGGGAAGGAGGAGGAAAAGAGAAGGGGGAAAGGGGAGGAGAAGAGAGAGGGAAAGGGGAGGAATCCTAAACTAGGTCCCTGGTTATATTACGTTACAGTGTATATATCTGTGTCCCAAATAGCATCCTATTCGCTACATAGTGCACTGTTTTTGAACAGAGCCCTATGGGCCAATAGGGTGCCATTTGGGACGGGGCCCATCCGTGTATAATCCTGCCCTATTTTTTTGCCTTTATGACCTGGTTATGAGCCAGGGATTTTCATCTCTGAAGTACACAACAAACGTCCAAAGGCTGCATCTGAAAAGGCCCCCTATTCCATTAATAGTGCACTACTTTTGACTAGGTGCAATTTGGGACGCCCTCAGACTTTCACAGAAATCACATTAGGTGATTTAATATTAACAAAGAGACAGGATTTCCTGTTACTCTCTGATTCAATCTGGTTCACTAGAACAGTCTAGGATGTTGCTTTAATCCAGACAAGGTCATGGTTATTCATTTATTTATGACAGCAAATGTGTGTATTCAAGCTAATCCTGTATTCATCTAATGTACTTTTCAATACGTGTTCCCTGAATATAGTAGCGACCTAGAACTAACACCTAGCGACCTAGCCAAGAGGTTCAGATCTCTTGGCGTTACAGCTATAGTAAGGTGCTGGGTTGACAATCTCAAGGTCCCAGGTTCCAGCCCTGGTCTGGACTGACTTCGCTACAATATTGACAAGTATAATGGGATATATTGGGCTGAGGTACATCCCATAATACACCGTGATCTGAGACATAGGGCCTAGGCAGTGGTGTAAAAATACTTGAAAGTACTACTTAAGTTCTTTGGGGGGGTATCTGTACTTTAAATGTATATATACTGTATATACATTATTTATTTATTATTATAAAAACATTTTTTAACCCTTTTTCGTCATATCCAATTGGTAGTTACAGTCTTGTCCCATCGCTGCAACTCCCGTATGGACTCGGGAGAGGCGAAAGGTCGAGAGCCGTGCGTCCTCCTGCTTCTTGACACTTGGCACGCTTCACCCGGAAGCCAGCCTCACCAATGTGTCGGAGGAAACACCGTCCAACTGGCAACCGGGTCAGCCTGCATGTTCCCGGCCCGCCACAGGAGTCGCTAGAGCACTATGGGACAAGGACATCCCAAACCCTTCCCTAACCCAGATGACGCTGAGACAATTTTGTGTCGCCTCAGGGGTTTCCAGGTCGCAGCCAACTGCAACACAGCCCGGTATGGGACCAGGATATGTAGTAACGCAGCTAAGGCTGTGATGCAGTGCCTTAGACCGCTGCCTTAGACCGCTGCCTTAGACCGCTGTGATGCAGTGCCTTAGACCGCTGCCTTAGACCGCTGTGATGCAGTGCCTTAGACCGCTGCCTTAGACCGCTGTGATGCAGTGCCTTAGACTGCTGCCTTAGACCGCTGTGATGCAGTGCCTTAGACCGCTGCCTTAGACCGCTGTGATGCAGTGACTTAGACCGCTGCCTTAGACCGCTGTGATGCAGTGCCTTAGACCGCTGCCTTAGACCGCTGTGATGCAGTGCCTTAGACCGCTGCCTTAGACCGCTGCCTTAGACCGCTGCCTTAGACCGCTGTGGTGCAGTGCCTTAGACCGCTGCCTTAGACCGCTGCCTTAGACCGCTGCCTTAGACCGCTGACTTAGACCGCTGTGATGCAGTGCCTTAGACCGCTGCCTTAGACCGCTGTGATGCAGAGCCTTAGACCGCTGCCTTAGACCGCTGTGATGCAGTGTCTTAGACCGCTGTGATGCAGTGCCTTAGACCGCTGCCTTAGACCGCTGCCTTAGACCGCTGTGATGCAGTGTCTTAGACTGCTGTGATGCAGTGCCTTAGACCGCTGCCTTAGACCGCTGTGATGCAGTGCCTTAGACCGCTGCCTTAGACCGCTGTGATGCAGTGCCTTAGACCACTGTGATGCAGTGCCTTAGACCACTGCCTTAGACCGCTGTGATGCAGTGCCTTAGACCGCTGTGATGCAGTGCCTTAGACCGCTGTGATGCAGTGCCTTAGACCGCTGTGATGCAGTGCCTTAGACCACTGCCTTAGACCACTGCCTTAGACCGCTGTGATGCAGTGCCTTAGACCGCTGTGATGCAGTGCCTTAGACCACTGCCTTAGACCACTGCCTTAGACCGCTGTGATGCAGTGCCTTAGACCGTTGTGATGCAGTGCCTTAGACCGCTGTGATGCAGTGCCTTAGACCGCTGTGATGCAGTGCCTTAGACCGCTGTGATGCAGTGCCTTAGACCGCTGTGATGCAGTGCCTTAGACCGCTGTGATGCAGTGCCTTAGACCGCTGTGATGCAGTGCCTTAGACCGCTGTGATGCAGTGCCTTAGACCACTGCCTTAGACCACTGTGATGCAGTGCCTTAGACCACTGCACTACTAGGGAGGCCTACTATATATATATTTTTTAAACTTTTACTTCACTACATTCCTAAAGAAAATTATGTACTTTTTACTCCATACATTTTCCCAGGACAGGAAAATAGTCCAATTCACTCACTTATCAAGAGATAAGGTCATCCATCCAGCCTCTGATCTGACAGACTCACTAAGCACATATGCTTGGTCTGTAAATGAGGTCTGAGTGTTGGAGTGTGCCCCCTGGCTATCCGTACATTAAAATAACAAGAAAATGGTGCTGTCTGGTTTGCTTAATATAAGGAATTTGAAATGATTTATACTTTTACTTTAACTTTTGATACTTAAGTATATTTTAGCAATTACATTTACCTGTGATACTTAAGTATATTTAAAAGAAAATACTTTTACTCAAATAGTATTTTACTGGGTGACTCACTTTTTTACATGAGTCATTTTCTATTACGGTATCTTTACTTTCACTCAAGTATGACGACTGGTTACTTTTTCCACCGCTGGACCTAGATGAAAGGAGGTACATAAATTCACTTCATTATCATCAGAACATCTTCTGTGATGAAGTATCGTTAAAGAACAGGTCGTTACAAAGATGATATAAGACGATAAGACATCTTTCCAATCATCAGACAATCATTCATGGGTGAATGAATGTGGCCTTCATCCTGTTACTTGAGATGTTGCATGATATAACAGGATATGTGTGCTTGTGTTTCCATAATGGCTGATTAGACCTTGTAAGGTCTTGTCTGTGTGGGTATAATAATCCTTAGTAACAGGCTTCAACTACAGGAAAGCATTCATGTCAAAGGGAAAAGTATGTCATTATGTGCACAGAAAGACAGGCCGCATGTAACAATCCTTAACTATATGACGTATTCTACGCGCGCGCACACACACACACACACACACACACGTTATGTTCTTCTATCCTTGTGGGGACCTAAAATTAATTTACATTCAAAATCCTATTTGACCTAACCCTAACCCGACACCTAACTCCTAAACCTAACCACTAACCCTAATTCTAACCCCTAACCCTAATTCTAACCCCTAACCCTAATTCTCACCCCTAAGACTAATTCTAACCCCTAACCCTAATTCTAACCCCTAAGACTAATTCTAACCCCTAACCCTAATTCTAACCCCTAAGACTAATTCTAACCCCTAACCCTAATTCTAACCCTAATTCTAACCCCTAACCCTAATTCTAACCCTAAACCTAACCCCTAATCTTAAAATTAACTTCGTCCTCATGGGGATGTGGGAAAAGTCCCCACGAGGGAGAATTTGCCTTGTTTTATTATCCTTGTGGGGAATTGTGGGGATTTTTGGTCCCCACAAGGATAGAAGAACAAGACCACACACACACACACACACACACACACACACACACACACACACACACACACACACACACACACACACACACACACACACACTTTTACATACTATTCATTTGACATACTATTTCATCATATACACATGTCATATTACAAAGCATTAAACACACTGTCTACGCACACACTGCTGAACCTGTGTAGATAGATGGACTCACACTGCTGAACCTGTGTAGATAGATGGACTCACACTGCTGAACCTGTGTAGATAGATGGACTCACACTGCTGAACCTGTGTAGATAGATGGACTCACACTGCTGAACCTGTGTAGATAGATGGACTCACACTGCTGAACCTGTGTAGATCGATGGACTCACACTGCTGAACCTGTGTAGATAGATGGACTCACACTGCTGAACCTGTGTAGATAGATGGACTCACACTGCTGAACCTGTGTAGATAGATGGACTCACACTGCTGAACCTGTGTAGATAGATGGACTCACACTGCTGAACCTGTGTAGATAGATGGACTCACACTGCTGAACCTGTGTAGATCGATGGACTCACACTGCTGAACCTGTGTAGATAGATGGACTCACACTGCTGAACCTGTGTAGATAGATGGACTCACACTGCTGAACCTGTGTAGATAGATGGAGTCACACTGCTGAACCTGTGTAGATAGATGGACTCACACTGCTGAACCTGTGTAGACAGATGGACTCACACTGCTGAACCTGTGTAGATAGATGGACTCACACTGCTGAACCTGTGTAGATAGATGGAGTCACACTGCTGAACCTGTGTAGATAGATGGACTCACACTGCTGAACCTGTGTAGATAGATGGACTCACACTGCTGAACCTGTGTAGATAGATGGACTCACACTGCTGAACCTGTGTAGATAGATGGACTCACACTGCTGAACCTGTGTAGATAGATGGACTCACACTGCTGAACCTGTGTAGATAGATGGAGTCACACTGCTGAACCTGTGTAGATAGATGGACTCACACTGCTGAACCTGTGTAGATAGATGGACTCACACTGCTGAACCTGTGTAGATAGATGGACTCACACTGCTGAACCTGTGTAGATAGATGGACTCACACTGCTGAACCTGTGTAGATAGATGGACTCACACTGCTGAACCTGTGTAGATAGATGGAGTCACACTGCTGAACCTGTGTAGATAGATGGAGTCACACTGCTGAACCTGTGTAGATAGATGGACTCACACTGCTGAACCTGTGTAGATAGATGGACTCACTGCTGAACCTGTGTAGATAGATGGACTCACACTGCTGAACCTGTGTAGATAGATGGACTCACACTGCTGAACCTGTGTAGATAGATGGACTCACACTGACTCCCATTCTAATAATAAGAGCACCTTGCCTTTTAAGGTCCTGATGCACTTAAACATGTCATGTAAGCTGCTGATGAAGATACACACACACACACACACACACACACACACACACACACACACACACACACACACACACACACACACACACACACACACTACTGAACCTGTTAAAATGCTCTGTGGAAGAAGCTTTTAACAGAAGTCTCTGGTGCCGTCTGGCCCAACGGCACCGCTGTGTTGAAGAAACACTGGGCTGCTTCCCAAATAGAAGCCTATTCCCTACACGGCACACTATAGGCCTGCCCTTGGTCAATGGTAGTGCACCGTATAGGGACTAGAATGCCATTTGGGAAGCAGTCCCTGTGTGTGTTAGCCTCAGTTTGACCCTCACAGACAAACACAGCCCAACCTACTAGTGTCCGTCTGCGTCCCAAATGGCACCCTATTCCCCCATGGGCCCTGGTCTAAAGTAGTGCACTAAATAGGGAATAAAGTGCAATTTGGGAAGCAGGCATTTCCTTGTGTAGCTCGTAGTTGTGAAGAGATGAATAAAAATAGAGAGATTGAAAAAGAAACCTGAGATTGACCTACCATACCCCTCAGAGGTCAGGTCTGTTTCCTGTTTCCTGTTGCCATGGAGAAGAAGACATCAAAGATATAATGTTTATTGTTCACTTTTTTTTTTTGTCTTTGGAAGGAAAGATTAGCATAATTTTGTTCTGGTACAAGTGTTTAAAGCTGCAATCCATAGTGGGGAAAGTGCCACGTCCGTTTGTGATATTACAACTGCAAAGATGTTACTTCTGTTCTGTGTGCGGTTTGTTCTCTACAAGACCAAGGTATTGTTGATTAGAAAGTCATCACTGTAACATGCATACAGCTCCATTCAGTGCATAGTAAGTAATGGTAACTTGGTTCACTAGTACTATATAGTATCACACTCAGATGCACATAACAGCAGCGCCATCTATTGGCTTGGCGACATCTCGTAACAACTTCAAATGATCAACCCTGTTTTTCTCCCTTGGACATCATTGCAGGCATGATAGAACAGCAGAGTATGCACTTCAATGTTTTTTACCACAATGCTGGATGCTCATTTCCTCAAAACAGTAACAATAAACAAATGTGCCATCTTGGATCTCACTGTGCCTGGAACGGCCATCTTGGATCTCACTGTGCCTGGAACGGCCATCTTGGATCTCACTGTACCTGGAACGGCCATCTTGGATCTCACTGTGCCTGGAACGGCCATCTTGGATCTCACTGTGCCTGGAACGGCCATCTTGGATCTCAGCTGAAAAGATACTATGTGTGTTCTTTAAAGCTGTTCTGATATACTGACTCATTAACCCAACTTTTGTTCTCTCCCTTTCCTCTCTCTCTCCTCTCTCTTTCCTCTCTCTCTCCTCTCTTACTCGTTCCATTCAAGCATGTGCACACACTCACACTGACACTCACTCACTCTCACACAAACACTCACACATAGGGAAATGGGTACTATTTGGGACACAGCCCTCTTCAGCAGAAGGCCTTTTGTTTGGTTTATTTTGGTCTCGTTAGCTAATTAACCATTAAGCCTTTAATTACGTGCTCATCTTCGTTAGCCTCCTTGGTAATTGCTGGTGTGTGTGTGTGTGTGGTGTGTGTGTGTGTGTGTGTGTGTGTGTGTGTGTGTGTGTGTGTGTGTGTGTGTGTGTGTGATTAGACAACAAAGTCATTTGGGAGACGTTGAGCGATGAAGACCGAGGAGTTACACAGTTTGAGTGAATCCCTGAAAGGAGGATTTTCTGAAACCAGACTAGAAATAACTGTCATCATTGTCTCCATCTCAATAGTCAGGAGTGGCTTCCTCTCCTTGTTTCTACTCCGTCATTGAACATGTCAGAGCTTGGAAGATCATATTCCGTGGGGGTGTGTGTGCATGTTTATCCGCGTCCGTGTGTTTAATCTTCGTGTCGTGCCGACATGTCAGAGTCACTGATTCATTGACATGGAGCTCTACTATCTATTGATGTGTCTCTTTTAACCTCATCAGAGCATCACTTCTGTCACGTTCGTCATATGAAGGAGACCACGGCGCAGCGTGGGTGTCGTTCCACATCTTTATTTATATGTGAAACTATGCAAGACATAGTATAAACAAAACAACAAACCGTGACGAAGAGGTGCAACATGCACTAACTCAAAATAATCTCCCACAAACACAAGTGGGGAAAACAACTACTTAAATATGATCCCCAATTAGAGACAACGATGACCAGCTGCCTCTAATTGGGAATCATACGAAAACCCCAACATAGAAAAAAGAAAGTAGAACACAACATAGAAAATGTAAACTAGACAAAAAACCCCAGTCACGCCCTGACCTACTCTACCATAGAAAAATACGAGCTCTCTATGGTCAGGACGTGACAACTTCACTGGTCAATACGACTCCAGTGGCTTGATGTTAGAGGAATCTAGAGGAATTAGCTGAGAAAGTGGAATCGTCAATCAGTTGGCCAAACAACCAGAAACATAGCTTTGTAGTTGGTCAAAAATAGATGATGAAAATTATGATGATGGTGATGGTGATGATGATTTCACCAGTGGGACCACATATGTTATTGTCGTTGAAGTGTTTAACCGAGAGAGATGGAGAAAAAGAGGGATATTGTGAGAGATAGAGAGGCAGACAGGCAGGCAGACAGAGAGGCAGACAGAGAGGCAGACAGGGAGGCAGACAGAGAGGCAGACAGACAGACAGACAGACAGACAGACAGACAGACAGACAGACAGACAGACAGACAGACAGACAGGCAGGCAGACAGACAGACAGACAGACAGACAGACAGACAGACAGACAGACAGACAGACAGACAGACAGACAGACAGACAGACAGAGAGACAGGCAGACAGGCAGACAGAGAGACAGGCAGACAGACAGACTGCAGTTTCATTATAATATTAATTCATGTTACTGTATTTTTCCAGCTGTCTCATTATATTGTGTGTAAACCACTTCATGAATCCACAGTGAATACAACATGAGTAACAACAATCCTCCATGTAAAACACAATTGCAGATCCCAGTGTTAATTTAGAACAGTGTATAATGGGGAGTGAGTGTGTAATGTTATTCTAATCAAAGTCTATCCTCTGGGTGTTGCTGTTGAGATTAACAATATGGATTGCTGCTGTGAATAAATTGAGAATGCTGTTATATTATGCAAACGGTTGGTCATGGTGTGAACATACTGTGAATTACTGCTCTTCTTCTCACAACTCTCAATTCTCTTTATTCTCTCCATCTAACCTCTCTCCCTCTCTCTCTCTCTCTCTCTCTCTCTCTCTCCCTTTCTACCTCTCTCTCTCTACCTCTCTCTTTCTCTCTACCTCTCCCTTTCTACCTCTCTCTCTCCCTCTCTCCCTCTCTCTCTTTCTCCCTCTCTACCTCTCTCTCTCTTCCTCCCCCTCTCACTCTCTACCTCTCTCTCTCCTCTCTGTGTGGTCCACAAGGTGTTAATTGTGATTGTTTTAGTCCTTCATGGTTTCTATGTTGGTTTTCTAGATGATCAATTTAAATCTCTCTCTCTCCCTCCATCTCTCTCTTCCTCTCTCTCCATCTCTTTGTCCATCAGGTTGTGTTGGTGGTCAGTACCAGCGGAAGCTGTACAAGGATCTGTTGACTAACTATAACCGTCTGGAGAGACCAGTGTTCAACGACTCAGCTCCTATACTGGTGGAACTGGGCTTCACACTGTTACAGATCATAGACGTGGTGAGTCTCTCTCTCTGTATACTGGTAGAACTGGGCTTCACACTGTTACAGATCATAGACGTGGTGAGTCTCTCTCTCTGTATACTGGTGGAACTGGGCTTCACACTGTTACAGATCATAGACGTGGTGAGTCTCTCTCTCTGTATACTGGTGGAACTGGGCTTCACACTGTTACAGATCATAGACGTGGTGAGTCTCTCTCTCTGTATACTGGTGGAACTGGGCTTCACACTGTTACAGATCATAGACGTGGTGAGTCTCTCTCTCTGTATACTGGTAGAACTGGGCTTCACACTGTTACAGATCATAGACGTGGTGAGTCTCTCTCTGTATACTGGTGGAACTGGGCTTCACACTGTTACAGATCATAGACGTGGTGAGTCTCTCTCTGTATACTGGTGGAACTGGGCTTCACACTGTTACAGATCATAGACGTGGTGAGTCTCTCTCTGTATACTGGTGGAACTGGGCTTCACACTGTTACAGATCATAGACGTGTGGAAACGTGTCTCCGTGTGTGTGTGTGTGTGTGTGTGTGTGTGTGTGTGTGTGTGTGTGTGTGTGTGTGTGTGTGTGTGTGTGTGTGTGTGTGTGTCTGTCAGTCTGTTTTTTGGATGGGTCAGTGAGTTGAAGTAAATTTGGATGCAGACTCATGCTTCCCTAATGTTATTCTGCAGTATCTTCTGATGCAGACCCATGCTTATCCATAGCTGTATATTATACTCCATGATATTATTCATCTACTTAGAAACCCGCAGCCCTCACTGTATCCCCTCCTTCTCTCTCTCTCTTTCTCTGTCCGTCTCTCCCTCCCTCCCTCCCTCCCTCCCTCCCTCCCTCCCTCCCCGTGTATCCTTGTTTTCATTTTGCTGCTCCAGAGGGCTTGACTCGCTTTCCCAACACGAAAATTCAATCTTGGAGTGTGATGTGTTGCTCCTCTCTTCCTGTCCCCTCACATATTTTCTCTTGCTCTCTCAACCTCTCACCTTTTTCAGCTCGCTCTGCATTCTTCTCAATTCTCTTCACTTTCTCTCTCTCTCTCACTTTCTCCCTCTCTCTTCCTCTCTCTCTCTCA
This sequence comes from Salmo salar, assembly GCF_965601325.2. Classification (NCBI taxonomy): domain Eukaryota; kingdom Metazoa; phylum Chordata; class Actinopteri; order Salmoniformes; family Salmonidae; genus Salmo; species Salmo salar. The sequence goes on from NC_138298.1 coordinate 30,637,305, forward strand.
ATTCAATTCCAATTCCAATTCAATTAGCTTTATTGGCATGACGTAATAATATACATATTGCCAAAGCTTACTTTGGATATTTACAATATGAAAATAATAAGAATCCAAATTGTCAACGGGACAACAGTAACAACAATAACCGAGGGTCAAAATAACCATACATTCAATAATAACAATAGCCATACAGTAGAGTACATGTGCAGGTTTATTGGTCTGTCAGACACTGTCCCTCAACTTATGGCAGGCAGCAATGTAGTGCGCTGACAACCCACAGCTCTCTGCGTCCTCCCCCAACAGGACGGGTAGCCTATCCTCATCAGAGAGGTCTTTGAAACCTCTAATAAGGGTTTCAAATTTGGGGAAATGACACTCTGTAATTGTTTTATATTTTTGACATTTTGTCAGGAAATGCAGCTCCGTCTCAGGTTCTGCTGTTGTGCAGTGGTTGCACAGCCTTTCCTCTACAGGGAGCCAGGTTTTCCTGTGTCTACCCTTCTCAATGGCAAGGCTGTGCTCACTGAGCATGTCTCTCTCTCTCTCTCTCTCTCACTTTCTCCCTCTCTCTTCCTCTCTCTCTCTCTCACACGTTCTCTCTCACACTCTCTTCCTCTCTCCCCTTTCCCCCTAACCTTCTCTCTCTCGTTCTCCCTCATCCTCTGTTTCTTTCTCTCTCTGTCTCTTTCACTTGCATCTCTTTCTCTCTCTCCCGCTTCCTTTCTGTCTTTCTCTCTCCTCCCTCTCTCTCACCCCCTCAGTGGTTCTCCATCTCTCTGTCTCTCCAGGTGGCTGTTACAACAACAGAAACGTTTCCTGGAGGATCATCAGTCAGAGCAGCTGTCTTTTTGTGTCTTACACACACGCACACACGCACACATGCACGCACGCACACACGCACACACAACCGCTGTATCGTAAGTTCCTCCATCTTTCCTGACTGTCTAACCAATGGATCAACCATATCTGTAACCTACAGTATTGCCCTACCATATCTGTAACCTACAGTATTGACCTACCATATCTGTAACCTACAGTATTGACCTACCATATCTGTAACCTACAGTATTGACCTACCATATCTGTAACCTACAGTATTGCCCTATCATATCTGTAACCTACAGTATTGACCTACCATATCTGTAACCTACAGTATTGCCCTACCATATCTGTAACCTACAGTATTGACCTACCATATCTGTAACCTACAGTATTGACCTACCATATCTGTAACCTACAGTATTGACCTACCATATCTGTAAACTACATTATTGACCTACCATATCTGTAACCTACAGTATTGACCTACCATATCTGTAAACTACATTATTGACCTACCATATCTGTAACCTACAGTATTGACCTACCATATCTGTAAACTACATTATTGACCTACCATATCTGTAAACTACATTATTGACCTACCATATCTGTAACCTACACTATTGACCTACCATATCTCTATTGACCTACCATATCTGTAACCTACACTATTGACCTACCATATCTGTAAGCTACATTATTGACCTACCATATCTGTAACCTACAGTATTGACCTACCATATCTGTAACCTACACTATTGACCTACCATATCTGTAACCTACACTATTGACCTACCATATCTCTATTGGCCTACCATATCTCTATTGGCCTACCATATCTGTAACCTACAATATTGCCCTACCATATCTGTAACCTACAGTATTGACCTACCATATCTGTAACCTACAGTATTGCCCTACCATATCTGTAACCTACAGTATTGACCTACCATATCTGTAACCTACAGTATTGACCTACCATATCTGTAACCTACAGTATTGACCTACCATATCTGTAACCTACAGTATTGACCTACCATATCTGTAACCTACAGTATTGACCTACCATATCTGTAACCTACAGTATTGACCTACCATATCTGTAAACTACATTATTGACCTACCATATCTGTAACCTACACTATTGACCTACCATATCTCTATTGGCCTACCATATCTCTATTGGTCTACCATATCTCTATTGACCTACCATATCTGTAACCTACACTATTGATCTACCATATCTGTAAGCTACATTATTGACCTACCATATCTCTAACCTACACTATTGACCTACCATATCTGTAACCTACACTATTGACCTACCATATCTCTATTGGCCCACCATATCTCTATTGGCCTACCATATCTCTATTGGCCTACCATATCTCTATTGACCTACCATATCTGTAACCTACACTATTGACCTACCATATCTCTATTGGCCTACCATATCTCTATTGACTTACCATATCTCTATTGACCTACCATATCTGTAACCTACAGTGTTGACCTACCATATCTGTAACCTACAGTATTGACCTACCATATCTCTATTGGCCTACCATATCTCTATTGACTTACCATATCTCTATTGACCTACCATATCTGTAACCTATTGACCAACCATATCTCTATTGGCCTACCATATCTCTATTGACCAACCATATCTCTATTGGCCTACCATATCTCTATTGACCTACCATATCTCTATTGGCCTACCATATCTCTATTGGCCTACCATATCTCTATTGACCTACCATATCTCTATTGACCTATCATATATCTATTGACCTATTATATATCTAACCTATTGACCTACCATATCTATATTTACCTACCATATCTCTATTAACTTATCATATCTCTAGTGATGCACCATATCTCTATTGACCTACCGTATATCTGTTAACCTACCATATATCTGTTGACCTACCATAATCTCTATTTACCTACCATATCTCTCTTAACCTATCATATCTCTATTGACCTACCATATATCAAACCTCTTGCCCTGACTCTTACCTTAGCAAAGCCACAAAACTAACACTGACAGCCAGTCACACATCTTAGGGCATGTTTCCTCTGCTGTCTCAGGATAAGTGCATGGTGTGAGCAACATTAAGGTTGCAGGGTACGTATGGCTCCTGTGTAGTATTAATTTCCCATGCTGCTCCACTGTGATCAGGACAGGACATGGCGTCTGGTGTTTTCAGAACATGTAACTGTATGCTCCTGGGTCCCTGTGGAGGTGGGAGATAAACCAACCCTGAACATTCTCAGAATATTACCACGACATTCTCAGAATATTACCACGACATTCCCAGAATATTACCACGACATTCCCAGAATATTACCACGACATTCCCAGAATATTACCACGACATTGCCAGAATATTACCATGACATTCTCAGAATATTACCATGACATTCCCAGAATATTACCACGACATTCCCAGAATATTACCACGACATTGCCAGAATATTACCATGACATTCTCAGAATATTACCATGACATTCCCAGAATATTATCACGACATTCCCAGAATATTTCAGAATATTCCCAGAATTCCCAGGGTGAAATGTTCATTTCAATGTTATCGACAGTGGATTGGAAAACAGTGGATGTTTTACAACCTCCAATGTGGTTATATTTCAACAGGAGATGAGTGAAACCTCAGACTCTGGTAATGATATTGAATATGTTATGTGAGCTCTCTCACTCTAAACTGCATAGATAAAACATGGTCGCTCGTCCTCGGCTCCGCTCGGCCCCAGCCTGGCCCCAGATGGCGAGGGCTCATAGGCTGTATGGCTGGGAAGCTGTGAAACTGTGAACGCGTGGCTTCCTCTCAATCAGTTCACAGGCTGCGCCTCCGAGCCAGCTGCTGCTCCACTCCACCTCTAAACTTATGTGTGTGTGCGTGTGCGCGCGTGTGCGTGTGTGTGTGTGTGCGTGAAAGAGAGAGAATGCAAATTAGTTTATTGAGCTTGCCTGGTGCAATGAAATAGTCCCAAAAGTGCAAACTCTGAAAGCTTGGTGGAGGCCTGAACTCCAGTTTGATTGGTCCTCACTGGTGTTGCTTCACTACTTTCTAATCATAGTAGTGTATTTCTACATTCCATTATAGATGACCAGTAGAGAAGTTATGAGTGGGGCTGATTTCGCCTTTTGTTTTTGTTGTTGAGGTGTGTGTGTGTGTGTGTGTGTGTGTGTGTGTGTGTGTGTGTGTGTGTGTGTGTGTGTGTGTGTGTGTGAATAATGTAGGACCATGGCTCCATCTGGAGGAAGTGGGACAGGTCACAACACTCACCGTCTGACACACACACACACACACACACACACACAGAGAGAGAGAGCAACCCATTGCCCTCTGTCCCAAAACTCACTTTTTGGCTCACACACACGCATACACACACTTATACACTTACACACACACACACACACACACACACACACACACACACACACACACACACACACACACACACATACACACACATTCTAGGAAAAAACAGTCCTTATAACCAATCTGTTCATTTAGGGAGAGAGAGGAAGGACAGGAAGACAGAGGGACAAAACTGTCCTTATAACCAATCTGTTCATTTAAGGAGAGAGAGGAAGTACAGGAAGACAGAGGGACAAAACTGTCCTTATAACCAATCTGTTCATTTAAGGAGAGAGAGGAAGGACAGGAAGACAGAGGGACAAAACTGTCCTTATAACCAATCTGTTCATTTAAGGAGAGAGAGGAAGGACAGGAAGACAGAGGGACAAAACAGTCCTTATAACCAATCTGTTCATTTAAGGAGAGAGAGGAAGGACAGGAAGACAGAGGGACAAAAGGAGGAAGAGATATTTAGAATCAGGGCTTGTCGGATGTATTGTTCTTTTAGTCATGTGATTGGATGTCTATTGTTCTTTTAGTCATGTGATTGGATGTCTATTGTTCTTTTAGTCATGTGATTGGATGTCTATTGTTCTTTTAGTCATGTGATTGGATGTCTATTGTTCTTTTAGTCGTGTGATTGGATGTCTATTGTTCTTTTAGTCATGTGATTGGATGTCTATTGTTCTTTTAGTCATGTGATTGGATGTCTATTGTTCTTTTAGTCATGTGATTGGATGTCTATTGTTCTTTTAGTCATGTGATTGGATGTCTATTGTTCTTTTAGTCATGTGATTGGATGTCTATTGTTCTTTTAGTCATGTGATTGGATGTCTATTGTTCTTTTAGTCATGTGATTGGATGTCTATTGTTCTTTTAGTCATGTGATTGGATGTCCTAGAGAGAGAGTTCTGGTCTTGTTGTTGTCCATGATGTTCTTTAATACATACCACATCAGGGCAGGAAGCTGTAGTTTATCCCCAGGGATTCCCAACAGGGATGGGACTGGTAATCCTGGATTTCCCTGATGACATTCGCTGTATGTGAGGTATTACAGCCTGATTCTGTGCTCTAATTTGCACCCTATTCCCGAAAGATCCCTATGGGCCCTGGTCAAAAGTAGTGCACTATATAGGGAATAGGGTGCCATTTGTAAAGTATTAAGTCAGTGTGTTTTCAGCATGCTGTTGAGGTGACAAGGATAGATTGCATTTTAGATTGCATTTTTTGCAGCTTCCATTTTCCTTGTAGGTGTATTATTGAATAAACCACAGGCAGGTTGTAGAGTAGTAGATTTTCCCTGGTATTCCCAACTGAGGTAATGGGAGGTGTAGTTCCTGTGTATTATTGAATAAACCACAGGCAGGTTATAGAGTAGTAGATTTTCCCTGGTATTCCCAACTGAGAAAATGGGAGGCGTAGTTCCTGGAGTTTCCCAGATTAAATATGCTATTTGTGAGGTATTAAATTGTAGTATTTTCATGTAGTCGTTGCTTGTGAGGTGAACGGTGATTGGATTTTATATTACAGAGGATTACGTTTTCACAGTTTTAATTTCCTACACTCATTAATTGGATAGTATGTGCTGTCAATCTTTACCCTGATCCAATCAGAGCACTCTGATGGGGAGGTTAGAGCGATCCCATTGGGTTTCTTCTCAACCAAAACAAAGCGGTAAGGTGCAACGTAGGGGGAAATACATTGATAATAAAACCAAGATAACTGTTGTAGCAGACAGCAGAGAAAGAACATTGTGTTTACGAGTCTGGTTGATGAGAATGGACTTACATGGTAAGCTGCTGCACAGCTGGGGGAGAGGAGAGATGAGTAGAGAGATAGAGAGAGGAGAGGGAGATTAAATAATACTAGAGGCTGGACAGGACAGAAGAGGAGAGAACAGGACATAAAGCTGAGACGGAGAGATGGAGAGGGAGATTAAATAATACTAGAGTCAGGACAGAAGAGGAGAGGACAGGACATTAAGCTGAGACGGAGAGATGGGGGAGATATCGCCTGGGGGAGGGAGGGACTGTGGACTGTCACGTCAGGACCACCCTGCTAGCTTCACTCTACTGTTAGTACTGTAGACCTGCATCTCAAAGACTCTTCGTCACAGACAGGGTGTCAGATGACGGCCTGCTTGTGACACAGCGGGGTGACTCCTAACTTCCAACTTACTAACTTCACTTAGTCTTACGTTGATGTCAATGGGAGTCTAAGTGAGTGGAAGTTAGTTTTTTTTTTGCCAGTATCAGTAGATACTGACTACGATGTGCATCTGTAGCACTTTAGATTGTGTATCTAGTGTATCTCTGAAGTATGGTCTCTCTCATGAAGAGATATTGAGGTGGGATGACCACTGCTGCTAGAGTTCTGCCATTAGCATACCTCCTAGATATTTACATCCAGTGTGTAATTAGTGCGCGCGAGTGTGCGTTCTCTGCTTACGAATGAGCTCCCTGTCTTTAGTGTAGCATTGTCATTAACAAGCACCACTATCTGTCATGAAGACAGATTCATATCCACTGACATACTGATCTTCTGCTAAAGGGAAAGAGTTTTAAATGTCCAGTTCAGTAGCTCAGAGACATTCTCAATACTGATGGGGATCATTCAGGAGGTGGTAAATAAACATTGTATACTTCTACAAATATAGTGTTTTTTTGCTACAATGTGCTGGAATGTTTGTTCATGTCTTCACTCGTTTCATGGTAGTGTTTTACTGTAATTTGGTGACTGCTACATGTGTCAAGTTAAATCATGTTCCCCTGTATTAGCTTGATGTACCGTGTAGCATTGAGTCTGTTTTAAATACTACCTTCTCAGCCCACTACGTTCACTCAGTATAGCATAGTATTGAGTCTGTTTTAAATACTACCTTCTCAGCCCACTACATTCACTCAGTATAGCATAGTATTGAGTCTGTTTTAAATACTACCTTCTCAGCCCACTACATTCACTCAGTATAGCATAGTATTAAGTCTGTTTTAAATACTATCCTCTTAGCCCACTAATGCTGAGATTCACCCTCAAGACGAAAGAGAACAACCAAACTTTTCTCCCCTGGCTGATGTTTGGTTTGTAGTCATCCTGTAGAACAGGGGATAGGGGATCAGCTGTCTCTCTCTCTCTCTCTCTCTCTCTCTCTCTCTCTCTCTCGTCTCTCTGTCTCTCTCTGTCTGTCTGTCTGTCTGTCTGTCTGTCTGTCTGTCTGTCTGTCTGTCTGTCTGTCTGTCTGTCTGTCTGTCTGTCTGTCTGTCTGTCTGTCTGTCTGTCTGTCTGTCTGTCTGTCTGTCTGTCTGTCTGTCTGTCTGTCTTATCCAACTTAAATGTCCATCCTTTGCTGTCCCCTCTCTTCTTCTCCTCCCTCCCTCCATCATCGTTCCTGGAAGCCGTTCCGGAACAAAAACAGACCAAATGTTACAACTGTGCCCTGCCAAGATGGCTGCCGTCCATCTTAAAACACATTTTAACTGCAAGCGTTTTGATACTCAGACCAGAGCCAAAATCCCCCTCAGCGGTTTAGTTTTCTTTAGTTTAGTCATCCGTTAGTCTCCAGAACTCTACAGTCTGTATTAGATACAGTAGTCTCCAGAAGTCTACAGTCTGTATTAGATACAGTAGTCTCCAGAAGTCTACAGTCTGTATTAGATACAGTAGTCTCCAGAACTCTACAGTCTGTATTAGATACAGTAGTCTCCAGAACTCTACAGTCTGTATTAGATACAGTAGTCTCCAGAACTCTACAGTCTGTATTAGATACAGTAGTCTCCAGAACTCAACAGTCTGTATTAGATACAGTAGTCTCCAGAACTCTACAGTCTGTATTAGATACAGTAGTCTCCAGAACTCTACAGTCTGTATTAGATACAGTAGTCTCCAGAACTCTACAGTCTGTATTAGATACAGTAGTCTCCAGAACTCTACAGTCTGTATTATATACAGTAGTCTCCAGAACTCTACAGTCTGTATTATATACAGTAGTCTCCAGAACTCTACAGTCTGTATTATATACAGTAGTCTCCAGAACTCTACAGTCTGTATTAGATACAGTAGTCTCCAGAACTCTACAGTCTGTATTAGATACAGTAGTCTCCAGAACTCACCCAGAGTGGAGTATTATCATAACAGAGATGTATTGAAACACCTCTACTGTCTTATTATAACAGAGATATTCTAACGAAGATATTCTAAACACCTGTACTCTGCTCTGAAGACATTTCCTCTTTCTTTTTCTCCTTTTCTTCTCCAGGATGAGAAGAACCAGGTTCTGATGACCAACGCCTGGCTGCAGCTGGTAAGACTGAACTTCTACCTTTTACCTTGTGTGTGTGAGACTAGTTCTGTGTGTCTGACCCTCATTTGCAATATAATAGCCATTTTGTTTGTTTCAGTTGCTTGCTGAAGCTGGTGTTTGTATCTTGCAGTGGGCGTTAAATGATCTCCCTTCCCAACAGATGTTCATACCCAAGTCCTTGCAATGAGAGAGGGATATGAAATGTTCAATTAAAATCTCACCATTTTTATTGGTTTCTAGGTTTCCCCCCACTGAGACTGGCTGATGCAAACACAGACCAGATAATGGACTAGAGTTCAGATCTCTGATTGACTTAGTGAGCCACTGCTGAATGACAAAATGTCCCAGCTGTTTGGCTTCAGGTTTGGGGCCAGAATTCAGCAAGAAGCATTTTGAATATTAAATCTCCATCCCAAATGGCACCCGATTCCCAATATAGGGTAGGGCTCTGGTGGAAAGTAAAGCACTATGTAGGGAACAGGGTGCCATTTTGGGACGTCTCCTACATCTTCTATTACTGTTGGAAACATAGGAGCCAACAGACAGTCCATCAGGTCCTACATCAGGGGGATGGATGGGTCAAAACATGGGAACATACATTATCTATCAGATGGTAGTGACACAATGGCTGGAGGTTGGATAGAATGTTTCATTTCTCCCGCCCTGCGTCTCCATGGCGATGTCCATTCAGGGTAGCCTGTAAATGAGGCCACAACTTACGGTTGGTGGGAGCTTAATTGGGGAGGGCGGGCTCTTGGTAACGGCTGGAGCTGAATAAGTGGAATGGTATCAAATACATCAAAGACATGGGTTCCAGGTGTTTAATACCATTCCATTAGCTCCTTTCCAGCCATTCTTATTAGTCGTCCTCCCCTCAGCAGCCTCCGCTGGCCACAATCCACTGTCCTGTGACTTTATCTGACCTGTCAGTTTCACTCAAGGTGAACAGGCTCTGACTGGCTGATAGCGGGGGGGTTTTCATCAATAAATTATGCAAGTGTTGGCCTTAATACAGGAGTCCCTTCTCTGCTAATGGGCCAGGGGAGACATTTTTTTTGCAGACGCATCAGGTCAAGAGTTACATTAACAGAAAAAAAGGGGTACTTTAGGAAGTCTTTACCTCCAGGAGTAGTTGATGTAGCCTGATGTTCTCTTGATATAAACTGTGTTTAGTGATGTCCTGATGTAGCCTGATGTTATCTTGATATAAACTGTGTTTAGTGATGTCCTGATGTAGCCTGATGTTATCTTGATATAAACTGTGTTTAGTAGATGTCCTGATGTAGCCTGATGTTATCTTGATATAAACTGTGTTTAGTGATGTCCTGATGTAGCCTGATGTTATCTTGATATAAACTGTGTTTAGAGATGTCCTGATGTAGCCTGATGTTATCTTGATATAAACTGTGTTTAGAGATGTCCTGATGTAGCCTGATGTTATCTTGATATAAACTGTGTTTAGAGATGTCCTGATGTAGCCTGATGTTATCTTGATATAAACTGTGTTTAGTGATGTAGCCTGATGTTATCTTGATATAAACTGTGTTTAGAGATGTCCTGATGTAGCCTGATGTTATCTTGATATAAACTGTGTTTAGTGATGTCCTGATGTTATCTTGATATAAACTGTGTTTAGAGATGTCCTGATGTAGCCTGATGTTATCTTGATATAAACTGTGTTTAGTGATGTAGCCTGATGTTATCTTGATATAAACTGTGTTTAGTGATGTCCTGATGTTATCTTGATATAAACTGTGTTTAGAGATGTCCTGATGTTATCTTGATATAAACTGTGTTTAGAGATGTCCTGATGTAGCCTGATGTTATCTTGATATAAACTGTGTTTAGTGATGTCCTGATGTAGCCTGATGTTATCTTGATATAAACTGTGTTTAGAGATGTCCTGATGTAGCCTGATGTTATCTTGATATAAACTGTGTTTAAGATGTCCTGATGTAGCCTGATGTTATCTTGATATAAACTGTGTTTAGAGATGTCCTGATGTAGCCTGATGTTATCTTGATATAAACTGTGTTTAGTGATGTCCTGATGTAGCCTGATGTTATCTTGATATAAACTGTGTTTAGAGATGTCCTGATGTAGCCTGATGTTATCTTGATATAAACTGTGTTTAGAGATGTCCTGATGTAGCCTGATGTTATCTTGATATAAACTGTGTTTAGAGATGTCCTGATGTAGCCTGATGTTATCTTGATATAAACTGTGTTTAGCAGATGTCCTGATGTAGCCTGATGTTATCTTGATATAAACTGTGTTTAGAGATGTCCTGATGTAGCCTGATGTTATCTTGATATAAACTGTGTTTAGTGATGTCCTGATGTAGCCTAGTGTTTCTCTTTGATCTATTTTACCAGCACTACAAAGCTTGAACATGAAAGACAGAGAGAGTAAAGAACAGGACTATAAAAGCCATGTTTGTTCAGGGAAGACGACTAGTGGAGAGATTAGCTCCATAAATAACACTGTTTGTCAGGGAAGTCTAGCGGAGGTGACATGATGTTGGCATGCCATGAAGTGTACACATACTCATATAAACACACACACACACACACACACACACACACACACACACACACACACACACACACACACACACACACACACACACACACACACACACACACACACACACACACACACACACACACACACACACACACACACACACACACACAAACACACACACACAAAATAAATGTGCGCGCACGCAGGCAAGCACACACCGATGTTAACGTGTGTGTGTGTGTGTGTCCAATGTACTGGCAGTGAGTATCAGTAGCCACATCAGTAGATGGACTCCCTCTGTGCGTTAGGGAACACACCTATGGCTAAAACATCTGAGGACACACAGACACTCTCACAGCGCATTACACATCATTCAGTTCAGTCATGTACGTAAAGGATTTGAAATGCACACAGTCTCTTTTTCAAGTACTTTTATGTGCTTCTATACGGTGGAGTTGGCGTGACTCTCATGGCCTAACGGATAGATTAGAAGGTTGAGTCACAGCCCAAAACATGACCCAACCTCCTGCCACTGCTGGCCAAGGGCACAGACATAGGGACCACTTATTGGGAGCAAGGATGGCTGTTCTATTTGATTGTCTGTGTTTGATTGAAAGTGTTTTGAAGCTGTTTGCAGAACTGTCACGTGGCCTAATGTGTTTTACATACAGTACAGAAGGCCTGTGAATGGATCAGTATATTTTTGAATTGTCAATGTAAAAACTCTTCTCTTTTCTTCTCTTCTCTCCTCTCCTAGCACTGGACAGATACTTACCTCTCCTGGAACCCAGAGAACTACCCAGGTGTTCAGAACCTTCGTTTCCCCTCCAATCAGATCTGGGTTCCTGATATCCTCCTCTACAACAGGTAGGCCCTCACTGCCACGGTCTCAACCAATAAGCATAGAGCTATGATGTATGAATGGCTAATGTTACTGTTACCCTTAGCGGCGTGGGAAGTAAGCAGATGTTTCTGGATTTCAGGGATACAGTATTTTCCACCGTAACTTCCATTTCCCCTGAAAAACGGAAGTGGGGACTCCTGCTACGTTACGTTAGCAGTAGCAGGCTAGTGGTGTTTAATGTTCTCCTAGAGGAGTTGAATTGATACACTTTAGTCCAATAAGTAACCCATTTGTAGACAGACATCTCCCCTGTGGTTTGATTTCACCCTTGGTCAGAGCGTGGACTAATGAAATGAATACGAATTGATTGCCTGCAGGACATAAATAAACCACAATACCCATGAGGTTTTGCATCTGTGGCCCATTGCCATGATGGGTAATATGTAGGAAGGAGCTGGATGACGAAATCAGTGTTTGTGTACATTGATAGAATTACCAAGGGATTCCACTTCCACTGAAAGTTTACATAATATTGTTTTCAAAACAGAAAAGGAGACAAAAAATGTAACAGCTGAAACAGTGCATCTACTCATAAATTGATGTTTGTATCCTTCGATTGATTTTACTTGTCTTTTTCACTTTTTTCTGACATACTCACCAAACTATAGTCTCTGCAAACATCTAACCTGGCTTGTAGCCTCTCTCTCTCCTCTCCCCGTATGCCCCTGTGTTGTCAGTAGCAGGATCCAGTCCATGGAGATAAATGGAGAGGTAATATGGTTCTGTACAGCTCACTGATTCAGGGAGCGCTCTAGCAGAACCACTCCCACATTGCCTTAGAGATGGTGACGTCAGCCATTTTGTTTTTTCAATGAACCATGAATCGTAACTCTGCCCCCGCCTGCTCTCAATGGTGCCGGACCTCGTTAATAACTGATACAGTTCGTAGATAGACATGGATGTTGATGGTATGGTAGATTTCATACAATACTGATATAGCATAAGGGATAGACCCCCCCCAAAAAAATATTTTGGTGATATGGTACATTTCAAACAACGCCGTTTTAATGCTGAAACATGGGCTAGTCTACTGAGGTTGCTGGCTGTCTGACGCCGGAACGGGAATCATACTGACGTCTGGGAACATGTCACCTGGCGGTTACCGACTGTGACAGGGTAGAAGAAGACAACAATACCCACAGTCTGTTTGAGACGTGTCTAGGGGACAGGATATGCGTGTGTCAAGGGGACAGGATGTGTTGAGCTGTCAGACTGGGTTGGGTTGAAGGAACCAGCCAGGGAACCTGGGACCTCTGAGGTAGCTGACAGTGTCAAGTTTCAAGGTTTAATGTCACATGCACAAGTACAGTGAAATGCCTTTCTTGCAGCTCTAACCCCAACAATGTAGTAATCAATAACAATATAGTAATGAATAACAATATAGTAATCAATAACAATATAGTAATCAATAACAATGTAGTAATCAATAACAATATAGTAATCAATAACAATGTAGTAATCAATAACAATGTAGTAATCAATAACAATGTAGTAATGAATAACAATGTAGTAATCAATAACAATGTAGTAATGAATAACAATGTAGTAATCAATAACAATGTAGTAATCAATAACAATATAGTAATCAATAACAATGTAGTAATCAATAACAATATAGTAATCAATAACAATGTAGTAATCAATAACAATGTAGTAATCAATAACAATGTAGTAATCAATATAAATGTAGTAATCAATAACAATGTAGTAATCAATAACAATGTAGTAATCAATAACAATGTAGTAGTAAATAACAATGTAGTAGTAAATAACAATGTAGTAATGAATAACAATGTAGTAATCAATAACAATGTAGTAATGAATAACAATGTAGTAGTAAATAACAATGTAGTAGTAAATAACAATGTAGTAATGAATAACAATGTAGTAGTAAATAACAATGTAGTAGTAAATAACAATGTAGTAATCAATAACAATGTAGTAATCAATATAAATGTAGTAATCAATAACAATGTAGTAATGAATAACAATGTAGTAATGAATAACAATGTAGTAGTAAATAACAATGTAGTAGTAAATAACAATGTAGTAATCAATAACAATGTAGTACTAAAAATAACAATGTAGAACAAAAACACACAAGAAGAACATAATATAGTAAGTAAGCACACTATATACAGGGTCAGTTCCAGTACCATATTTACAATGTGCAGGGACACTGGAGTGATGGAGGTAGATATGTATAGGGGTAAGGAGACAGGGATACTGGAGTGATGGAGGTAGATATGTATAGAGGTAAGGTGACAGGGACACTGGAGTGATGGAGGTAGATATGTATAGGGGTAAGGGGACAGGGATATTGGAGTGATGGAGGTAGATATGTATAGGGGTAAGGGGATACTGGAGTGATAGAGGTAGATATGTATAGGGGTAAGGGGATACTGGAGTGATGGAGGTAGATATGTATAGGGGTAAGGAGACAGGGATACTGGAGTGATGGAGGTAGATGTGTATAGGGGTAAGGTGACAGGGATCCTGGAGTGATGGAGGTAGATGTGTATAGGGGTAAGGTGACAGGGATATTGGAGTGATGGAGGTAGATATGTATAGGGGTAAGGGGATACTGGAGTGATGGAGGTAGATATGTATAGGGGTAAGGTGACAGGGATCCTGGAGTGATGGAGGTAGATGTGTATAGGGGTAAGGTGACAGGGATCCTGGAGTGATGGAGGTAGATATGTATAGGGGTAAGGTGACAGGGATACTGGAGTGATGGAGGTAGATATGTATAGGGGTAAGGGGATACTGGAGTGATGGAGGTAGATATGTATAGAGGTAAGGAGACAGGGATACTGGAGTGATGGAGGTAGATATGTATAGGGGTAAGGTGACAGAGATACTGGAGTGATGGAGGTACATATGTATAGGGGTAAGGGGATACTGGAGTGATGGAGGTAGATATGTATAGGGGTAAGGTGACAGGGATACTGGAGTGATGGAGGTAGATATGTATAGAGGTAAGGTGACAGGGACACTGGAGTGATGGAGGTAGATATGTATAGGGGTAAGGTGACAGGGATACTGGAGTGATGGAGGTAGATATGTATAGGGGTAAGGAGATACTGGAGTGATGGAGGTAGATATGTATAGGGGTAAGGGGATACTGGAGTGATGGAGGTAGATCTGTATAGGGGTAAGGGGACAGGGATATTGGAGTGATGGAGGTAGATATGTATAGGGGTAAGGGGATACTGGAGTGATAGAGGTAGATATGTATAGGGGTAAGGTGACAGGGACACTGGAGTGATGGAGGTAGATATGTATAGGGGTAAGAGGACAGGGATATTGGAGTGATGGAGGTAGATATGTATAGGGGTAAGGTGACAGGGACACTGGGGTGATGGAGGTAGATATGTATAGGGGTAAGGTGACAGGGATACTGGAGTGATGGAGGTAGATGTGTATAGGGGTAAGGGGACAGGGATATTGGAGTGATGGAGGTAGATATGTATAGGGGTAAGGTGACAGGGATCCTGGAGTGATGGAGGTAGATGTGTATAGGGGTAAGGTGACAGGGATATTGGAGTGATGGAGGTAGATATGTATAGGGGTAAGGGGATACTGGAGTGATGGAGGTAGATATGTATAGAGGTAAGGTGACAGGGATACTGGAGTGATGGAGGTAGATATGTATAGGGGTAAGGAGACAGGGATACTGGAGTGATGGAGGTAGATATGTATAGGGGTAAGGTGACAGGGATACTGGAGTGATGGAGGTAGATATGTATAGGGGTAAGGGGATACTGGAGTGATGGAGGTAGATATGTATAGGGGTAAGGAGACTGGGATACTGGAGTGATGGAGGTAGATATGTATAGGGGTAAGGAGACAGGGATACTGGAGTGATGGAGGTAGATATGTATAGGGGTAAGGAGACAGGGATACTGGAGTGATGGAGGTAGATATGTATAGGGGTAAGATGACAGGGATACTGGAGTGATGGAGGTAGATATGTATAGGGGTAAGGAGACAGGGATACTGGAGTGATGGAGGTAGATATGTATAGGGGTAAGGTGACAGGGATACTGGAGTGATGGAGGTAGATATGTATAGGGGTAAGGGGATACTGGAGTGATGGAGGTAGATATGTATAGGGGTAAGGTGACAGGGATACTGGAGTGATGGAGGTAGATATGTATAGGGGTAAGGTGACAGGGATACTGGAGTGATGGAGGTAGATATGTATAGGGGTAAGGTGACAGGGATACTGGAGTGATGGAGGTAGATATGTATAGGGGTAAGGTGACAGGGATACTGGAGTGATGGAGGTAGATATGTATAGGAGTAAGGTGACAGGGATAGTGGAGTGATGGAGGTAGATATGTATAGGGGTAAGGTGACAGGGATACTGGAGTGATGGAGGTACATATGTATAGGGGTAAGGTGACAGGGATACTGGAGTGATGGAGGTAGATATGTATAGGGGTAAGGTGACAGGGATAGTGGAGTGATGGAGGTACATATGTATAGGGGTAAGGTGACAGGGATACTGGAGTGATGGAGGTAGATATGTATAGGGGTAAGAGAACAGGGATACTGGAGTGATGGAGGTAGATATGTATAGGGGTAAGGTGACAGGGATACTGGAGTGATGGAGGTAGATATGTATAGGGGTAAGGTGACAGGGATAGTGGAGTGATGGAGGTACATATGTATAGGGGTAAGGTGTCAGGGATACTGGAGTGATGGAGGTAGATATAGGGGTAAGGTGACTAGGCAACAGGATATTAGATAAATACATTAGCAGCAGCTTGTATGTGAGTGGTTGTGTAGTCAGTATAAATGTATGTGAGCAAATTATTGTGTGTGTGTGTGTAGGGCCCTGTGAGTGTGCATAGAGACTGGATGGCAGGGGGTCTTGGATGGCAGGGGGTCCTGGATGGCAGGGAGCTCCGCCCCAGTGATGTACTGGGCTGTCCGCACCCCCCTCTGTAGCGCCATGCGATTGAAGGTGGTGCTATTACCATACCAAGCAGTGATGAAGCCAGTCAATATGCTCTCAGTGGAACAGCTGTAGAACTTTTTGAGGATCTGAGAGCCCATGTCAAACCTTTTCAATCTCCTGAGGGGGAAGAGGTGCTGTCACACTATTTTAAGTCCTTAGGGATTTGGACACCGAGGAACTTGAAGCTCTCGACCCAGATTCAGCAGGACAGCCTGTGAAAACTGTCCACTTGTGTTTGCATCCCTGAGAGCTAAACCTCATTGCCTCAGGACCTCTGGAACAGGCTTCCAGATTAAGGCTAAACTTGCTTTGAGAAAACAGATTTCTGTTGCCTTATTTATCCAGGGAAATGGACAGAATATGGAGGGGAGAAGATGGTGCTCCAACCATTATGGGACGAGCTGCAGATGAAAACTCCAATTACGTTTAAGAGAAGAGAAGGCGTGACTCACAATTAAAATTCAGGAACATATTTTCAGATGGGCTACACTTGCTTTGAAATGAGATATGTCACATTTTTATGTAGCCAGGAAGTTATTAAGAGGGTTGTTGTCACAGCTTTAGAAATGTTCCAACCGTGCCGTATTCCCGTATTGTAGTATTACTCCAGAATAGTTTGTACAGTATGTGACGGACAAAAAGTAACTCATTCCAATGGATCAGGGTTATGACTCTGAAGGAGAAGAAACAACACAGAATGTCTGGCCTTTCTATTTGAACCAATAAAAGCCCAGTACACAACGGGGAGAACCATGTACTAAAAACACCCACTACAGAACCATTTGTCTCCATGCCTCACTCCGACCCAGGAGCACATTTTAACAGCGTCATTACAGTTGACGTTAAAAGCCGTTCCGAACTCGGAGTGTAATTTCTGCTGGTAATTTTAATTGTCAGTGGATGAAAGAGGCATTATAACAAGAGAGAAGATGATGATGTCAATGCATTGATAACCCACTCACTCACTCACTCACTCACTCACTCACTCACTCACTCACTCACTCACTCACTCACTCACTCACTCACTCACTCACTCACTCACTCACTCACTCACTCACTCACTCACTCACTCACTGACTCACTGACTCACTCCCTACTTGTAATGGAGTACGGACAACAAGATAACATGGTGTTGAAGTTGATTGGTGTCATATGTTGTATGTGCTACGTTGTTTAAGGTGATGGAGGTGTTCTTTATGAGGTGGCGTGTGGGGGTGTGTGTGTGTGAGCATGTGTTTGTGTGGTGTGTGTGTGTGAGCGTATGTGTGTTTGTGTGAGCGCGTGTCTGTGTGTTTGAGTGGTGTGTGTGTGTGTGTGTGTGTGTGTGTGTGTGTGTGTGTGTGTGTGTGTGTGTGTGTGTGTGTGTGTGTGTGTGTGTGTGTGTGTGTGTGTGTGTGTGTGTGTGTGTGTGTGTGTGTGTGTGTCTAATAGGATGATACGGAACGTTAAGCAGGTGATGGTCAGGATCAGCGATCACTAACATTATAGTCCTGGACAAAGAATAGATGGCGGGAGCTGAAGATTTACAGATGGGAAAGAAGGAAAAAGAATGAAGAGAGAAAGAAGGAAGGAACACAAACAGGAAGAGGAACAGGAAGTTAGATATGTAGGAAAGGTCAGTTCCTGCAGATGATCTATATCTTTCCCTGTAATCGTTCTACCTGATCCTTTCCTCACATACAAGAGAGTGAGAAGGTGAGACGTATGACATAAATAAAACATCCCTGAGGGAAGTAGCTAAGATATTTCCATTTCTGCTCTCAACTTGCAATGGTGACTTCCCTGAGTAATGTAGAGCTGTAAGCCTGCTGTCTTCATATACAATACCATGGTGACTTCAGTGTACCCGTCATATGAACCTATCGGACTCTCTGTCGTGACACAAGACATCAATCTGAGAATATATCCCTTTCCCTCCTGAGAGTTCTCTGAGACCTAGATTCTGAAAACCAGTCATTGTGTTTCTATCTGTTGTGTTTTCACAGGATGAAACAGCACACACACACACACACACACACACACACACACACACACACACACACACACACACACACACACACACACACACACACACACACACACACACACACACACATTGTCTACACAGTGTTTTGAGAGGACATTTCTATAAGCAGTGTAGAGAGTAGAATAGGAGCTTCTACCTGAAGGAGAAAGCTGTGATATTGAAGGAATAAAGTGTTTGTATTCTGTACATGTATTCCCTTTTGTCTGTCTGAAACCCAATACAATGCTTTCCTTATGACGTGTGACACACAAATACTCATGTATAAAAAGGATAAACATTATGTTTAATTTGAGCTTACTTCCTTTTTGAGGTGTGTTACACCATTACCCCCCAGGCACCTTGTTGACCTTTGTGAAACAACTTCTGTCATATTAATGTGAATCATATGTCTTGTTTAATATGATTATTGATTCATAGTCATACACCTACATGTTCTAGTTGGATTATGTAGTTTAAAAAAACATGAATCAATTCATTAAATTACTAAATGTTGATTAAAACAGAGAAACACTGTACAAGGTACAAGCCTACAACAGTGTGGATGGATGGTTTGAAGAACAAGAAAACCATAAATAAATAAAAATGATTTATAACTTCCTAACCAGCATTAGTCATTTGTATTCAGCAGGCCTCTACACCGCTGCTACTTTAGAAACCTTTGTTCTTGGACAATGGACCGGGTGATTATCAGAGTGTTCTAAACGACCCTCTATTTCCTGTTCAGTGTACTACTTTTCACCAGGGCCCATGGGTCAAAAGTAGTGCACTCTTTAGGGAATATGGTGCCATATGGGAGATTGGCGATGTTTGGACGAATCCTAACAACCATGCCTGCAGCTTCCTCTGAACAAATGGAACAATTATCATATCCGATTATGACAGGGACATGCAGCGAAAAATCAACATTAAATTATGTAAATCCTGATGTGTTCTTTTGGGTTTGGTTACAGTCATTTTTTTGCCTGCATTTAGCGCAAGGGCTTGTTACGCGTCAGCCAATAATGTAGGTTGTTTCCAATCCACTTCCTGTTCTTGTGGCATCAGTCACGTAACCACTCATCATTTCTAAACAGACTAATGGACATCTGCATGAATCAGGAGAATTGTCATCTTTTTCGGGAAGATGAGCACTTTCATTTATTACTCATTGGCTCTCATAATGGGAAACAATCTCTCAATCCTACCCTCTAGGCACTTAAGGTAGGATCTGATCTGTAGAAGCAATATTTACCAGTGAAGGTCAAAAGCCAATTTTATCCAATCAATCACTCTTTTCCCCCAAAAATGTTTTAATATATATCTGGGGAGTAAGGATGGGATGAGCAGGGATGCAGGGGGGGTGAGGAGGGATGCGGGGGGTGAACAGGGATGTGGGGGGTTAGTCTAGGCTGTAATATCTGTGATATATGGTGTTTGTTCTGATGTATTTCTGATGGATCACAGTTTGATGGTAGTGTTTCTGATGCCAGTCCCACCACACGCTGAGCCACCTCTGATGAAACCCTTTATGAAGGAGGACCGGATCAATAATATACACACTGTCTGTCTAGCTCAGTACTGAGCCCTCTAAGATATATATCTCTCTCCTCCTCTCTCTGTTTCTCTCTCTCCTTCCATCTTTCTCTCTCTCTCTCCTTCCATCTTTCTCTCTTCTCTGTCCTCTCTTCTTTCTCTCTCTCTTCTATCTCTCTCTGTCTCTCTCTTCTCTATCTCTCTATCTCTCTCTTCTCTCTCTCCTCTCTCTCTCTTCTTTCTCTCTCTTCTCTCTCTCCTCTCTTTTTTCTCTATCTCTCTCTCTTCTCTCTCTCCTCTCTATCTCTCTCTCTTCTCTCTCTCCTCTCTATCTCTCTCTCTCCTCTCTCTCCTCTCTTTTTTCTCTATCTCTCTTCTCTCTCTTCTCACTCTTCTCTCTCTTTCTTTCTATCTCCATGACAACAGACTTAGTTACCCTCCATACAACATCTATCAGATCATTAATCTGTGTCTCTTCACTTCTCTCCTCCAGTGCAGACGAGAGGTTTGATGCTACCTTCCACACCAACGTCCTGGTCAACTCCTCTGGATCCTGCCAGTACATTCCACCAGGTGGGTTACCAGGTTCCTGGGGTTACTGGTCGACACTTATGCTTTGAGGAGGATCACTTAACCTCTACTAACATTTACCCCAACACACTGACCCTTGTATATAGCCTCATTATTGTTATTTTATTGTGTTACTTTTTATTGTTTTTTTAACTTTATTTGGTCAATATTTTCTTAACTATTTATTGAACTGCATTGTTGGTTAAGGGCTTGTAAGTAAGCATTTAACTGTAAGGTCTACACCTGTTGTATTCGACGCATGCGACAAATAAAGTTTGATTTGAAGTGCATTAACTTGAATGTATACTCAGCAATAGAAAATCATGGACAGAAATCAACGATGGCAAAATGTGAATATGACAAGACTGCCCACTCCTCCTTCTCCTCATCCTCCTCTCCTCCTTCCCTCCCCCAGGTATCCTGAAGAGTACCTGCTATATCGATGTTCGCTGGTTCCCCTTCGACGTCCAGAAGTGTGATCTGAAGTTTGGCTCGTGGACATACAACGGCTGGCTGCTGGATCTCCAGATACTGGACGTAGACATCTCCTCATACATCCCCAACGGAGAGTGGGATCTCGTGGGTAAGAGACTGAAGGAGTGTCTCCCTGGAACTCTCTGGAGGAAATGAGGTTCACTTTTTTACAGTAGAGTCAGTGGTACGGTGGTCAACACTCAAATCGAATCAATCTTTATTTATAGTGCACATTTCATACAATGTGCATTACACATTCTGTGCTTACAGTAGATCTCTGACAGAATGCAGCCCTGTTTTAGGTGTCTGCGTCCCATGCCTCTCTGATCCTGAGTGTTCTAGCCCCTGGGCCAGACAGCCACTTATTGAGCCCGGTGTTACGCCTCTTATCCTGCTGCCTGAATTATTCTGTTTCACTTCCTGGTCCCCTGGGCCAGACAGCCACTTATTGAGCCCGGTGTTACGCCTCTTATCCTGCTGCCTGAATTATTCTGTTTCACTTCCTGGTCCCCTGGGCCAGACAGCCACTTATTGAGCCCGGTGTTACGCCTCTTATCCTGCTGCCTGAATTATTCTGTTTCACTTCCTGGTCCCCTGGGCTAGACAGCCAATCAATGTCCAGCTCTGAGTGTGACCGAGCCAGGTGGTATTACAGGTCTATTCTCCTCCCTGAACTACGCTGTTCCCATTCCATGTCATCTATCATTGGATGGATGGTGGCAACGTGCCTCTGGTCTCAGATAGATGCCTCAATAGTGTTGGAATGCCAGTGGCATAAAGTACTTCAGTAAAAATACTTGAATGTACTACTTTAGTAGTTTTTTTGGGTATCTGTACTTTACTTTACTATTTATATTTTTGACAGCTTTTACTTTTACTTCACTACATTCCTAAAGAAAATAATGTACTTTTTACTCCATACATTTTCCTTGACATCCAAAAGTACTCATTACATTTTGAATGCTTAGCAGGACAGGAAAATGGTCCAATTCACACACTTATCAAGAGAACATCCCTGGTCATCTCTACAGCCTCTGATCTGGTGGACTCACTAAACATATGCTTCGTTTGTTAATTATGTAAATGAGGTCTGATTGTTGGAGTGTGCCCCTGGCTATCCGTAAATTAAAATACTAGAAAATGGTGCAGTCTGGTTTGCTTAATATAATGAATTCTAAATCATTTATGGCTTTTACTTTTGACACTTAAGTATATTTAAAACCAGATATTTACATTATTTTACTGGGTGACTTTTACTTGAGTCATTTTCTATTAAGGGGACTTCACTTTTACTCAAGTATGATAACTGGGTGTTTTTCCCCACCACTGGGGAATGCCAGCCTGATGTTTTCTTTCACACTCTCTCTCTCTCTCTCTACACACACACACACACACACACACACACACACACACACACACACACACACACACACACACACACACACACACACACACACACACACAACACACACACACACACAAGAGTACGCAGCTGGCTGTATGTAACCATGGGGGTATGAGGTGACAGCTGGCCCAGGAAGGGCTCACTAGATTGGGGCACGGCCAGGCAGCTAGCAGGCTCAGCTCCAGACACAGCCCTGGTTCCTCTGCCAGACAAGGTGCAATCCTGGGGCTCTGTTTAGAGTTTAGCGATAGTACCCTTGGTTACGGTCCTATACACAGACACACACACACACACACACACATGTATGGACACACACACACACACACAAATGTTTTTCTGTTGCTAGGTTTTAATCAGTTAAAATAATAATACTTACTTTGAGGTGATGAGTCTGAAATCCTCAAACTCACTAACCAATCAGTGCTCTGCTAGATGTCCTACAATGATTAAAGCCCATCAGAGTGATTGAACCATTTACATTTCTCCTGGAAATCGGGGGTTCGTCTCAAATCTGATGGAGTTGTTAATGTTATGTCCATCTAACCTGCCCCTCCTCCCAGGTGTCCCAGTGAAGCGTAACGAACTGTATTATGACTGCTGTAAGGAGCCCTACCCTGACGTCACCTTTACTGTCACCATGAGGAGGAGGACACTGTACTACGGCCTCAACCTCCTCATCCCCTGTGTCCTCATCTCTGGCCTGGCCCTGCTGGTCTTCCTGCTGCCTGCAGACTCTGGAGAGAAGATCTCCCTGGGTGAGAGGAGGGTTCCACACACAGAGACACACACACACATACCTCATTCTGCGAGGACACTGTGGGTCAGCGTACACTAATCCTTTTATTTTCCTTCCTTTATGCTAATTCTGATATTATGCTTTGAATAAGGCTTTATGCCAACCAGTATTCTAGTAAAGCTATAATGCCAACCAGTATTCTAATAAGACTTAATGCCAACCAGTATTCTAATAAGGCTATAATGCCAACCAGTATTCTAGTAAGGCGTAATGCCAACCAGCACTCGAAGGCTTAATGCCAACCAGTATTCTAATAAGGCTTAATGCCAACCAGTATTCTAATAAGGCTTAATGCCAACCAGTATTCTAATAAGGTTAGAATGCCAACCAGTATTCTAATAAGGCTATAATGCCAACCAGTATTCTAATAAGGCTTAATGCCAACCAGTATTCTAATAAGGCTTAATGCCAACCAGTATTCTAATAAGGCTTAATGCCAACCAGTATTCTAATAAGGCTTAATGCCAACCAGTATTCTAATAAGGCTAGAATGCCAACCAGTATTCTAATAAGGCTAGAATGCCAACCAGTACTCTACTAAGGCTTTATGCCAACCAGTATTCTAATAAGGCGTTATGCCAACCAGTATTCTAATAAGGCTTTATGCCAACCAGTACTCTAATAAGGCTTTATGCCAACCAGTACTCTAATAAGGCTTTATGCCAACCAGTATTCTAGTAAGGCTTTATGCCAACCAGTATTCTAATAAGGCTATAATGCCAACCAGTATTCTAGTAAGGCTATAATGCCAACCAGTATTCTAGTAAGACTTTATGCCAACCAGTATTCTAATAAGGCTTTATGCCAACCAGTATTCTAATAAGGCTATAATGCCAAACAGTATTCTAATAAGGCTTTATGCCAACCAGTATTCTAATAAGGCTATAATGCCAACCAATATTCTAATAAGGCTTTATGCCAACCAGTATTCTAATAAGGCTATAATGCCAACCAGTATTCTAGTAAGGCTATAATGCCAACCAGTATTCTAGTAAGGCTATAATGCCAACCAGTATTCTAGTAAGGCTTTATGCCAACCAGTATTCTAATAAGGCTATAATGCCAACCAGTATTCTAGTAAGGCTATAATGCCAACCAGTATTCTAGTAAGGCTATAATGCCAACCAGTATTCTAGTAAGGCTATAATGCCAACCAGTATTCTAGTAAGGCTTTATGCCAACCAGTACTCTAATAAGGCTTAATGCCAACCAGTACTCTAATAAGACTTAATGCCAACCAGTATTCTAATAAGGCTATAATGCCAACCAGTACTCTAATAAGGCTTATGCCAACCAGTACTCTAATAAGACTTAATGCCAACCAGTATTCTAATAAGGCTATAATGCCAACCAGTATTCTAGTAAGGCTTAATGCCAACCAGTATTCTAGTAAGGCTATAATGCCAACCAGTATTCTAGTAAGGCTTTATGCCAACCAGTACTCTAATAAGGCTTAATGCCAACCAGTATTCTAATAAGACTTAATGCCAACCAGTATTCTAGTAAGGCTAGAATGCCAACCAGTACTCTAATAAGGCTTTATGAAAACCAGTATTCTAATAAGGCTTTATGCCAACCAGTACTCTAATAAGGCTTAATGCCAACCAGTACTCTAATAAGGCTTTATGCCAACCAGTACTCTAATAAGGCTTTATGCCAACCAGTACTCTAATAAGGCTTAATGCCAACCAGTACTCTAATAAGGCTTAATGCCAACCAGTACTCTAATAAGACTTAATGCCAACCAGTATTCTAGTAAGGCTATAATGCCAACCAGTATTCTAGTAAGGCTATAATGCCAACCAGTATTCTAGTAAGGCTTTATGCCAACCAGTACTCTAATAAGGCTTAATGCCAACCAGTACTCTAATAAGACTTAATGCCAACCAGTATTCTAATAAGGCTATAATGCCAACCAGTATTCTAGTAAGGCTTAATGCCAACCAGTATTCTAGTAAGGCTATAATGCCAACCAGTATTCTAGTAAGGCTTTATGCCAACCAGTACTCTAATAAGGCTTAATGCCAACCAGTATTCTAATAAGACTTAATGCCAACCAGTATTCTAGTAAGGCTAGAATGCCAACCAGTACTCTAATAAGGCTTTATGAAAACCAGTATTCTAATAAGGCTTTATGCCAACCAGTACTCTAATAAGGCTTAATGCCAACCAGTACTCTAATAAGGCTTTATGCCAACCAGTACTCTAATAAGGCTTTATGCCAACCAGTACTCTAATAAGGCTTAATGCCAACCAGTACTCTAATAAGACTTAATGCCAACCAGTATTCTAATAAGGCTTAATGCCAACCAGTATTCTAATAAGGCTTAATGCCAACCAGTATTCTAATAAGGCTTAATGCCAACCAGTATTCTAATAAGGCTATAATGCCAACCAGTATTCTAATAAGGCTATAATGCCAACCAGTATTCTAGTAAGGCTTAATGCCAACCAGCACTCTAAGGCTTAATGCCAACCAGTATTCTAATAAGGCTTAATGCCAACCAGTATTCTAATAAGGCTTAATGCCAACCAGTATTCTAATAAGGCTAGAATGCCAACCAGTACTCTAAGGCTTTATGCCAACCAGTATTCTAATAAGGCTTTATGCCAACCAGTACTCTAATAAGGCTTTATGCCAACCAGTACTCTAATAAGGCTTAATGCCAACCAGTATTCTAATAAGGCTTAATGCCAACCAGTATTCTAATAAGGCTTAATGCCAACCAGTATTCTAATAAGGCTTTATACTAACCAGTACTCTAAGGCTTTATACTAACCAGTACTCTAAGGTTTTGTGGTTGAAGGACATGAAAGCTATAATACAGATCAAAAGCTGTTCCTCTGAGAGTAGAGGTGAGCTGTATTTTCTCCTCTCTCTCTGTCCCTCCCTGTCCCATCTCTCACTCCACCCCTCTCCCTCTACCCCCACCCCTCTCCCTCTACCCCTACCCATCTCTCCCCCTACCCATCTCTCCCTCTCTACCCCTACCCATCTCTTCCCCTCTACCCCTACCCATCTCTCCCTCACTACCCCTACCCATCTCTCCCTCTCTACCCCTACCCATCTCTCCCTCTCTACCCCTACCCATCTCTCCCTCTCTACCCCCACCCATCTCTCCCTCTCTACCCCCACTTATCTCCCCTTCTCTACCCCCACCCATCTCTCCCTCTCTGTTCCCCCACCCATCTCTCCCTCTCTACCCCCACTTATCTCCCCCTCTCTACCCCTACCCATCTCTCCCTCCACTCATCTCTCCCTCTCTACCCCCACCCATCTCTCCCTCTCTACCCCCACTCATCTCTCCCTCTCTACCCCCACCCATCTCTCCCTCTCTACCCCCACTCATCTCTCCCTCTCTACCCCCACCCATCTCTCCCCCAGGTATCACTGTCTTGCTGTCTCTGACTGTCTTCATGTTGCTGGTAGCAGAAATCATGCCGGCTACGTCAGACTCTGTTCCTCTCATCGGTAAAGTATTGATCATCTATTGACTCATCAGTGATTTATTGAGTTTTGTAGAAGCACTATTGTATTTTACATGATTACGCTCATACAAGTTGTGAATTGATTGGTGGTTCAGTATCATCACTAGATACCAAGCTAAATCATGAAACCAATTCAAACTCATGTGTTCCTTATTTAGATCTGGTTGCTATGCCCATATTTCTTGCAGTGGAGGCTGCTGGGGGGAAGGATGACTCATAACAATGGCTGAAATGGAGTAAATGGAACGGTATCAAACTGGTGTTTTGGATCCTATTCCATTACACTCCACTCCAGCCATTATTATGAGCTGTCATCTCCTCAGCAGCCTCCACTGCTTTCTTGGTAAGTTGACCACACACAGTTAAGTATAGAATAGCCACTCATAAACCCAGTGTAATACCCCATGACCAATCATCTAACTAATATGGTTTCCACACTACACAAGGTATTCGTATTACAGAGCTAAGGTGTTCTGTTTTCCCTTCTAGCAGCCGATATTTACCTCAGGCTTTAATCAGCTAGACAGGAGAGGTGTAGAAGGAACAGCATGACTGCTTCCCAAATGGCACCCTATTCCCTATTTAGTGCACTACTGGTCAAAAGTAGTGCACTATGTAGGGAATAGGGTGCCAGTACATGATTGATGGAAGGAATCAATTCCCAGGAAAGAGAGGAGACGTTGATAGAATGAAGAGCTCAGAGGGCTGACAGGGTGTTAGGGATGTTACCACCTCAGGCAGACAGGTGGTTACTGTTCTCATCTTCTGTTAAAATACCTATCTGTGTCGCTCTCTCTTTATCGCTCTCTCTTTATCTCTCTCTCCCTGTCTCTCTCTCTCTCTCTTTATCTCTCTCTCCCTGTCTCTCTCTCTCTTTATCTCTCTCTGTCTCTCTGTTTCTCTCTATCTCTCTCTCTTTATCTCTCTCTCTCTCCCTCTCTCTCTGTTTCTCTCTCTCTTTATCTCTCTCTCCCTCTCTCTCTCTGTTTCTCTCTCTCTCTATCCTTCTTTTTCTCTATTTCTACCCCTCTTTGTCTTTCGCGCTCTCCTCTTTCTCTCTCACCTTGTTCTATTCCTCTCTCTCTCGTTCTCTTTCTCTCTCTATCCTGAAGCAGGGGATAACCTGTTAATCACCTGTTAAAATACCTCTCTTTTCTACCTTTCCTCATCCATCTCTTTCCAGTATTCTATCATCTATATCTCTATGTTCCTGCCCAGTACTTTCCAGTATTCTATAATCTATATCTCTATGTCCCTGCCCAGTACTTTCCACTGTTCTATCATCTATATCTCTATGTTTCTGCCCAGTACTTTCCAGTACTTCTATTATTTCTATGTGTTCCATCCCACTACAATGATTTCTAATATTGATATCTATAATCTATATTTCTGTTGTTGCAGGCCAGTATTTTTCATTCGCCATGATGATCGTGGGTCTCTCTCTCGTCGTCACGGTTCTCGTTCTACAGTTCCACCATCACGACCCTCACGGGGTAAAGATGCCTAAATGGGTAGGTAACCATGGTTACATGACATTTCCTGCTAACCTCTTTGTGTCATGTCCTCTTAACTGACGCCTTGAGTCGTAGAGTAGTTCCGGTTATGTCTGCCACGGAAAAATACATTCCAATTCTCTTAGTGGTCCTTGACTCTGGTTGTGCTCGAGTAGAGGAGTTGTAGAAGTCGTTTAGCTGTTAAAGTTCAGTTTGTTTGTCATCCGTGTGACTTCACCAACTCTGATCCTGTAGTACCACAGTGTGTACAAGGGGATGGTGTCCACAACACCTTAGACTCATCTTAGAATCTCCCCACTTCCTCCCCAAAGTGGGAGTTGTCAGAGGAAGTGGAAGAGTGTTAATGTAAGAACAACACACAGTCAAATCCTGTCATACAAGAAAACAGGAAATACCTCTTACCCCAGGACACGTCACAAGAATGAAAGAGTAACACAAACGTTGCTGGGGTACCAGATCACTCCAAGGCCTTCGCTAGACAGCTCATTGCTCATTGACTAGGCCTATGTCATCTCATCTCAGGTCTTAAAGTGTCAGTCCACTTCCATCCAATATTCACACGATCCTGTAGAGCATTGGAACACCAAGTGGCTGTAGTTCAAAGTCATAGAGACGGCTCATTGACTAGGCCTATGTCATCGTAACGTATGCCACTTCCTGAAGTGTCACTTCTGCCCTGGCAGACAAACAGTGCCTGAGGGGATGACTGGCTCTCTCAGACAGGCCAGACATGTTTTAAACATGAAGCATCTCCAGCCCTGTAGAGCCTCTCTGTGTCCTAGTCTGCCAGTGTACATGTGAAGACCTGGTCTACCTCTGAATATCCTTGTACATCTGTGCCTTATAGCGTTATCTATGGTGCTTTTTCTGTCAACAATGTAATGTGTTCACGACGTATGTGTTTTATTGCTTTTATTACCCTAAAATTGCCAAAATGTTTAATATCAGTGCACTGTCCCTTTTTGGGAGCTGCCACCTTTCTCTCTCTGTCTTCACCTTTCCCTCCTCTCTCCCTTTTTCTCCGTCTCTCCTCACACTCTCTCTCTCTTTCCTCACCCCTGCCTCCACTGCCTCTCTAGATGCGAGTCATCCTCCTCAACTGGTGCGCCTGGTTCCTCCGCATGAAGAAGCCTGGCGAGGAACGCAAGACAACCACCCCCTCCACCGTCACCACCAACACCAATACTACCCCCAGCTCCACCACAGGAGGCTACAAGTACTCCCACCCTCCCCCTCACCACGCCAGCACCAGCTCCATCCAGATGGGCTCCATCCCTGGGGGACAGCCCTCCAATACCTCAACCACCAACGGCAACATGAACCTGTACTTCGGCTACCACTCCATGGGTATGGGAGGGATGGGATCCTTGGGGGGGTCTCACGATAACCCCTGCTGCCCGCCTAGCAGTGACTCTTCTGGGGTTGGGGTCTGCAGTGGAGGGGTTGGGGGTGGTAGTCAGACCACGGGGACAGGTGGAACATGTTCCCCCAACGAGGCGCTACTCTCCGACCGGGACGTGGGGATCCTCCGGAGGTTGACGGTGGACCAGATCCCGGAGATCGGGCGGATCCTGGAGGAAGTTCATTTTATCGCCCAGAGGTTCAGGGAGCAGGACGAGGGAGAGGCGGTCTGCAGCGAGTGGAAGTTTGCGGCGGCGGTCGTGGATCGTCTTTGTCTCGTGGCGTTCACGATCTTCTCCATCATCGGCACGTTTACCATCCTCATGTCGGCGCCCAACTTCCTAGAGGCTGTGACCAAGGATTACCTCACATAATGTGGATTTTATCTCGGCTGGCTAATTGGGCAAACGCTAACGAACACTGTAGCTAATTGGCTAACGCTAACTAGCGCTTTAGCTATAATGCTAAACAATACAAACTGTAGCTAACCGCCTCTACTCTGTGAAGCCACTGAAAACCACCTCCCAGTTTTGAGATAAAATAATCTCTAGAGTTATGACTTGTTATGACACCAGTACTTGGAACACCAAATGTCTATATTTTGATAATGGTTGTGTATTATTATGGTGATATACAGTATATCTTCCATGTGGGTGTGGTTACTGTCAAAATGGCTACCGTAGCTGTAGTCGTGCTTACCACTCATTCAGTAACAGTACTGTCAACATGGCTCCGTAGCTGTAGTCAATGCTTACCTCTCGTTCAGTAACAGTACTGTCAACATGGCTTCCGTAGCTGTAGTCGTGCTTACCACTCGTTCAGTAATGTTACTGTCAACATGGCTTCCGTAGCTGTCGTCTATGCTTACCACTCGTTCAGTAACGTTACTGTCAAAATGGCTTCCGTAGCTGTAGTCGTGCTTACCACTCGTTCAGTAACAGTACTGTCAAAATGGCTTCCGTAGCTGTAGTCGTGCTTACCACTCGTTCAGTAACAGTACTGTCAAAATGGCTTCCGTAGCTGTCGTCTATGCTTACCACTCGTTCAGTAACAGTACTGTCAAAATGGCTTCCGTAGCTGTAGTCAATGCTTACCACTCGTTCAGTAACAGTACCTCAGTATATAGTATGTGAGGCTATAGTTCTAGAACAGTGTGTGAATTCACTGACACACTTTTTATCCCTTTCCCTATCACCATTTAATTTCAACCGTTTCTTCTAGCCACTTTTGTATAGATAACCTCATTGACATTCCTCTTCCCCTTCTTCTTTCTCTCCGTTTTTATTGTTTTCCTTTCTTTCCCCATATTTTCACCCTTTACCACCTCACCTGGTTTCACTTCTGCCCCTCTTTCACTGTTCATCTTTCCATTAATCTGTCCCCCACCCCTCCTTTCTCCCTCTGTTCCCCAGACCATCAGCCAGATCTTTCTCTACTTTCCCCTTTCACTTGACACTTTTCTCCCTCTGTCCCCCATCCCTCCTGTCCCTCTGTCCCCCACCCCTCCTCTCCCTCTGTCCCCCATCCCTCCTGTCCCTCTGTCCCCCATCCCTCCTGTCCCTCTGTCCCCCATCCCTCCTGTCCCTCTGTCCCCCACCCCTCCTCTCCCTCTGTCCCCCAGACCATCAGTCAGATATAACTGCAGTATACAGTGCATTGGATAAGTATTCAGACCCCTTGACTTGTTCCACATTTTGTTACGTTACAGCCTTATTCTAAAATTGATTAAATGTTTTTTTCCCTCATCAATCTACACACAATACCCCATAATGACAAAGCAAAAACATTTTTTTTTAAATAAAATAAAACGGATATCACATTTACATAAGTATTCAGACCCTTTACTCAGTACTTTGTTGAAACACCTTTGGCAGCGATTACAGCCTTGAGTCTTCCTGGGTATGACACTACAAGCTTGGCACACCTGTATTTGGGGAGTCTCTCCTATTCTTCTCTGCAGATCCTCTCAAGCTCTGTCAGGTTGGATGGGGAGCGTCGCTGCACAGCTATTTTCAGATCTCTCCAGAGACGTTTGATCGGGTTCTAGTCTGGCTCTGGCTAGGCCACTCCTGTGTCGTCTTGGCTTTGTCCGTAGGGTTGTTGTCCTGTTGAAAGGTGAACCTTCACCCCAGTCTGAGGTCCTGAGCGCTCTGGAGCAGGTTTTCATCAAGTATCTCTCTCTGTACTTTGCGCCATTCATCTTTCCCTCGATCCTGACTAGTCTCCCAGTCCCTGCCACTGAAAAACATCCCCACAGCATGATGCTGCCATGACCATGCTTCACCGTAGGGACTGTGCCAGGTTTCCTCCGGATGTGAAGCTTGGTATTCAGGCCAAGGAGTTAAATTCTGGTTTCATCAGACCAGATAATCATGTTTCTCATGGTCTGAGAGTCTTTAGGTGCCTTTTGGCAAACTCCAAGCAGGCTGTTATGTGCCTTTTACTGAGGAGTGGCTTCTGTCTGGCCACTCTACCATAAAGGCCTGATTGGTGGAGTGCTGCAGAGATGGTTGTCCTTCTGGGAGGTTCTCCAATCTCCACAGAGGAACTCTGGAGCTCTCTGAGTGACCATCGGGTTCTTGGTCACCTCCCTGACCAAGGCCCTTCTCCCCCGATTGCTCAGTTTGGCCCGGGCGGCCAGCTCTAGGAAGAGTCTTGTTGGTTCCAAACTTCTTCCATTTAAGAATGATGGAGGCCACTGTGTTCTTGGGGAACTTCAATGCTGCAGAAATGTTTTGGTACCCTTTCCCAGATCTGTGCCTCGACACAATCCTGTCTCGAAGCTTTACGGACAATTCCTTCGACCTCATGGCTTGGTTTTTGCTCTGACATGCACTGTCAACTGTGGGACCTTATATAGACAGGTGTGTTACTTTCCAAATCATGTCCAATCAATTGAATTTACCACAGGTCGACTCCAATCAATTTATAGAAACATTTCAATGATGATCATTGGAAACAGGATGCACCTGAGCTCAATTTCAAGTCTCATAGAAAAGGGTCTGAATACTTTTGTAAATAAGGCATTTCTTACTTTTAATACATTTGCAAAAAAATCTAAAAAACTGTTTTTGTTTTGTCATTATGGGGTGTTGTGTTGATTGATGAGGGAAATATTTGATTTAATCCATTTTAGAATAAGGCTGTAACGTAACAACATGTGGAACAAGTCAAGGGGTCTGAATACTTATCCAATGCACTGGATAAGTAGTAACAGTTTTTCAGGTTCCATTTCACTGTGGTTCCATTTCATTTAAGCTCCGCTTCTCCTCCCCAGTAACCTTATTAAACTGTATCTAGCTAGAACTGCATACCATCACTGCAGATCAGATAGGAGAATCTATGGACCCATTAACTCCCTGGTTCTCCTCTAAAACCTCTCTCTAATGGCACAGCTATATGTCATCTGTGTAGAATATCATACTCTTTGCTAACTTTGCTAACTGAGCCACATTCCTTCAGCAGGTGAGCATTATATTTGTGAAGCAGTATGTTAGCGTCGGATTTGTAGCTGGTCGTCATCAATACCAGGGTATATCTAAATCTTCATAGATG
Organism: Salmo salar; assembly: GCF_965601325.2. NCBI lineage: Eukaryota > Metazoa > Chordata > Actinopteri > Salmoniformes > Salmonidae > Salmo > Salmo salar. Next base: position 30,670,946 of record NC_138298.1, read on the forward strand.
TTTTTTCAAGTAAAACTCAACATAAAAAAACAAGTTTAAGGATACAGTGACACTTAAAAAACGTATTCGAAAATATATTTTCCTAAGAAGCCCTGTGTGTTTTCCCACGGCGGACACAGACGTTGAACCTTTCGTAGTTGTTTTAGTGTTGTGTTCTCTAATACTGTGTGAAATGAAAGTCTTTCCTCATTATCGTTAAGCAAAGGACATGAAACCCGGATGACTGGGGGTATTATTGACAGAAAACCCCCTGATGTATACCACAATGTGTGTCTAACCTCGTCGCCGTGTCAACACAACTACAGTAAACTAACTCTCACTACGGTGATCATCTTATCGTTAAACAGATGACATCAAACATTGAATTACAACTGTCTATTGCTCTATTGTCTTCAGCTGGCTTGTATCACTACTGTCTATAGTTCTATTGTCTTCATGACACTGACAGAACTCAGACTGGGCCCGCTGATTCGGACATGAGAAAGGAGGTCATTAAAACAACAGACATTTTGAGAGAGCGAGAGAGAGAGAGAGATCCTAGACTGGGGCTGGAGGTCCAAAGGACAAAGGTTTGTGGGGTCAGAGACGTCGCCTGATCCACCATCCTGACCACTGCTCTGTTTGGTTTCACCATACCCTGTAGAGGAACAGGATGTGATCTTGTAAGATCAGGGGCCCGTATCCACAAAGCCTCGGAGTAGGAGTGCTGATCTAGGATCTGTCCATGCAACCTTATTCATTATGAACTAAAAGGCCAAACTGAGCCTAGATCAGCACTTGTACTCTGCGACACTTTGGATATGGGCTCTGAGCCAATCAAAGACGAGGAAAGCCCTAATGGGAAGACCACTGTGCTGTCATCAGGTCATTGAAATTCAACTTTATCCATCAACATGTCACGTTACGTAACAGACACACAAGACTTACCTGTGTCTCCTAAAGGAATGCTGTTGTATCCCTGTCCTGTTGGAACAAGCTTCCTGAACCGTTGGATTTCACAACTGGATATCACGTCTTTATCTGGCCAATAGTCTATCATGTAGACATTTTGTAGAGGATCATGTTTCCTCCCTGTGTGTAATCACTGTCATGCCTAGTATTGGACATACCATGCTTTGTCCTCTCCACTGTGTTAACTGATGTGTTGTGAGTGTTTTTGCACAAAATGGCTAAAGAATATCACAAATGTTTTTGAAAATGATATCTAACTAAAATGGGACACGTTTTGAGTTTCCTTCCTATATTTGACAATACGATTAATGACATAAAAAAAATAATCTAAGTCACTCTGATGCCCGTAGTTGGGTGTCAGCCATTTGTCACAATTGTCACGAGTGTGGTAATATCTTGTTGATGGGTGTGTCTGTGCCTCTCTGTGTGTAATGTCTCCTTAGAAACATGTACATGCATTACCAGTGTATATTATTATACAACAATAAAGAGAGAAAACGAAGTTTACTCCAAAAGGGTTCAATCATTCAGGGCCCAGGTAAAAACTCTCGTCCCTATAGTTCTAACACAGTTCATCCAGAAACTGTCTCTGTTGCGGTGTCAGTTTATAATATCAATTTACTACCTGGAACTAGGGCCCAGAGTTTTCCCTGAACCTAACCTGGGAAAAACTTCTAACTCACGTTATGGCCCTCCATCTGTCTGTCTTTCTGTCTGTGCTGTCAGCTTCCAGAGGAGGATATGACGGTGACGTCATCAACTCATGGCCCTGGTGCAAATGTTCTTTGATTCATGAAGGTAGTGAGGGTGTGAGGGGTTGGAGGGTGTATTTCATCTGCATGGCTTTAGATCCTGCTTGACAAACACCGTCTGGGGAGCTGAATCACTTAGCAGTCTGAGGGAGAATCTTACAATACACCTTCAAGGCATCACAGGTGGTTTCGCTCTGTTTACTCTTCAGACACACTGCTTTATGTGTGTGTGTGTGTGTGTGTGTGTGTGTCCGTCCGTCCGCACACCTGGAAATCCTCTTATTCCAGCAGGTCTGTTCTGTTTCTCCTCTGGGTCTTCTGGGACGCTGTTGCTGCAGGAATACTGAGCTAAGATCTGTGACAGAGGCTTTGAAACCGCTACAGATCCTGCTGTGCTGTGTGCTTGCGATGTGTGGGTGTCTGTGAGAGAGGGAGATTGTGGTGTGTTTCTCCCAGTGTTTGTTGTGTGTGTCCACAAATCATCACTGTGTCCAGATGTCTGTGGTAATAGATTCATGGACACACACAGAAAGCCTTTTTCCCATCCACACCTCAGGTTTTAGATGCACGGTCTGATCCCTTTAAACAACCGACTGGACCGTCTCAATTCAATGTCTCTGCATTTGTAAAACAGCTTCCTTTTTTTTTTCTTCCCAAATGACAGGGACTCGAAACGCACAGAAGGCTTTGAACACGTTTAATGGAATATCCGCTGTGTTTCGCTCCAGCCTTGCAGCACAGTCTGCCAGTAACACTATTTATCATGGAACACATTTTAAAAACATTTAAAAATCAACTACTACAGCTGAAGTGGGAAGTTTACGTACACCTTAGCCAAATATAGTTAAACTCAGTTTTCACAATTCCTGACATTTAATCCTAGTAAAAATTCCCTGTCTTAGGTCAGTTAGGATCACCACTTTATTTTAAGAATGTGAAATGTCAGAATAATAGTAGAGAATGATTTATTTCAGCTTTTATTTATTTCATCACATTCCCAGTGGGTCAGAAGTTTACATACACTCAATTAGTATTTGGTAGCATTGCCTTTAAAATGTTTATCTTGGGTCAAAATGTTTAGGGCACCCTTCCACAAGCTTCCCACAATAAGTTGGGTGAATTTTGGGCCATTCCTCCTCACAGAGCTGGTGTAACCAAGTCAGGTTTGTAGGCCTCCTTGCTCGCACACGCTTTTTCAGTTCTGCCCACACATTTTCTATAGGATTGAGGTCAGGGCTTTGTGATGGCCACTCCAATACCTTGACTTTGTTGTCCTTAAGCCATTTTGCCACAACTTTGGAAGTTTGCTTGGGGTCATTGTCCATTTGGAAGACCGATTTGCGACCACGCTTTAACTTCCTGACTGATGTCTTGAGATGTTGCTTCAATATATCCACATAATTTTCCGCCTCATGATGCCATCTATTTTGTGAAGTGCACCAGTCCCTCCTGCAGCAAAGCACCCCCACAACATGATGCTGCCACCCCCGTGCTTCACGGTTGGGATGGTGTTCTTCGGCTTGCAAGCCTCCCCCTTTTTCCTCCAAACAAAACGATGGTCATTATGACCAAACAGTTCTATTTTTGTTTAATCAGACCAGAGGACATTTCTCCAAAAAGTACGGTCTTTTTCCCCATGTGCAGTTGCTTTTGTTTTTGGAGCAGTGGCTTCTTCCTTGCTTAGCGGCCTTTCAGGTTATGTCAATATAGGACTCGTTTTACTGTGGATATGGATACTTTTGTACCTGTTTCCTCCAGCATCTTCACAAGGTCCTTTGCTGTTGTTCTGGGATTGATTTGCACTTTTCACACCAAAGTACGTTCATCTCTAGGAGACAGAATGAATCTCCTTCCTGAGCGGTATGATGGCTGCGTGGTCCCATGGTGTTTATACTTGCGTACTATTGTTTGTACAGATGAACGTGGTACCTTCAGGCGTTTGGAAATTGTTCCCAAGGATGAACCAGACTTGTGCAGGTTTACAATTTGTTTTCTGAGGTCTTGGCTAATGTCTTTTGATTTTCCCCATGATGTCAAGCAAAGAGGCACTGAGTTTGAAGGTAGGCCTTGAAATACATCCACAGGCCGATCAGAAGCTTCTAAAGCCATGACGTCATTTTCTGGAATTTTCCAAGCTGTTTAAAGGTACAGTTAACTTAGTGTATGTAAACATCTGACCACTGGAATTGTGATACAGTGAATTATATATTAAATAATCTGTCTGTAAACAATTGTTGGAAAAATGACGTGTCATGAAGTAGATGTGCTACAAAGTAGATGTCCTAACCGACTTGCCAAAACTATAGTTTGTTAACAAGAAATTTGTGGTTGAAACACTTAGGTTGGAGTCATTAAAACGTGTTTATGTAATCTTCCCACTTCAACTGTACATCGTATCTATTCATTTATTAATGATGTCGTCACTTGACTCCCTACCCCCATATCTGTTGAGTAGACGGCCTACCTCTTAATACAACACGACGAGTCCAGTCACACTACTCAACATCACCTTCCACTTCTCCATTACCATCGGAGCATCGATACAGGGAACATAACACTGAGATGCAGTACTGTATCAGACACCTCGACAGCAACGGCCTGTCATAGCGTCGACACAGATAATTGATCTAGATAAACGGCAGGCAAAGATAGGAAACAGTGAAGAGCAGAGAGACTCAGCACCATTTCTATCCCTCCATCCCTCTCTTTGCTCTCCTCCTCCACCTCTCTCCCTGAGGGTGTGAAGAACATATATAGTACCAGGCACAAGTTTGGACATACTTGGTTTTTCTTTGTTTACTATTTTCTACATTGTAGAATAATAGTGAAGACATCAAAACTATGGAATAACGTAGTAACCAAAAAAGTGTTAAACAAATCAAAATATATTTGATATGAGATTCACCTTTTGCCTTGATGACAGTTTTGCATTCTGTCAACCAGCTTAACCTGGAATGCTTTTCCAACAGTCTTGAAGGAGTTCCCACATATGTTGAGCACTTGTTGGCTGATTTTCAACTCATCCCAAACCATCTCAAGTTGAGGTCAGGTGGTTTACATGTTACGTTTATATTTTTGTTCCGTATAGAGCCCTGTGTGTGCATTCTAATGTTGACATCACAATGGGTGAGTTACTGTGTTGACATATCATTTCAGTAACAGGCTAAATATATGGTGTTTTTCCTCAGAGAAAAATGTTATAGATTAAGTCAGCAGTGCTTTTTAAATGCAGGAGGACAGCTTTTTGATAGAGGTGGTTCACTATCGCAGGTGTCCCTTCAGCTGAGAAGGACAGGGGGCTCATGGTTCATTTATATTGGGGGAGATGCAGGACGCTGAAGTACCATCGCTTACATGTGAATTAGAGTTTGCCTGACCACGCATCAGATGCATTTTACGTGATGCTCCTGGTGAATATTGACGATCTACTCTCCCTTTACATTTGCAGGCTACACGAGTGACTATTAAAGCACTGCAGTCTACATTTCTTGTCGACTGTGCGGGGGGAAAATAAACGCATGTCAGGAGCTGGGGCTGTCATTATCGACGCAGGTGTGTTAATATGTTATTACAGTTCGCTGAAAGAGAAGAGAAATTGACTGAATTGAACACACCACACACAATTGAACCCATCAAATCTGATTGGTGACATCTACATATTTATCAGATGTTATTGCGGGTGTAGTGACATGCTCTTCTCCCATGAACAGCAACATACACAGACAACAGCACTGCCACATGGTATTTAATCACAGCAACTCAGAAAATAAAAGAAATGCCATTTTGGGCCCCATACAAATAATCCCTTCAACTGATTAGCAGGAGGAGAGTACACAGTAGAATACTTCTCAATACAGACATTAGAAAACCAGAAAACAAGAGTCCATAGAGAATGGGCTTCATCAGTGCTGCTGGTATTGAAGGTGCAGAAGTACAGCTGTGTGTGTGTGGTGCCTGTGGGTGGGTCACTACTCGTTGAGCTGACAGAGCAGAGCTGAGGCCTTGGTGATCCAGTAGTCACTAGGCAGGCTGGACGGCAGCATCACAGTCACCACAAAGTTAGTAGAGTGGCCTGAGAGAGAGAGAACACACAGGTCTGTCACTATCTGGACATGATGCAGAGGACCAGAGAACACACAGGTCTGTCACTATCTGGACATGATGCAGAGGACCAGAGAACACACAGGTCTGTCACTATCTAGATATGATGCAGAGGACCAGAGAACACACAGGTCTGTCACTATCTGGACATGATGCAGAGGACCAGAGAACACACAGGTCTGTCACTATCTGGACATGATGCAGAGGACCAGAGAACACACAGGTCTGTCACTATCTGGACATGATGCAGAGGACCAGAGAACACACAGGTCTGTCACTATCTGGACATGATGCAGAGGACCAGAGAACATACAGGTCTGTCACTATCTGGACATGATGCAGAGGACCAGAGAACACACAGGTCTGTCACTATCTGGACATGATGCAGAGGACACACAGGTCTGTCACTATCTGGACATGATGCAGAGGACCAGAGAACACACAGGTCTGTAACTATCTAGACATGATGCAGAGGACCAGAGAACACACAGGTCTGTAACTATCTAGACATGATGCAGAGGACCAGAGAACACACAGGTCTGTCACTATCTGGACATGATGCAGAGGACCAGAGAACACACAGGTCTGTCACTATCTAGACATGATGCAGAGGACCAGAGAACATACAGGTCTGTCACTATCTGGACATGATGCAGAGGACCAGCACCAGCCCTAAAGAACAAATTACTAGCTTGATCACCACCTGGGTCCACTTTACTAGGGACAAGTGAGGGACAGGGCTGGAGGTAAGTAGTAGGGCTCTAGGTAGGTAGTAGGACACCAGGTAGGTAGTAGGGCTCTAGGCAGGTAGTAGGGCTATGAGTAGGTATTAGGACTCTACAGTGGCTTGCGAAAGTATTCACCCCCTTGGTATTTTTCCTATTTTGTTGCCTTACAACCTGGAATTAAAATAGATTTTTGGGGGGTTTGTATCATTACACTACCACTTTGAAGATGCAAAAAAAAAAAGGATTGTGAAACAAACAAGATATGAAAAACAAATTCAAAACTTGAGTGTGCATAAGTATTCACCCTCTCAAAGTCAATACTTTGTAGAGCCACCTTTTGCAGCAATTACAGCTGCAAGTCTCTTGGGGTATGTCTCTATAAGCTTGGTACCTCTAGCCACTGGGATTTTTGCCCATTCTTCAAGGCAAAACTGCTCCAGCTCCTTCAAGTTGGATGTGTTCCGCTGGTGTACAGCAATCTTTAAGTCATACCACAGATTCTCAATTGGATTGAGGTCTGGGCTTTGACTAGGCCATTCCAAGACATTTAAATGTTTCCCTTAAACCACTTGAGTGTTGCTTTAGCAGTATGCTTAGGGTCATTGTCCTGCTGGAAGGTGAAACTCCGTCCCAGTCTCAAATCTATGGAAGACTGAAACAGATTTCCCTGTATTTAGCACCATCCATCATTCCTTCAATTCTGACCAGTTTCCCAGTCCCTGCCGATGTAAAACATCCCCACAGCATGATGCTGCCACCACCATGCTTCACTGTGGGGATGGAGTTTTCGGGGTGAGTGCCAGACATAGCATTTTCCTTGATGGCCTAAAAGCTCAATTTTAGTCTCATCTGACCAGAATACCTTCTTCCATATGTTTGGGGAGTCTCCCACATACCTTTTGGCGAACACCAAACGTGTTTGCTTATTTTTTTGCTTGTATTTTTTCTGGTCACTCTTCCGTAAAGCCCAGCTCTGTGGAGTGTACGGCTTAAAGCGGTCCTATGGACAGATACTCCAATCCCCGCTGTGGAGCTTTGCAGCTCTTTCAGGGTTATCTTTGGTCTCTTTATTGCCTCTCTGGTTAATGCCCTCCTTGCCTGGTCTGTGAGTTTTGGTGGGCGGCCCTCTCTTGGCAGGTTTGTTGTGGTGCCATATTCTTTCCATTTTTTAATAATAGATTTAAATGGTGCTCCGTGGGATGTTCAAAGTTTCTGATATTTTTTTATAACCCAACCCTGATCTGTACTTCTCCACAACTTTGTCCGGGTAGTAGGGCTCTAGGTAGGTAGTAGGGCACTAGGTAGGTAGTAGGGCACTGGGTAGGTAGTAGGGCACTGGGTAGGTAGTAGGGCTCTGGGTAGGTAGGTAGTAGGTAGGTAGTAGGGCACTGGGTAGGTAGGTAGGTAGGTAGGTAGTAGGGCACTGGGTAGGTTAGTAGGGCTCTGGGTAGGTAGTAGGGCTCTGGGTAGGTAGTAGGGCTCTGGGTAGGTAGGTAGGTAGGGCTCTGGGTAGGTAGGTAGGGCACTAGGTAGGTATTAGGGTGTGTATAGGGACATAGTGTATAAGTGTACCTGTCGTAGACAGAGTCCTGAGGTCTTATACAGTGGAACTTGGTACAGTTTAGTAAGAGGAAGGGCTATAGGTAGGACTGTAGTGCAGTGGTTCTCAAACCTCTCCTTCAGGACCTCCAGACATGTTGTTATAGCTCTGAACTCTCTCTCCTGATTCACCTAGTCAAGGGCTTGATGATTAGTTGAATCAGGTGTGCTGGTTCAATAGATCAAATCCATGGAACTGCCGTGGGTCCCAGAGGAGAGGTTTGAAACCCCCAGGTGTAGAGTGGTTATACTGAGTGTACAAAATATTATGAACACCTTCCTAATGTTGAGTTGCATCCCCACCCCTTTGCCCTCAGAACAGCCTCATTTCGGGAAACTGTTGAGCGTGAAAAACCCAGCAGTGTTGCAGTTCTTGAGCGTGAAAAACCCAGCAGCGTTGCAGTTCTTGACGCAAACCAGTATGCCTGGCACCTACTACGTACCCTGTTCAAAGGCACTTAAATCTTTAGTCTTGCCCATTGAGACAATAGATTCATGGTTTGTGTATGTGTGACATTCAGAGGGTGAATGGGAAAGACAAAAGATTAAAGTGTTTTTGAACGGGGTATGGTAGTAGGTGCCAGGCTCACCGGTTTGTGTCAAGAACTGCAACGCTGCTGAGTTTTTCACACTCAACAGTTTCCCGTGTGTATCAAGAATGGTCCACCAACCAAAGGACATCCAGCCAACTTGACACAACTGTGGGAAGCATTGGAGTCAACATGGGCCAGCATCCCTGTGGAACGCTTTCAACACCTTGTAGAGTCCATGCCGTGACGAATTGAGGCTGTTCTGAGGGCAAAAGGGGGTGTCCTTACCTGTAGTAGACAAAGTCCCAGCCCTAGCTGAGGTCTTGTACAGTGGAGCCTGGTAGAGAGACGGATCAGGGTCGTAGTTCTGCTGGGGTTCGAAGTGCACCACGGGAAGCATGGCGTTCATCACCCGCGGCAACGCATCCTCGATCACCATGTTGACGTCGTCCCAGCGACTGGCGTCCATGAACATCCCGTGCACCAGCACGCCGTCGTTGATGGTGGGTAGCTATGGAGACAGAGTGGTACTGCAGTTACCATAATGTCATATTATGATCCATTATGATTAGAGGCCTGGGTTTTGGACAATCATGTCACATGACCTGGTTTTGAACCTTTAGTTAAAGCTTTATCCTCCAGCACCACCATCGTCCAGCACCATCTTCAGACAGTTGTTTTCATTTTAGGTCTAATTCTCATTTCTGGATAAGGCTTTAAATAAAGGTTCAATCTAGGTCATGTGACATTGTAGTCCAGAACACAGGTTCCTAATAATGATACAGATACTGTTCTAAAACCATCTCTCCAGGACCAGACTAGTTAATTCACTGATGACCTCTAAACATCCCACAGGGGTCAAAGTGTGTTGGAGTCATTTCTATCAGCGAGTAGCTTAGCTCCTTCATGTTTTTACAGAGTCAGACTTTGCTTTGGAGGCAGGATGCAGTAAACTCCTTCCTGCCCTCAGGGCAACCAGTCTAAATATGTCCCTCTCCCCTCCCTGTAGCTACCTCAGAGTCCATGTCCAGCTCGCCCCCGGCCGGTAGGGTCTTCAGCGCCTCGCTCACGGCCCCCTGGTCTAGGTAGACCGGCAACACGTTGAAACGGAAGTTGAGCTCGTCGATGGGGAGGTTATAGGTCCTGGCGTGGTTCTGTAGCGCCCCTACAGGACAGGAGGGTGAACAGCACAACAGCCTTTCAACATCTCAGTAACTGGACTGTAACCCAGTTTGGTACTTTACTTTGGACTGATCCCAGGCCTGTTCAATAATAACAGGATTTATAAATATACAGCACCTCTCTCAAACCCGACAACATCTCAGTAACTGAACTGTAACCCAGTTTGGTACTTTACTTTGGACTGATCCCAGGCCTGTTCAATAATAACAGGATTTATAAATATACAGCACCTCTCTCAAACCCAACAACATCTCAGTAACTGAACTGTAACCCAGTTTGGTACTTTACTTTGGACTGATCCCAGGCCTGTTCAATAATAACAGGATTTATAAATATACAGCACCTCTCTCAAACCCAACAACATCTCAGTAACTGAACTGTAACCCAGTTTGGTACTTTACTTTGGACTGATCCCAGGCCTGTTCAATAATTACAGGATTTATAAATATACAGCACCTCTCTCAAACCCAACAACATCTCAGTAACTGAACTGTAACCCAGTTTGGTACTTTATTTTGGACTGATCCCAGGCCTGTTCAATAATAACAGGATTTATAAATATACAGCACCTCTCTCAAACCCGACAACATCTCAGTAACTGGACTGTAACCCAGTTTGGTACTTTACTTTGGACTGATCCCAGGCCTGTTCAATAATAACAGGATTTATAAATATACAGCACCTCTCTCAAACCCAACAACATACTATATCAGTGGTCACCAAACGGTCCATCGCCAAACATTTCTGTAAAAAACCCAACGATAAAGCCTTGTGTTCCTATTTATTTTATTAGCCTCGGGCTGTTGGTGGTAGGTGCAGCCAATTCAGCTGCCCTGCGCGCCGGGTATGTGACTGAAGGTACAAACTCTGCCTTCCCGGTGGGCCTGGAGAGGAAATCAAGTGCACTATGCCACCGCTGGCCAATCAGATGCTCAGATGACCATGTTTGCAGTAATATAGCAGGCATGAAAGAAAGCTACGGCAAAGTTGATACTGTGAGATTTCAGAACGTTTAAAACCATGACTCGAGAGAGACTGTCAACCAATACAGCTAAGAGCTTTTTATGAGTGAGTTCATGTTTAAGATCTTACTCAGCACTGTCAACACTTTGTATTCAACACTTTTATAAGCCATAAAATGCACGTTCTTCCTATTTCCACTCAGCGCTACAACAAGCAGTGCAGCAGTAATGAATGAGGAGGAAAGTGTATCGGTAGGCTTGCGTTGTTATTATTAGCGGCTTTGGTCTTTTTTAATATCGAGGAATATTTCACTTTCTCTGTTCATAGGAGTAACAACATGAATTGGTGCATGAGGCAGAAGTAATGCGGTGTGACTCGAGTTTTGCCATCAGCTGGAAGACGGTGTCCCTTTTTGGTCAGTGTCAGTGGAGGAAAGGGAGAGTGGAGGGATGTTGAGAGGCGGACCCTCAGTCTGCTGCTCTCTCCCTCTGCTGCTCTCTCCCTCCGCTGAGACTGACGCTCAGTCTGCTGCTCTCTCCCTCTGCTGAGACTGACGCTCAGTCTGCTGCTCTCTCCCTCTGCTGAGACTGACGCTCAGTCTGCTGCTCTCTCCCTCCGCTGAGACTGACGCTCAGTCTGCTGCTCTCTCCCTCTGCTGAGACTGACGCTCAGTCTGCTGCTCTCTCCCTCCGCTGAGACTGACCCTCAGTCTGCTGCTCTCTCCCTCTGCTGAGACTGACCCTCAGTCTGGTGAGACTGACGCTCAGTCTGCTGCTCTCTCCCTCCGCTGAGACTGACCCTCAGTCTGCTGCTCTCTCCCTCTGCTGAGACTGACCCTCAGTCTGGTGAGACTGACGCTCAGTCTGCTGCTCTCTCCCTCCGCTGAGACTGACCATCAGATGCAGGCACCATCAGCCCAGTAAAATAAAAAGCTAATCATTTAAATGTATGCTCACTCAGCTGTGCCTCACAAGTAATACAACAATGGATCTATTACCGGTGTGATCATATAGCCTACCTCAAATTTTGAAATATAATTTTAAACAAATGTCCCGAACAACAATGCTTTGGCAGGTAAATTCAAGCAAAGCCAGTATGTGGTGATACTGTATTGGGCCTGTAGCTTACTACACAAACCTCATTGCTACAGAACGGTTTTTAATTGGTTCGTGTTACATAGGCTTACATTGTTTAAGTCATGGTAATAAAACATCAGAGCGGTAGATCTCGACATGTATTTTGATTCAAAGTGATCTTGACTCAGAAAAGGTCGGTGACCACTGTACTATATGAAGTAGACTACAATGTTGAAGAGAACAGAATATTGACTAGAGTACAGCAGATTGAATAGACTACATCATATTGACTAGAGCACAGAATATTGAATATTTATTGACTACATAATATTGACTAGAGTACAGCATATTGAATAATGACTAGAGTACAGCTTCTTGAATATTTAATACAGTACATAATATTGACTAGAGAACATAACACAGTGGAGACGGTGTGTACTGACCAGTGAGGAAGCCCTGAGGGAAGAATAATCCAGAGATCCAGAAGGATTTGGGCTGACCCCGCATGATCCAGTTCTACACAAACACACAGACAGAAAGTTGGTTTCCCTGCATGAAAACACACACACACACACACACACACACACACACACACACACACACACACACACACACACACACACACACACACACACACACACACACACACACACACACACACACGAAGGGGAGAGTGATTTTGTTTGGGTTATGTTAATCTCAGTTCCCAGAACCTAATTTTAAGGCTGTCACCAGAGACTGGGGTTATGTTCATCTCGGTCTGTCTGTGTGTAGACATTTAGGGATTGCGTAACACACAGTAAGACCAGTCTCCTGGAACAGAAGCTTCAGTCTGGGGCGACGGAGCGAGTGCACAGAGAGAACCAGAGATGGACAGAGAGCAGAGAGAGAGAGAGAGATTATTATCTAGTTCACTGGCTTTGGCAATGTTAAGATATGTTTCACATGCTAATAGAACATGTACATTGATAGAGGAGAGAGAAGACTGGAGATAGAGAGAGACAAGCAAAGAGAGAGAAGACTCGGGAGAGAGAGAAAAAAGAGAGAGATAGAGATGGGCAAATACCGAGCAAGAGAACAGAAGAATAGAAAGTGGGAGTAAGAGATGAGAAAGAAGTCAGTCTGAAGTGGATGTCGTGCTGCTAATGTTTAAACATGATTCTCTCATCCCATCCCACTACCCCTGATAATGACTGTGTGTGTGTGTGTGTGTCTCTGCCTGGGCGGAGTTCCTGTAAGCACCACACCATATGTTAAAAGAGTCTTCCCATCTGAGCTAATGAGAACATCTACATTCGTGTGTGTGTGTGTGTGTGTGTGTGTGTGTGTGTGTCTCTGCCTGGGCGGAGTTCCTGTAAGCACCACACCATATGTTAAAAGAGTCTTCCCATCTGAGCTAATGAGAACATCTACATTCGTGTGTGTGTGTGTGTGTGTGTGTGTGTGTGTGTGTTCACAGAATGTTACCAACAAGAGGACAACATCCACACATGTCAGAGTCTTCCTATCTGATGTAATGACAACATCCACACATGTCAGAGTCTTCCTATCTGATGTAATGACAACATCCACACATGTCAGAGTCTTCCTGTCTGATGTAATGACAACATCCACACATGTCAGAGTCTTCCTGTCTGATGTAATGACAACATCCACACATGTCAGAGTCTTCCTGTCTGATGTAATGACAACATCCACACATGTCAGAGTCTTCCTGTCTGATGTAATGACAACATCCACACATGTCAGAGTCTTCCTATCTGATGTAATGACAACATCCACACATGTCAGAGTCTTCCTGTCTGATGTAATGACAACATCCACACATGTCAGAGTCTTCCTGTCTGATGTAATGACAACATCCACACATGTCAGAGTCTTCCTGTCTGATGTAATGACAACATCCACACATGTCAGAGTCTTCCTGTCTGATGTAATGACAACATCCACACATGTCAGAGTCTTCCTGTCTGATGTAATGACAACATCCACACATGTCAGAGTCTTCCTGTCTGATGTAATGACAACATCCACACATGTCAGAGTCTTCCTGTCTGATGTAATGACAACATCCACACATGTCAGAGTCTTCCTGTCTGATGTAATGACAACATCCACACATGTCAGAGTCTTCCTATCTGATGTAATGACAACATCCACACATGTCAGAGTCTTCCTATCTGATGTAATGACAACATCCACACATGTCAGAGTCTTCCTGTCTGATGTAATGACAACATCCACGTCTGAGAGAAGTAAATATGGTGTTTCACTGTGTCGTAGTACATTGATACATATGTACACAAATAGTGGTTTGGGGTAAATTGTGTCTGACTCATGACTTAAAGAGAGGTTCATTGCCCCAACTGTACAGCATTTCATGTGTCTGTGAGAGAGATGTTGTCTCTGTCACCTCTATGAAGCAGGTCCTGAGGGCCAGGTCTTTAACCCAGCTGGCCAGGGGTTTGAGGGAGGGGTAGGCTGAGGTGCTCCAGTGGTTTGGAACCTGGTTGTTGAGGAAACTGGTGTAGATCCTCTCCATCTCCTCTGACATCACCACCAGCCCTGCTATAGCCTTCTGGAGGGTACACAGAGACACCTGGGGAGGGAGGTGGAGGGAGGGAGGGGAGGCTGAATGTGAGGAGAAGTGTTTGTGGGTGTTTATCTGAGCCATCCACAAGAGAACATCATAAACCCAGAGGTCACCACTGAAGTAAGGATATGCCAACAATGTGGCTGCAGCATCTGTCCTTATAAACACATACAGATCCTTTGGAAAGTATTCAAACACATTCCCTTTTTCCACATTTTGTTACGTTACAGCCTTATTCTCAAATGGATCACATTATATTTTTCCCTCATCAATCTACACACAATGACAAAGCGAAATGAAATATTACATTTACATAAGTATTCAACCTTTGCGATGAAACTCAAAATTGAGCTCGGGTGCATCCTGTTTCCATTGATCATCCTTGAGATCAGTGGAGGCTGCTGAGGGGAGAACGGCTCATAATAATGTCTGGTACGGAAGAAATGGAATGGCATCAAACACATGGATGTATTTGTGTATTTGACACCAATCCACTTATTCCGTTCCAGTCATTACAACGAGCCCATCCTCCCCAATTAAGGTGCCACCAACCTCCTATGCTTGAGATCTATATAAGGTACCCACAGTTGACAGTGCATGTCAGAGCAAAAACCAAGCCATGAGGTCAAAGTAATTGTCTGTAGAGCTCCGAGACAGGATTGTGTCGAGGCACCGATCTGGGGAAGGGTAAAAAAACAACTGTCTGCAGCATTGAAGGTCCCCAAGAACAGTGTCCTCCATAATTTTATAATGGAAGAAGTGTGGAACACCAAGACTCTACCTAGAGCTGGCTGCCTGGCCAAACTGAGCAATCAGGGAGAAGGGCCTTGTTCAGGGAGGTGACCAAGAACCTGATGGTCACTCTGACAGAGCTCTAGAGTTCCTTTGTGGAGATACAATCATCTCTGCAGCACTTCAACGATCAGGCCTTTATAGTAGAGTGGCAAGTGGAAGTGGAAGCCACTCCTCAGTAAAAATACACATGACAGCCTACTTGGAGTTTGCCAAGAGGCATCTAAAGGACTCTCAGACCATGAGAAACAAGATTCACTGGTCTGGTGAAACCAAGATTGAACACTTTGGCCTGAATGCCAAACGTCACGTCTGGAGGAAACTTGGCACCATCCCTACAGTGGAGCATGATGGTGGCAGCATCATCCTGTGGGGATGTTTTTCAGCGGCAGGGATTGGGAGAATAGTCAGGATCGAGGGAAAGATGAACGGAGCAAAGTACAGAGAGATCCTTGATGAAAACCTGCTCCAGAGCGCTGAGGACTGGTTCACCTTCCAACAGGACAACCCTAAGCAAACAGCCAAGACAATGCAGGAGTGGCTTCGGGACAAGTCTCTGAATGTCCTTGAGTGGCCCAGCCAGAGCCCAGACTTGAACCCAATCTAACATGTCTGGAGAGATCTGAAAATAGCTATGCAGCGACGCTCACCATCCAACCTGACAGAACTTGAGAGGATCTGCAGAGAAGAATAGGAGAGACTCCCCAAATACAGGTGTGCCAAGCTTGTAACATCATACCCAAGAAGAATCGAGGCTGTAATCATTGCCAAAGGTGCTTCAATAAAGTACTGAGTAAAGGGTCTGAAAAACATGTCACATTTACATAGGTAATTTGTAAAACAAATTTAAAAAGCCAACATTTTGGAACTTTTTTTTTGCTTTGTCTTTATGGGCTATTGTGTGTAGATTGATGAGAAAAACTACATTTAATACATTTTAGAATAAGGCTGTAACAAAATGTGGAAAAAGTCAAGGGGTGAATAGTTTCCGAATGCACTGTATGTCCCTCCACTATGCCTCTGGGGACCTTCCATTGAGACCTAGAGGCAGCAGCTGGAACCATGGACCGATATAGCGGTCCTAACATTTCATCAAGGACCTTTTCAATGCATTTCCATTACCAATCATCATCTCCTGATTTCACAGAATTTAAATACAATGAAAAATGAATGGCTGACAACTGGGACCCCTGACCCCTGACTCACCCGGAGGACCCGCAGCAGGTTGTTAAAGCGGTCTACTTCCTGTCCGAGGACGGTGGTGAGGGAGTTGAGGCGTCCGTTGGCGTCACGAATAAACAGAGCCTCCGCTGCCTCATCCATATCCAGACACTCTGAGGAGACAGACCGGCAGAGAGACAGTCAGACAGAGAGACAGGCAGACAGAGAGACAGTCAGACAGAGAGACAGAGAAACAGACACGGACAGAGAGACAGACCGACATAGAGACAGGCAGAAAGAGAGACATACACAGGCAGACAGACACAGACAGATAGACAGACACTCTGAGGAGACAGACCAACAGCGAGACAGACCAGACAGACAGAGAAACAGACACGGACAGAGAGACAGACCGACATAGAGACAGGCAGAAAGAGAGACATACACAGGCAGACAGACACAGACAGATAGACAGACACTCTGAGGAGACAGACCAACAGCGAGACAGACCAGACAGACAGAGAAACAGACACGGACAGAGAGACAGTCAGACAGAGAGACAGACCAGTCAGACAGAGAAACAGACACGGACAGAGAGACAGACCGACATAGAGACAGACCAGACAGACAGAGAAACAGACACGGACAGAGAGACAGTCAGACAGAGAGACAGACCAGACAGACAGAGAAACAGACACGGACAGAGAGACAGACCGACATAGAGACAGGCAGAAAGAGAGACATACACAGGCAGACAGATCAGATTCAACCACACTATAATGAGTTTAGAGAGACTTTAATTTCAAACCAAAGCGAACATCAAACCGTAAAAGCACCAGAATAAGTCAAGCCTGAGATGTGTGTGTGTGTGTGTGTGTGTGTGTGTGTGTTTACGTGCGTCTCTCTCACCCGGGATCTTGGCGAGGATGGAGTCGGCCAGCTCGTGGACGATCTCGTCGTTGCTCTTGCCCCCGCCGCGGGCCGACGAGCGAGGCTGTACCTCCAGGATGGTGTTGATCAGGGTCATAGTCTCCAGACGCTGTACAGACAGACAAGACCTCACAGTTTTAGGGATGACAAGTAACCCACAGGACACAGGCAATATACGCCTACAGTACGTATCCATGTTGTCAGCATCAAAGATAGTGTTCTCCTCTTAACTGGCTAAATACATGTTTTGTATTAGTGATCTGACCTCTTATTTTCAGACAGTACATGAGAAAAATCTGTCGAAACAAATTTGAATTAGGTACTGTATAGTTAATTGTCCCCAAGCCAGTATTAGCCCACTGAGCTAAAGGTCAGGGTATATAAGCAGAGTGAAGTGTCTAACCTGGAAGGCGAGGTTGGCGTTCTCGTGCATACCAAAGATCTCAGGGTCGTCTATGAGAGGAAGGTTCTCTATGTACCTGTTATAGTCACTCAGTCTGTCTGCCTCGGGGGCAAAGTAGACACCTGACACACACAGACAGAATACGAACAGTTAGATCTCACTGAACACACACACAACAGGACACACATTTCCCTCGTTTCTCAGATTCAGCAACATTGGTACACACAAATTTGCACACACGCACACACAGTGGTCTTCACCTGAGGTGGAGAAGGTGTACCCTGGGTCCAGGGTGACAGGAGAGAAGAACCTTTTGAGGATGGTGCGGAGACAGCGCTGGTCCCAGGCATCAGTCACCCTGCCTCCGTAGGTTATCTCCCCTGGGGGGAGAGAGGGTGAGGGGAGGAGGAGAGAGGAGAGGGTGGGGGAGTCATTAGGCACTGAAAGGAAGAACATGGACAGAAACCTGGAGGGGCTACCTCCAGAAGAAATGCTCATGTTGGTTTTAAAGTCATTCCCCTAATGAACATGACCCACTTTACATGAACCTGCTGTGGAAAACACATGTGCACATTTGGAATCATTCCTATTACAGGTAGAGTGGAGCTGGCACAGAGGGCCTGCTGGGTAAATGGAAGGTTCTTATCTAGGTTCTAAACTTTAGTATGCAGAACACGGTGGAACCCAGCGGAACCCTTCTGTCTACCTCTCAGTTATTACACTACGTGAGAGAGGAACACTTTTATTCAGGATGAAAAAAACTATATCATGCAAGGTTAAACAGCAAATGATTTTCAAATTGATGGTTTCCGCATACAAAGAACGGTTAAATTAGGAATTAAACAAACATAACAAAGCCTGACAAAACTTAACAATGGAAGAAATCAATAATGAAACAAAAAATGGCCTCAGGAGCGTGTAATCCCCCCAAAATGTTTTTAATTATGCATAATCATAAGGTCAAATTTGAAAATGGGGAAAAACATCATTTCAGTTTAGAGATACACTACATGACCAAAAGTATGTGGACACCTGCTTGTCAAACATCATTTGCAAATCAAATTTTATTGGTCACATGTTATTTCGGGTGTAGCGAAATGCTTGTGTTCCTAGCTCCAACAGTGCAGTAGTATCTAACAATTCACAACAATACCTGCTGCTAAACCTCCCAGAACCTCAGGGTCTTCCCTGCTACTAAACCTCCCAGAACCTCAGGGTCTTCCCTGCTGCTAAACCTCCCAGAACCTCAGGGTCTTCCCTGCTACTAAACCTCCCAGAACCTCAGGGTCTTCCCTGCTGCTAAACCTCCCAGAACCTCAGGGTCGTCCCTGCTGCTAAACCTCCCAGAACCTCAGGGTCTTCCCTGCTGCTAAACCTTCCAGAACCTCAGGGTCTTCCCTGCTACTAAACCTTCCAGAACCTCAGGGTCTTCCCTGCTACTAAACCTCCCAGAACCTCAGGGTCTTCCCTGCTACTAAACCTCCCAGAACCTCAGGGTCTTCCCTGCTACTAAACCTCCCAGAACCTCAGGGTCTTCCCTGCTGCTAAACCTCCCAGAACCTCAGGGTCTTCCCTGCTACTAAACCTCCCAGAACCTCAGGGTCTTCCCTGCTGCTAAACCTCCCAGAACCTCAGGGTCGTCCCTGCTACTAAACCTCCCAGAACCTCAGGGTCTTCCCTGCTGCTAAACCTCCCAGAACCTCAGGGTCGTCCCTGCTACTAAACCTCCCAGAACCTCAGGGTCTTCCCTGCTGCTAAACCTTCCAGAACCTCAGGGTCTTCCCTGCTACTAAACCTCCCAGAACCTCAGGGTCTTCCCTGCTGCTAAACCTCCCAGAACCTCAGGGTCTTCCCTGCTACTAAACCTCCCAGAACCTCAGGGTCTTCCCTGCTGCTAAACCTCCCAGAACCTCAGGGTCTTCCCTGCTGCTAAACCTCCCAGAACCTCAGGGTCTTCCCTGCTGCTAAACCTCCCAGAACCTCAGGGCCTTCCCTGCTACTAAACCTCCCAGAACCTCAGGGTCTTCCCTGCTGCTAAACCTCCCAGAACCTCAGGGTCGTCCCTGCTACTAAACCTCCCAGAACCTCAGGGTCTTCCCTGCTGCTAAACCTTCCAGAACCTCAGGGTCTTCCCTGCTACTAAACCTCCCAGAACCTCAGGGTCTTCCCTGCTGCTAAACCTCCCAGAACCTCAGGGTCTTCCCTGCTACTAAACCTCCCAGAACCTCAGGGTCTTCCCTGCTGCTAAACCTCCCAGAAACTCAGGGTCTTCCCTGCTGCTAAACCTCCCAGAACCTCAGGGTCTTCCCTGCTGCTAAACCTCCCAGAACCTCAGGGTCGTCCCTGCTACTAAACCTCCCAGAACCTCAGGGTCTTCCCTGCTACTAAACCTCCCAGAACCTCAGGGTCTTCCCTGCTGCTAAACCTCCCAGAAACTCAGGGTCTTCCCTGCTGCTAAACCTCCCAGAACCTCAGGGTCTTCCCTGCTGCTAAACCTCCCAGAACCTCAGGGTCTTCCCTGCTGCTAAACCTCCCAGAACCTCAGGGTCTTCCCTGCTGCTAAACCTCCCAGAACCTCAGGGTCTTCCCTGCTGCTAAACTTCCCAGAACCTCAGGGTCTTCCCTGCTGCTAAACCTCCCAGAACCTCAGGGTCTTCCCTGCTGCTAAACCTCCCAGAACCTCAGGGCCTTCCCTGCTACTAAACCTCCCAGAACCTCAGGGTCTTCCCTGCTGCTAAACCTCCCAGAACCTCAGGGTCTTCCCTGCTACTAAACCTCCCAGAACCTCAGGGTCTTCCCTGCTGCTAAACCTCCCAGAACCTCAGGGTCGTCCCTGCTACTAAACCTCCCAGAACCTCAGGGTCTTCCCTGCTGCTAAACCTTCCAGAACCTCAGGGTCTTCCCTGCTACTAAACCTCCCAGAACCTCAGGGTCTTCCCTGCTGCTAAACCTCCCAGAAACTCAGGGTCTTCCCTGCTGCTAAACCTCCCAGAACCTCAGGGTCTTCCCTGCTGCTAAACCTCCCAGAACCTCAGGGTCGTCCCTGCTACTAAACCTCCCAGAACCTCAGGGTCTTCCCTGCTACTAAACCTCCCAGAACCTCAGGGTCTTCCCTGCTGCTAAACCTCCCAGAAACTCAGGGTCTTCCCTGCTGCTAAACCTCCCAGAACCTCAGGGTCTTCCCTGCTGCTAAACCTCCCAGAACCTCAGGGTCTTCCCTGCTGCTAAACCTCCCAGAACCTCAGGGTCTTCCCTGCTGCTAAACTTCCCAGAACCTCAGGGTCTTCCCTGCTGCTAAACCTCCCAGAACCTCAGGGTCTTCCCTGCTGCTAAACCTCCCAGAACCTCAGGGCCTTCCCTGCTACTAAACCTCCCAGAACCTCAGGGTCGTCCCTGCTACTAAACCTCCCATAACTTCAGGGTCATCCCTGCTGCTAAACCTCCCAGAACCTCAGGGTCTTCCCTGCTGCTAAACCTCCCAGAACCTCAGGGTCGTCCCTGCTACTAAACCTCCCAGAACCTCAGGGTCTTCCCTGCTACTAAACCTCCCAGAACCTCAGGGTCTTCCCTGCTGCTAAACCTCCCAGAAACTCAGGGTCTTCCCTGCTGCTAAACCTCCCAGAACCTCAGGGTCTTCCCTGCTGCTAAACCTCCCAGAACCTCAGGGTCTTCCCTGCTACTAAACCTCCCAGAACCTCAGGGTCTTCCCTGCTACTAAACCTCCCATAACCTCAGGGTCTTCCCTGCTGCTAAACCTCCCAGAACCTCAGGGTCTTCCCTGCTGCTAAACCTCCCAGAACCTCAGGGTCTTCCCTGCTACTAAAGCTCCCATAACCTCAGGGTCTTCCCTGCTGCTAAACTTCCCAGAACCTCAGGGTCTTCCCTGCTACTAAACCTCCCAGAACCTCAGGGTTGTCCCTGCTACTAAACCTCCCAGAACCTCAGGGTCTTCCCTGCTACTAAACCTTCCAGAACCTCAGGGTCTTCCCTGCTACTAAACCTCCCAGAACCTCAGGGTCTTCCCTGCTGCTAAACCTCCCAGAACCTCAGGGTCTTCCCTGCTGCTAAACCTTCCAGAACCTCACAGTGGCCAGCAGTAATGTGATGAATAATGGAGGACCCGGCAGGGAGACAGGCAGACAGGGAAGGAGGCAGGAAGGGAGACAGGCAAGGAGGGAGGCAGGCAGGGAGACAGGCAAGGAGGGAGACAGGCAGGGAGACAGGCAGGGAGACAGGCAGGGAGGGAGAAGGACACACACACACAGCCCTACCAGTGATGTAGATGAGAGCATCCCAGGGTATATGGCCAGTCTGACAGTAGAGGTTCTGGTTGAGCAGGGCACACTCTCTGTCGCTGTCGTTGAACTCATAACGGATGTTCCAGCCCAGAGGACCAAACTTCTTCCTCTCCTGCAACACACACTCACCGTTTTTATTCTAGTGTCAATCTCAACATCAGTGACAAAGACATAATGAATACAGCAGGAGGTGTGTTCTGACCTGTATGACGGTGTGGAAGAAGACATAATGAATACAGTAGGAGGTGTGTTCTGACCTGTATGATGGTGTAGAAGAAGACATAATGAATACAGTAGGAGGTGTGTTCTGACCTGTATGACGGTGTGGAAGAAGACATAATGAATACAGTAGGAGGTGTGTTCTAACCTGTATGATGGTGTGGAAGAAGACATAATGAATACAGTAGGAGGTGTGTGTTCTGACCTGTATGACGGTGTGGAAGAAGACATAATGAATACAGTAGGAGGTGTGTTCTGACCTGTATGACGGTGTGGAAGAAGACATAATGAATACAGTAGGAGGTGTGTGTTCTGACCTGTATGATGGTGTGGAAGAAGACATAATGAATACAGTAGGAGGTGTGTGTTCTGACCTGTATGATGGTGTGGAAGAAGACATAATGAATACAGTAGGAGGTGTGTGTTCTGACCTGTATGAAGGTGTGGAAGAAGACATAATGAATACAGTAGGAGGTGTGTGTTCTGACCTGTATGACGGTGTGGAAGAAGACATAATGAATACAGTAGGAGGTGTGTGTTCTGACCTGTATGACGGTGTGGAAGAAGACATAATGAATACAGTAGGAGGTGTTTGTTCTGACCTGTATGATGGTGTGGAAGAAGACATAATGAATACAGTAGGAGGTGTGTGTTCTGACCTGTATGACGGTGTGGAAGAAGACATAATGAATACAGTAGGAGGTGTGTTCTGACCTGTACGATGGTGTGGAAGAAGACATAATGAATACAGTAGGAGGTGTGTGTTCTGACCTGTATGATGGTGTGGAAGAAGACATAATGAATACAGTAGGAGGTGTGTTCTGACCTGTATGATGGTGTGGAAGAAGACATAATGAATACAGTAGGAGGTGTGTGTTCTGACCTGTATGACGGTGTGGAAGAAGACATAATGAATACAGTAGGAGGTGTGTGTTCTGACCTGTATGACGGTGTGGAAGAAGACATAATGAATACAGTAGGAGGTGTGTTCTGACCTGTATGATGGTGTGGAAGAAGACATAATGAAAACAGTAGGAGGTGTGTTCTGACCTGTATGATGGTGTGGAAGAAGACATAATGAATACAGTAGGAGGTGTGTGTTCTGACCTGTATGATGGTGTGGAAGAAGACATAATGAATACAGTAGGAGGTGTGTGTTCTGACCTGTATGACGGTGTGGAAGAAGACATAATGAATACAGTAGGAGGTGTGTTCTGACCTGTATGATGGTGTGGAAGAAGACATAATGAATACAGTAGGAGGTGTGTGTTCTAACCTGTACGATGGTGTGGAAGAAGACATAATGAATACAGTAGGAGGTGTGTGTTCTGACTTGTATGATGGTGTGGAAGAAGACATAATGAATACAGTAGGAGGTGTGTTCTGACCTGTATGATGGTGTGGAAGAAGACATAATGAATACAGTAGGAGGTGTGTGTTCTGACCTGTATGATGGTGTGGAAGAAGACATAATGAATACAGTAGGAGGTGTGTTCTGACCTGTATGATGGTGTGGAAGAAGACATAATGAATACAGTAGGAGGTGTGTTCTGACCTGTATGATGGTGTGGAAGAAGACATAATGAATACAGTAGGAGGTGTGTGTTCTAACCTGTATGATGGTGTGGAAGAAGACATAATGAATACAGTAGGAGGTGTGTGTTCTGACCTGTATGACGGTGTGGAAGAAGACATAATGAATACAGTAGGAGGTGTGTTCTGACCTGTATGATGGTGTGGAATAAGACATAATGAATACAGTAGGAGGTGTGTGTTCTGACCTGTATGACGGTGTGGAAGAAGACATAATGAATACAGTAGGAGGTGTGTGTTCTAACCTGTACGATGGTGTGGAAGAAGACATAATGAATACAGTAGGAGGTGTGTGTTCTGACCTGTATGATGGTGTGGAAGAAGACATAATGAATACAGTAGGAGGTGTGTGTTCTGACCTGTATGACGGTGTGGAAGAAGACATAATGAATACAGTAGGAGGTGTGTGTTCTGACCTGTATGATGGTGTGGAAGAAGACATAATGAATACAGTAGGAGGTGTGTGTTCTGACCTGTATGACGGTGTGGAAGAAGACATAATGAATACAGTAGGAGGTGTGTTCTGACCTGTATGACGGTGTGGAAGAAGACATAATGAATACAGTAGGAGGTGTGTTCTGACCTGTATGATGGTGTGGAAGAAGACATAATGAATACAGTAGGAGGTGTGTTCTGACCTGTATGACGGTGTGGAAGAAGACATAATGAATACAGTAGGAGGTGTGTTCTGACCTGTATGATGGTGTGGAAGAAGACATAATGAATACAGTAGGAGGTGTGTTCTGACCTGTATGCTGGTGTGGAAGAAGACATAATGAATACAGTAGGAGGTGTGTTCTAACCTGTATGATGGTGTGGAAGAAGACATAATGAATACAGTAGGAGGTGTGTGTTCTGACCTGTATGACGGTGTGGAAGAAGACATAATGAATACAGTAGGAGGTGTGTGTTCTGACCTGTATGACGGTGTGGAAGAAGACATAATGAATACAGTAGGAGGTGTGTGTTCTGACCTGTATGACGGTGTGGAAGAAGACATAATGAATACAGTAGCAGGTGTGTGTTCTGACCTGTATGACGGTGTGGAAGAAGACATAATGAATACAGTAGGAGGTGTGTGTTCTGACCTGTATGACGGTGTAGAAGAAGACATAATGAATACAGTAGGAGGTGTGTTCTGACCTGTATGATGGTGTGGAAGAAGACATAATGAATACAGTAGGAGGTGTGTGTTCTGACCTGTATGACGGTGTGGAAGAAGACATAATGAATACAGTAGGAGGTGTGTTCTGACCTGTATGACGGTGTGGAAGAAGACATAATGAATACAGTAGGAGGTGTGTTCTGACCTGTATGACGGTGTGGAAGAAGACATAATGAATACAGTAGGAGGTGTGTTCTGACCTGTATGACAGTGTGGAAGAAGACATAATGAATACAGTAGGAGGTGTGTGTTCTGACCTGTATGACGGTGTGGAAGAAGACATAATGAATACAGTAGGAGGTGTGTGTTCTGACCTGTATGATGGTGTGGAAGAAGACATAATGAATACAGTAGGAGGTGTGTTCTGACCTGTATGACGGTGTGGAAGAAGACATAATGAATACAGTAGGAGGTGTGTTCTGACCTGTATGATGGTGTGGAAGAAGACATAATGAATACAGTAGGAGGTGTGTTCTAACCTGTACGATGGTGTGGAAGAAGACATAATGAATACAGTAGGAGGTGTGTTCTGACCTGTATGATGGTGTGGAAGAAGACATAATGAATACAGTAGGAGGTGTGTTCTAACCTGTATGATGGTGTGGAAGAAGACATAATGAATACAGTAGGAGGTGTGTGTTCTGACCTGTATGACGGTGTGGAAGAAGACATAATGAATACAGTAGGAGGTGTGTGTTCTGACCTGTATGACGGTGTGGAAGAAGACATAATGAATACAGTAGGAGGTGTGTGTTCTGACCTGTATGACGGTGTGGAAGAAGACATAATGAATACAGTAGCAGGTGTGTGTTCTGACCTGTATGATGGTGTGGAAGAAGACATAATGAATACAGTAGGAGGTGTGTGTTCTGACCTGTATGATGGTGTAGAAGAAGACATAATGAATACAGTAGGAGGTGTGTGTTCTGACCTGTATGATGGTGTGGAAGAAGACATAATGAATACAGCAGGAGGTGTGTGTTCTGACCTGTATGACGGTGTGGAAGAAGACATAATGAATACAGTAGGAGGTGTGTGTTCTGACCTGTATGACGGTGTGGAAGAAGACATAATGAATACAGTAGGAGGTGTGTTCTGACCTGTATGACGGTGTGGAAGAAGACATAATGAATACAGTAGGAGGTGTGTTCTGACCTGTATGACGGTGTGGAAGAAGACATAATGAATACAGTAGGAGGTGTGTTCTGACCTGTATGACAGTGTGGAAGAAGACATAATGAATACAGTAGGAGGTGTGTGTTCTGACCTGTATGACGGTGTGGAAGAAGACATAATGAATACAGTAGGAGGTGTGTGTTCTGACCTGTATGATGGTGTGGAAGAAGACATAATGAATACAGTAGGAGGTGTGTGTTCTGACCTGTATGATGGTGTGGAAGAAGACATAATGAATACAGTAGGAGGTGTGTGTTCTGACCTGTATGACGGTGTGGAAGAAGACATACTGAATACAGTAGGAGGTGTGTTCTGACCTGTACGATGGTGTGGAAGAAGACATAATGAATACAGTAGGAGGTGTGTTCTGACCTGTATGACGGTGTGGAAGAAGACATAATGAATACAGTAGGAGGTGTGTTCTGACCTGTACGATGGTGTGGAAGAAGACATAATGAATACAGTAGGAGGTGTGTTCTGACCTGTATGATGGTGTGGAAGAAGACATAATGAATACAGTAGGAGGTGTGTTCTGACCTGTATGACTGTGTGGAAGAAGACATAATGAATACAGTAGGAGGTGTGTGTTCTGACCTGTATGACGGTGTGGAAGAAGACATAATGAATACAGTAGGAGGTGTGTGTTCTGACCTGTATGATGGTGTGGAAGAAGACATAATGAATACAGTAGGAGGTGTGTGTTCTGACCTGTATGACGGTGTGGAAGAAGACATAATGAATACAGTAGGAGGTGTGTTCTGACCTGTATGACGGTGTGGAAGAAGACATAATGAATACAGTAGGAGGTGTGTGTTCTGACCTGTATGATGGTGTGGAAGAAGACATAATGAATACAGTAGGAGGTGTGTGTTCTGACCTGTATGATGGTGTGGAAGAAGACATAATGAATACAGTAGGAGGTGTGTGTTCTGACCTGTATGAAGGTGTGGAAGAAGACATAATGAATACAGTAGGAGGTGTGTGTTCTGACCTGTATGACGGTGTGGAAGAAGACATAATGAATACAGTAAGAGGTGTTTGTTCTGACCTGTATGATGGTGTGGAAGAAGACATAATGAATACAGTAGGAGGTGTGTGTTCTGACCTGTATGACAGTGTGGAAGAAGACATAATGAATACAGTAGGAGGTGTGTTCTGACCTGTATGATGGTGTGGAAGAAGACATAATGAATACAGTAGGAGGTGTGTTCTGACCTGTATGACGGTGTGGAAGAAGACATAATGAATACAGTAGGAGGTGTGTTCTGACCTGTATGACGGTGTGGAAGAAGACATAATGAATACAGTAGGAGGTGTGTTCTGACCTGTATGACGGTGTGGAAGAAGACATAATGAATACAGTAGGAGGTGTGTTCTGACCTGTATGACGGTGTGGAAGAAGACATAATGAATACAGTAGGAGGTGTGTGTTCTGACCTGTATGATGGTGTGGAAGAAGACATAATGAATACAGTAGGAGGTGTGTGTTCTGACCTGTATGATGGTGTGGAAGAAGACATAATGAATACAGTAGGAGGTGTGTGTTCTGACCTGTATGAAGGTGTGGAAGAAGACATAATGAATACAGTAGGAGGTGTGTGTTCTGACCTGTATGACGGTGTGGAAGAAGACATAATGAATACAGTAGGAGGTGTGTGTTCTGACATGTATGACGGTGTGGAAGAAGACATAATGAATACAGTAGGAGGTGTTTGTTCTGACCTGTATGATGGTGTGGAAGAAGACATAATGAATACAGTAGGAGGTGTGTGTTCTGACCTGTATGACAGTGTGGAAGAAGACATAATGAATACAGTAGGAGGTGTGTGTTCTGACCTGTATGATGGTGTGGAAGAAGACATAATGAATACAGTAGGAGGTGTGTTCTGACCTGTATGATGGTGTGGAAGAAGACATAATGAATACAGTAGGAGGTGTGTGTTCTGACCTGTATGACGGTGTGGAAGAAGACATAATGAATACAGTAGGAGGTGTGTGTTCTGACCTGTATGACAGTGTGGAAGAAGACATAATGAATACAGTAGGAGGTGTGTGTTCTGACCTGTATGATGGTGTGGAAGAAGACATAATGAATACAGTAGGAGGTGTGTTCTGACCTGTATGATGGTGTGGAAGAAGACATAATGAATACAGTAGGAGGTGTGTTCTGACCTGTATGACGGTGTGGAAGAAGACATAATGAATACAGTAGGAGGTGTGTTCTGACCTGTATGATGGTGTGGAAGAAGACATAATAAATACAGTAGGAGGTGTGTGTTCTGACCTGTATGATGGTGTGGAAGAAGACATAATGAATACAGTAGGAGGTGTGTTCTGACCTGTATGACAGTGTGGAAGAAGACATAATGAATACAGTAGGAGGTGTGTGTTCTGACCTGTATGACGGTGTGGAAGAAGACATAATGAATACAGTAGGAGGTGTGTTCTGACCTGTATGAAGGTGTGGAAGAAGACATAATGAATACAGTAGGAGGTGTGTTCTGACCTGTATGATGGTGTGGAAGAAGACATAATGAAAACAGTAGGAGGTGTGTTCTGACCTGTATGACGGTGTGGAAGAAGACATAATGAATACAGTAGGAGGTGTGTTCTGACCTGTATGACGGTGTGGAAGAAGACATAATGAATACAGTAGGAGGTGTGTTCTGACCTGTATGACGGTGTGGAAGAAGACATAATGAACACAGTAGGAGGTGTGTTCTGACCTGTATGACGGTGTGGAAGAAGACATAATGAATACAGTAGGAGGTGTGTTCTGACCTGTATGATGGTGTGGAAGAAGACATAATGAATACAGTAGGAGGTGTGTGTTCTGACCTGTACGATGGTGTGGAAGAAGACATAATGAATACAGTAGGAGGTGTGTTCTGACCTGTATGATGGTGTGGAAGAAGACATAATGAATACAGTAGGAGGTGTGTGTTCTGACCTGTATGATGGTGTGGAAGAAGACATAATGAATACAGTAGGAGGTGTGTGTTCTGACCTGTATGACGGTGTGGAAGAAGACATAATGAATACAGTAGGAGGTGTGTTCTGACCTGTATGATGGTGTGGAAGAAGACATAATGAATACAGTAGGAGGTGTGTGTTCTGACCTGTATGATGGTGTGGAAGAAGACATAATGAATACAGTAGGAGGTGTGTTCTGACCTGTATGATGGTGTGGAAGAAGACATAATGATTACAGTAGGAGGTGTGTTCTGACCTGTATGACGGTGTGGAAGAAGACATAATGAATACAGTAGGAGGTGTGTTCTGACCTGTATGATGGTGTGGAAGAAGACATAATGAATACAGTAGGAGGTGTGTGTTCTGACCTGTATGACGGTGTGGAAGAAGACATAATGAATACAGTAGGAGGTGTGTGTTCTGACCTGTATGATGGTGTGGAAGAAGACATAATGAATACAGTAGGAGGTGTGTTCTGACCTGTATGATGGTGTGGAAGAAGACATAATGATTACAGTAGGAGGTGTGTTCTGACCTGTATGACGGTGTGGAAGAAGACATAATGAATACAGTAGGAGGTGTGTTCTGACCTGTATGACGGTGTGGAAGAAGACATAATGAATACAGTAGGAGGTGTGTTCTGACCTGTATGACGGTGTGGAAGAAGACATAATGAATACAGTAGGAGGTGTGTTCTGACCTGTATGATGGTGTGGAAGAAGACATAATGAATACAGTAGGAGGTGTGTGTTCTGACCTGTATGACAGGTGTGGAAGAAGACATAATGAATACAGTAGGAGGTGTGTGTTCTGACCTGTATGATGGTGTGGAAGAAGACATAATGAATACAGTAGGAGGTGTGTGTTCTAACCTGTATGATGGTGTGGAAGAAGACATAATGAATACAGTAGGAGGTGTGTTCTGACCTGTACGATGGTGTGGAAGAAGACATAATGAATACAGTAGGAGGTGTGTTCTGACCTGTATGATGGTGTGGAAGAAGACATAATGAATACAGTAGGAGGTGTGTGTTCTGACCTGTATGACGGTGTGGAAGAAGACATAATGAATACAGTAGGAGGTGTGTTCTGACCTGTATGATGGTGTGGAAGAAGACATAATGAATACAGTAGGAGGTGTGTTCTGACCTGTATGATGGTGTGGAAGAAGACATAATGAATACAGTAGGAGGTGTGTGTTCTGACCTGTATGACAGTGTGGAAGAAGACATAATGAATACAGTAGGAGGTGTGTGTTCTGACCTGTATGACGGTGTGGAAGAAGACATAATGAATACAGTAGGAGGTGTGTTCTGACCTGTATGATGGTGTGGAAGAAGACATAATGAATACAGTAGGAGGTGTGTTCTGACCTGTACGATGGTGTGGAAGAAGACATAATGAATACAGTAGGAGGTGTGTTCTGACCTGTATGATGGTGTGGAAGAAGACATAATGAATACAGTAGGAGGTGTGTGTTCTGACCTGTATGACGGTGTGGAAGAAGACATAATGAATACAGTAGGAGGTGTGTGTTCTGACCTGTATGACGGTGTGGAAGAAGACATAATGAATACAGTAGGAGGTGTGTGTTCTGACCTGTATGACGGTGTGGAAGAAGACATAATGAATACAGTAGGAGGTGTGTGTTCTGACCTGTATGACGGTGTGGAAGAAGACATAATGAATACAGTAGGAGGTGTGTTCTGACCTGTATGATGGTGTGGAAGAAGACATAATGAAAACAGTAGGAGGTGTGTTCTGACCTGTATGACGGTGTGGAAGAAGACATAATGAATACAGTAGGAGGTGTGTTCTGACCTGTATGACGGTGTGGAAGAAGACATAATGAATACAGTAGGAGGTGTGTTCTGACCTGTATGACGGTGTGGAAGAAGACATAATGAATACAGTAGGAAGTGTGTTCTGACCTGTATGACGGTGTGGAAGAAGACATAATGAATACAGTAGGAGGTGTGTTCTGACCTGTATGATGGTGTGGAAGAAGACATAATGAATACAGTAGGAGGTGTGTGTTCTGACCTGTATGATGGTGTGGAAGAAGACATAATGAATACAGTAGGAGGTGTGTGTTCTGACCTGTATGACAGTGTGGAAGAAGACATAATGAATACAGTAGGAGGTGTGTGTTCTGACCTGTATGATGGTGTGGAAGAAGACATAATGAATACAGTAGGACGTGTGTTCTGACCTGTATGATGGTGTGGAAGAAGACATAATGAATACAGTAGGAGGTGTGTGTTCTGACCTGTATGATGGTGTGGAAGAAGACATAATGAATACAGTAGGAGGTGTGTGTTCTGACTTGTATGATGGTGTGGAAGAAGACATAATGAATACAGTAGGAGGTGTGTGTTCTGACCTGTATGATGGTGTGGAAGAAGACATAATGAATACAGTAGGAGGTGTGTGTTCTGACCTGTATGATGGTGTGGAAGAAGACATAATGAATACAGTAGGAGGTGTGTTCTGACCTGTATGATGGTGTGGAAGAAGACATAATGAATACAGTAGGAGGTGTGTGTTCTGACCTGTATGACGGTGTGGAAGAAGACATAATGAATACAGTAGGAGGTGTGTGTTCTGACCTGTATGACAGTGTGGAAGAAGACATAATGAATACAGTAGGAGGTGTGTGTTCTGACCTGTATGATGGTGTGGAAGAAGACATAATGAATACAGTAGGAGGTGTGTTCTGACCTGTATGATGGTGTGGAAGAAGACATAATGAATACAGTAGGAGGTGTGTGTTCTGACCTGTATGACGGTGTGGAAGAAGACATAATGAATACAGTAGGAGGTGTGTGTTCTGACCTGTATGACAGTGTGGAAGAAGACATAATGAATACAGTAGGAGGTGTGTGTTCTGACCTGTATGATGGTGTGGAAGAAGACATAATGAATACAGTAGGAGGTGTGTTCTGACCTGTATGATGGTGTGGAAGAAGACATAATGAATACAGTAGGAGGTGTGTGTTCTGACCTGTATGACGGTGTGGAAGAAGACATAATGAATACAGTAGGAGGTGTGTGTTCTGACCTGTATGACAGTGTGGAAGAAGACATAATGAATACAGTAGGAGGTGTGTTCTGACCTGTATGACGGTGTGGAAGAAGACATAATGAATACAGTAGGAGGTGTGTTCTGACCTGTATGATGGTGTGGAAGAAGACATAATGAATACAGTAGGAGGTGTGTTCTGACCTGTATGATGGTGTGGAAGAAGACATAATGAATACAGTAGGAGGTGTGTGTTCTAACCTGTACGATGGTGTGGAAGAAGACATAATGAATACAGTAGGAGGTGTGTGTTCTGACCTGTATGATGGCGTGGAAGAAGACATAATGAATACAGTAGGAGGTGTGTGTTCTGACCTGTATGATGGCGTGGAAGAAGCAGACTCCAAAGATGATCTTCCTCCACTGGCGTCCCAGGATGTGCTCCTCAAAGAAGTTGTTGGTGATCTCAGTGAACGCCCGGCGCACGTTGGCACGTAGACCCTTAGGAGGCTCGTTGGTCACCTGGCCCACGCACACACACACACACAAACGTCCACAAGCAAACACACACACACACACACGTCCACACACACACATCCACACACGTCCACAAGCAAACACACACACACACACACACATCCACAAGGAAACACATCCACAGACGTCCACAAACAGATGTGGAAATAAAAGGATAACCAATCAGATAATTCCGAGACATAAACATGCACCCATGCTCAAACACACGGGTTAGGTGTGTGTGCACACACGTGTGTATGCATCTATAAAGAGCGATGGTCCTACATGCGTGTGTAAGCCGTGTGTGACAGGACTACTCTCTCATGGTTAGAGAAGGCCATGTGAGGGATATGAAACACTGTCCAGAGTGGCTAAGGTTGAGAGGACAATCTGTCCAAAGACGCAAACAGGAAATATCGGAATTGCTGAAGATCCATAAATATCTCAACAGAGCCTTGAGAATCCAATACGGTTTCAATTTAAACAATCCAAGATTATGCTCTAGAACCTAAGACTGAGTTGTAGAACTAAGACTGAAATTGTAGAACCTAAGACTGAGATTGTAGAACCTAAGACTGAGATTGTAGAACCTAAGACTGAGATTCTAGAACCTAAGACTGAATTCTAGAACCTAAGACTGAGTTTTATCATCTAAGACTGAGTTTTATCATCTAAGACTGAGTTTCATCATCTAAGACTGAGTTCCAGAATAGTAATAGAACCAAAGTTTGAGTTGTAGAATCGAAGGTCTCTATGTCCTGTGACAGAGTGTAAAGGTGAGCGTTACCTTGACAGAGTTCTGGAGGACAGTGACAGGGAACACCTTGGTGGGCATGGAGCTCAGGAACAACCTGAAGTTCTCATGGATCACCGTGTCTAACAGGGAGGAGGTGACAGAATGAGTCAGTAGACATAAACACAGCACACACACAGGGTCAGTCCAGTCCATAGCGTGTAGTAGAGAGGTCCAGCAGCACAGGACAGCCGCAGGTGCAGGGTGTGTGTGTGAGTGCCATTAAAATCCCCATTCACCCTGTGTCCTGACCTAACCACACAGCAACACCTCACACCACCTGATACCCAGGTATATACAGTTGAAGTCGGAAGTCATTAAAACTCGTTTTTCAACCACTCCACAAATGTCTTGTTAACAAACTATAGTTTTGGCAAGTCGGTTAGGACATCTACTTTGTTTCATTTATTTTTACATTTTTTATTTTACATTTATTTAATTAGCCAAGTCAGTTAAGAACAAATTCTTATTTACAATGACGGCCTAGGAACAGTGGGTTAACTGC
Organism: Salmo salar; assembly: GCF_965601325.2. Classification (NCBI taxonomy): domain Eukaryota; kingdom Metazoa; phylum Chordata; class Actinopteri; order Salmoniformes; family Salmonidae; genus Salmo; species Salmo salar. Next base: position 30,704,967 of record NC_138298.1, read on the forward strand.
CTTGTTCAGGGGCAGGACGACAGATTTTTACCTTGTCAGCTCGGGGAATCGATTTTGCAACCATTCGGTTACAAGTCCAACGCTCTAACCACTAGTCTACCTGCCGCCCGTGTGCATGACACAAGTATTTTTTACAACAATTGCTTACAGACAGATTATTTCACTTATAATTCACTGTATCACAAATCCAGTGGGTCAGAAGTTCACATACTGTACATTAAGTTGACTGTGCCTTTAAACAGCTTGGAAAATTCCAGAAAATGATGCCAAGGTTTTAGAAGCTTCTGATAGGCTAATTGACATCATTTCAGTCAATTGGAGGTGTACCTGTGGATGTATTTCAAGGCCTACCTTCAAACTCAGTGCCTCTTTGCTTGACATCATGGGAAAATAAAAAAGAAATCAGTCAAGACTTCAGAAAATAAAATGTAGATCTCCACAAGTCTGGTTCGTCCTTGGGAGCAATATCCAAAAGCCTGAAGGTACCACGTTCATCTGTACAAACAATAGTAGGCAAGTATAAACACCATGGGACCACGCAGCCGTCGCACCGCTCAGGAAGGAGACACGTTCTGTCTCCTAGAGATGAACGTACTTTGGTGCGAAAAGTGCAAATCAATCCCAGAACAACAGTAAAGGACCTTGTGAAGATGCTGGAGGAAACGGGTACAAATGTATCTATATCCACAGTAAAACGAGTCCTATATCGACATAACCTGAAAGGCCGCTCAGCAAGGAGGAAGCCAGTGCTCCAAAACCGCCATAAAAAAGCCAGACTACGTATTGCAACTGCACATGGGGCAAAGAACGTACTCTTTGGAGAAATGTCCTCTGGTCTGATGAAACAAAAATAGAACTGTTTGGCCATAATGACCATCGTTTTGTTTGGAGGAAAAAGGGGGAGGCTTGCAAGCCGAAGAACACCATCCCAACCGTGAAGCACGGGGGTGGCAGCATCATGTTGTGGGGGTGCCTTGCTGCAGGAGGGACTGGTGCACTTCACAAAATAGATGGCATCATGAGGTAGGGAATTATGTCGATATATTGAAGCAACATCTCAAGACATCAGTCAGGAAGTTAAAGCTTGGTCACAAATGGGTCTTCCAAATGGACAATGACCCCAAGCATACTTCCAAAGTTGTGGCAAAATGGCTTAAGGACAACAAAGTCAAGGTATTGGAGTGGCCATCACAAAGCCCTGACCTCGATCCTATAGAAAATGTGTGGGCAGAACTGAAAAAGCGTGTGCGAGCAAGGAGGCCTACAAACCTGACTCAGTTACACCAGCTCTGTCAGGAGGAATGGGCCAAAATTCACCCAACTTATTGTGGGAAGCTTGTTGTGGAAGGCTACCCGAAACGTTTGACCCTGTCACGTCCTGGCCAGTATATAAGGTTAATTGTTTTGTAGTTTGGTCAGGGCGTGGCAGGGGGTATTTGTTTTATGTGGTTCGGGGTGGTGTGTTTTGTGTAAAGGGTGTTTGATTTAGTAATTCCGGGTTTTGGTTTATGTTTAGTATTCTATGGTTAGTCTAGGTTGTGTGTTTCTATGTTTGGTTGATTGGGGTTGGGACTCTCAGTTGAAGGCAGGTGTTGTCTATCTGCCTTTGATTGAGAGTTCCATATATTAGGGTGTGTTTGTATGTGTGATTTGTGGGTGATTATTCTGTGTATAGCCTTGTGCCTTACCAGACTGTTTTTGTTGATCGTTCGTGTTTTTGTTATTTTATATGTTCGTTTTGAAAGGTAATTAAATATCAAGATGAGCATTCACGTACCTGCTGCGTTTTGGTCCTCATTTACCGACAACAGCCGTGACAGAATCACCCACCACCAAAGGACCAAGCAGCAGAGGAAGGAGCAGACGGAGTTCGAGTTGGACTGGCGGGAGAAGTGGACTTGGGAGGAAGTTCTGGACGGGGCCGGACCCTGGCATCAGGCTGGGGATTATCGACGCCCACAGGGGGAAATTGAGGCAGCCAAGGCAGAGAGGCGGTGGTACGAGGCCAAGTACGCGCTGAAGGAGAAGCACGAGAGGCACCCCCAAGAAAATTTTGGGGGGGGGCACACGGGTAGTTTGGCTAGGCGTAAGAAGAGCCGGAAGCCAGCTACTCGTGGTTATATGGAGGAGCGTATGGGGTGGAGAGCGCTATGTTTCGCTGAGGAGCGCACTATCTCACCCATACGCACGCAGAGTCCGGTGCGCGTTATTCCAGCCCCTCGCAGGTGCCGTGGTAGAGCGGGCATCCAGCCTGGTAGGAGGATGCCTGCGCAGCGCATCTGGTCGCCGGTACGCCTCCGAGGACCAGGCTACCCAACTCCCGCTCTACGCACGGCTACCATCAGGCCCCTGCACAGCCCAGTCTGCCCTGTACGAGCACCCCGCTCGTACAGGGCTACTAGTTCCATCCAGCCAAGGCGGGTTGTGCAGGAGGTAAGATCTAGACCGGCTGTGCGCCTCCATAGCCCTGGGTTTCCAGCTCCTGTCTCTCGTGCGGACCCGGAAGTGCGTCAACCCAGTCCGACTCGTCCTGTTCCCGCTCCCCGCACTAGCCTGGAGGTGCGTGTACATAATCTGGTAAGCCCAGTACCAGCACCACGCACCAGGCTACAAGTGCGTCAACCCAGCCTCGCCAGTCAACAGTCTTCATCAGAGCTGCCCGCCAGTCAACAGTCATCATCAGAGCTGCCCGCCAGTCAACAGTCATCGTCAGAGCTGCCCGCCAGTCAACAGTCATCGTCAGAGCTGCCCGCCAGTCAACAGTCATCGTCAGAGCTGCCCGCCAGTCAACAGTCATCGTCAGAGCTGCCCGCCAGTCAACAGTCATCGTCAGAGCTGCCCGCCAGTCAACAGTCATCGTCAGAGCTGCCCGCCAGTCAACAGTCGTCAGAGCTGCCCGCCAGTCAACAGTCGTCAGAGCTGCCCGCCAGTCAACAGTCGCCAGAGAGGTCAGACTGCGCTGAACTGCCGGAGTGGTCAGACTGCGCTGAACTGCCGGAGTGGCCAGACTGCGCTGAACTGCCGGAGTGGCCAGACTGCGCTGAACTGCCGGAGTGGCCAGACTGCGCTGAACTGCCGGAGTGGCCAGACTGCGCTGAACTGCCGGAGTGGCCAGACTGCGCTGAACTGCCGGAGTGGCCAGACTGCGCTGAACTGCCGGAGTGGCCAGACTGCGCTGAACTGCCGGAGTGGCCAGACTGCCCTGAACTGCCGGAGTGGCCAGACTGCCCTGAACTGCCGGAGTGGCCAGACTGCCCTGAACTGCCGGAGTGGCCAGACTGCCCTGAACTGCCGGAGTGGCCAGACTGCCCTGAACTGCCGGAGTGGCCAGACTGCCCTGAACTGCCGGAGTGGCCAGACTGCCCTGAACTGCCGGAGTGGCCAGACTGCCCTGAACTGCCGGAGTGGCCAGACTGCCCTGAACTGCCGGAGTGGCCAGACTGCCCTGAACTGCCGGAGTGGCCAGACTGCCCTGAACTGCCGGAGTGGCCAGACTGCCCTGAACTGCCGGAGTGGCCAGACTGCCCTGAACTGCCGGAGTGGCCAGACTGCCCTGAACTGCCGGAGTGGCCAGACTGCCCTGAACTGCCGGAGTGGCCAGACTGCCCAGACTGTCCCGAATTGCCAGACTGCCCAGACTGTCCCGAATTGCCAGACTGCCCAGACTGTCCCGAATTGCCAGACTGCCCAGACTCTCCCGAATTGCCAGAGTGGCCCGACTGCCCCCCGGCGAAGCCAGAGTGGCCCGACAGCCTAGAACGGCCGGAGCCAGAGCCACCTCCAGAAATAGGTGGGTTGGGGAGGGGGGGTGTAGCACAGTGCCGTCGTTGACGGCAGCCACCCTCCCTTCCCTCCCTTTAGAAAAAGGGAATTTTTGTTGGTGTTGCTTGGGGTTATTTTTTGTTAAGGTGCTTCTGGGGTAGCACCTTTAAGGGGGGGGTACTGTCACGTCCTGGCCAGTATATAAGGTTAATTGTTTTGTAGTTTGGTCAGGGCGTGGCAGGGGGTATTTGTTTTATGTGGTTCGGGGTGGTGTGTTTTGTGTAAAGGGTGTTTGATTTAGTAATTCCGGGTTTTGGTTTATGTTTAGTATTCTATGGTTAGTCTAGGTTGTGTGTTTCTATGTTTGGTTGATTGGGGTTGGGACTCTCAGTTGAAGGCAGGTGTTGTCTATCTGCCTTTGATTGAGAGTTCCATATATTAGGGTGTGTTTGTATGTGTGATTTGTGGGTGATTATTCTGTGTATAGCCTTGTGCCTTACCAGACTGTTTTTGTTGATCGTTCGTGTTTTTGTTATTTTATATGTTCGTTTTGAAAGGTAATTAAATATCAAGATGAGCATTCACGTACCTGCTGCGTTTTGGTCCTCATTTACCGACATCAACTGCGACAGACCCAAGTTAAGCAATTTAAAGGCAATGCTACCAAATACTAATTGAGTGTATTAGTATTTGGTAGCATTTGGTAGCACTTTCATCACACTGGGAATGTGATGAAAGAAATAAAAGCTGAAATAAATAATTCTCTACTATTATTCTGACATTTCACATTCTTAAAATAAAGTGGTGATCCTAACTGACCTAAGACAGGGAAATTTTACTAGGATTAAATGTCAGGAATTGTGAAAAACTGAGTTTAAATGTATTTGGCTAAGGTGTATGTAAAATTCCAACTTCAACTGTACAGTACACAGATCTATGGTAATATGACCCCGTCCCTGGTTGACTGATGTTGTAGTGTATCTATCCATTAGATATGTGAACAGTGGTATTCTGACCCCGTCCCTGGTTGACTGATGTTGTAGTGTATCTATCCATTAGATATGTGAACAGTGGTATTCTGACCCCGTCCCTGGTTGACTGATGTTGTAGTGTGTCTATCCATTAGATATGTGAACAGTGGTATTCTGACCCCGTCCCTGGTTGACTGATGTTGTAGTGTATCTATCCATTAGATATGTGAACAGTGGTATTCTGACCCCGTCCCTGGTTGACTGATGTTGTAGTGTATCTATCCATAAGATGTTGGAGCACCATATGTGAACAGTGATATTCTGTTGACACTGTTGGAAAACCATATTTGGACAAATGATATAATGTTTCATCTAGAGACAGTAGGTGGGAATACAGTGGTCTGCTCCAGTGCCTAAACTACGGTGTAGGATGTCATATACTGTGTAGGGAATATGGTCAATGTAAATGGTGTGTGTGTAGGGTGTGTGTGTGTGTAGGGTGTGTGTTGGGTGTGTGTAGTGTGGGTGTGTGTGTGTGTAGTGTGTGTGTGTGTGTGTAGGGTGTGTGTGTGAGTGTGAGTGTGAGTGTGAGTGTGTGTGTGTGTGTGTGTGTGTGTGTGTGTGTGTGTGTGTGTGTGTGTGTGTGTGTGTGTGTGTGTGTGTGTGTGTGTGTCTGACCAGGCTCAGTGAAGGTCTTGATGAGTTCCTCCATGGCTAACATCCAGGACACAGCCAGGTGACAGTTCTGGAGGAAGATCCAGTTACCACTCTTCAGAGCTTCCAGAATCATCTTCTCTGCTATAGGACCCTGACCCTGACCTAGAGAGATAGACCTTACCCTGGAGAGAGACACAGAGGGTTAATACTGAGAGACAGAGGGTTAATACTGAGAGAGAGAGGGTTAATACTGAGAGACAGAGGGTTAATACTGAGAGGCAGAGGGTTAATACTGAGAGAGAGAGGGTTAATACTGAGAGACAGAGGGTTAATACTGAGAGGCAGAGGGTTAATACTGAGAGACAGAGGGTTAATACTGAGAGACAGAGGGTTAATACTGAGAGACAGAGGGTTAATACTGAGAGACAGAGGGTTAATACTGAGAGACAGAGGGTTAATACTGAGAGAGAGAGGGTTAATACTGAGAGACAGAGGGTTAATACTGAGAGGCAGAGGGTTAATACTGAGAGACAGAGGGTTAATACTGAGAGACAGAGGGTTAATACTGAGAGACAGAGGGTTAATACTGAGAGACAGAGGGTTAATACTGAGAGACAGAGGGTTAATACTGAGAGACAGAGGGTTAATACTGAGAGACAGAGGGTTAATACTGAGAGACAGAGGGTTAATACTGAGAGACAGAGGGTTAATACTGAGAGACAGCGGGTTAATACTGAGAGACAGAGGGTTAATACTGAGAGACAGAGGGTTAATACTGAGAGACAGGGGGTTAATACTGAGAGACAGAGGGTTAATAGTGAGAGACAGAGGGTTAATACTGAGAGACAGAGGGTTAATACTGAGAGACAGAGGGTTAATACTGAGAGATAGAGGGTTAATACTGAGAGACAGAGGGTTAATACTGAGAGACAGGGGGTTAATACTGAGAGACAGAGGGTTAATACTGAGAGACAGAGGGTTAATACTGAGAGACAGAGGGTTAATAGTGAGAGACAGAGGGTTAATACTGAGAGACAGAGGGTTAATAGTGAGAGACAGAGGGTTAATACTGAGAGACAGAGGGTTAATACTGAGAGACAGAGGGTTAATACTGAGAGACAGAGGGTTAATACTGAGAGACAGAGGGTTAATACTGAGAGACAGAGGGTTAATACTGAGAGACAGAGGGTTAATACTGAGAGACAGAGGGTTAATACTGAGAGACAGAGGGTTAATACTGAGAGACAGAGGGTTAATAGTGAGAGACAGAGGGTTAATACTGAGAGACAGAGAGGACCCTGACCTAGAGAGATAGTCTTTACCCTGGAGAGTAGGAGACAGAAAGTTAATACTGAGAGACAGAGAGGACCCTGACCTAGAAAGAGATTTTTATTAATTTATTTTTCATTGAACCTTTATTTCACTAGGCAAGTCAGTTAAGAACAAATTCTTATTTACAACGACGGCCTACACCAGCCAAACCCGGACGACGCTGGACCAATTGTGCGCCGCCCTATGGGATAGACTACCCTATAGGACACATGATGAGAAAGAAGGACAAGTTGTTAATACTGAGATACAGGGGACGGACATAGAGAGGGGAACAGTCTCAGAGAGGGGGACAGGGTTACCCAACTACCCCGTCACCTCCCCCCTTTTCATCCATCCTCCCTCTGTCCCACCCCCTCACCTGTCCAGGTATCCCCTCTCCTTGGCGAAGCGTTGGAAGGCTCCCATGGGGTCTGATCCGGTACTGAGGATGAAGACCAGGGGGGTGGAGGGAGACATGTCACTGTAGAGAGTGGCCAGGTCAACAGGAGGGTTCTCTACAAACTGTTTCCCCAGGCTCACGATCACAAACTCTGTCACCGCAAACACCACCTAGAGGGAGGGAGGGAGAGTGAGGAAGCGGTCGTAAATTCACTCTGGCTACCTACGCCGATTTCAGAGCACTCTCCTCTGTGTGTGTGAGCGCAAAATAACGACAAATAAAGAATTTACGAATGCTCATGCTCAACACCCCTTGAATATGGCCGGTGTCAGTAAACGTCAGCAAAAAAAGCATAATTAAATTGCTGCCAGCAGCGCAGTTAGTCACCAACGCTCTGGATAACATGAAAACAGCCTAACCAGCTCTGCTAGGGAGAGAAAAATGGCCAGATCGAGGTGTTCTCTCATTTGTATCTGGAAGTAGCTAGTAAACCAGCCAATGTTAGCCAGTTAGCTTGGGTGCTTGACTGTAGTTGTTAGGTCAGAACTCTCGGATCAACTCTACTCCTCGCCCAGAGCGTCCAGTGTGCGCTCTGAACACTCCGAGAGCAAAATGCTCAATTTATGAACGTACAATCTGACAATGCTCTGAATTTACGAACGCACAGAGCACACTCTGGCACTCGAGATTGAATTTAAGAACACACCTTTAATAAAATGGATGGATGAAAATAACTGCAGATATCGCCTGAAGGGCAACTTCAATCAAATATGACCATTGATATACAACACACAATGAGAGAGATGCCAAGAAAACTGGCAGCCCTTTCACCATCACAAGCAGCCTGACACACACACACACACACACACACACACACACACACACACACACACACACACACACACACACACACACACACACACACACACACAACCCCCACTACCTTCTCCTCCATGAAGCTCTTGATGAGCACCAGTTTCTGGAAGGCCCCCAGTCTCTGATCCCAGTGACCCCTGACCCCGTCTGCCTGCTCCTTCTCTTCTTCAGACATCTCCTCTGAGTAGGGAGGCAGCTGGGAGTCAGACACGTAGCCCTGCCAGTTCTCTGGGTTGATACACACTTCCAGACGACCTGGGAACACACACTCCAATATTCTTCTACTTCTGTAGCTAGGCAGAGAGTGAATTCAGAAACATTGTAAAAGGGGCTCCATTGACAACATTAGCAGATTATAAAGTAGTGGTAAACTCTAGGTTATTTTAGCTGTGTTACTACTCTACCTAGTGGAAATATCTAGGTTACTTTAGCTGTGTTTACTCACTCTACCGAGTGGTAATCTCTGGGTTATTATAGCTGTGTTACTACTCTACCTAGTTTTATAGAGATGGGTGTCTAGGTTATTATAGCTGTGTTACTACTCTACCTAGTTTTATAGAGATGGGTGTCTAGGTTATTATAGCTGTGTTACTACTCTACCTAGTTTTATAGAGATGGGTGTCTAGGTTATTTTAGCTGTGTTACTACTCTACCTAGTTTTATAGAGATGGGTGTCTAGGTTATTTTAGCTGTGTTACTACTCTACCTAGTTTTATAGAGATGGGTGTCTAGGTTATTTTAGCTGTGTTACTACTCTACCTAGTTTTATAGAGATGGGTGTCTAGGTTATTATAGCTGTGTTACTACTCTACCTAGTTTTATAGAGATGGGTGTCTAGGTTATTTTAGCTGTGTTACTACTCTACCTAGTTTTATAGAGATGGGTGTCTAGGTTATTATAGCTGTGTTACTACTCTACCTAGTTTTATAGAGATGGGTGTCTAGGTTATTTTAGCTGTGTTACTACTCTACCTAGTTTTATAGAGATGGGTGTCTAGGTTATTTTAGCTGTGTTACTACTCTACCTAGTTTTATAGAGATGGGTGTCTAGGTTATTTTAGCTGTGTTACTACTCTACCTAGTTTTATAGAGATGGGTGTCTAGGTTATTATAGCTGTGTTACTACTCTACCTAGTTTTATAGAGATGGGTGTCTAGGTTATTATAGCTGTGTTACTACTCTACCTAGTTTTATAGAGATGGGTGTCTAGGTTATTTTAGCTGTGTTACTACTCTACCTAGTTTTATAGAGATGGGTGTCTAGGTTATTTTAGCTGTGTTACTACTCTACCTAGTTTTATAGAGATGGGTGTCTAGGTTATTTTAGCTGTGTTACTACTCTACCTAGTTTTATAGAGATGGGTGTCTAGGTTATTTTAGCTGTGTTACTACTCTACCTAGTTTTATAGAGATGGGTGTCTAGGTTATTATAGCTGTGTTACTACTCTACCTAGTTTTATAGAGATGGGTGTCTAGGTTATTTTAGCTGTGTTACTACTCTACCTAGTTTTATAGAGATGGGTGTCTAGGTTATTTTAGCTGTGTTACTACTCTACCTAGTTTTATAGAGATGGGTGTCTAGGTTATTATAGCTGTGTTACTACTCTACCTAGTTTTATAGAGATGGGTGTCTAGGTTATTTTAGCTGTGTTACTACTCTACCTAGTTTTATAGAGATGGGTGTCTAGGTTATTTTAGCTGTGTTACTACTCTACCTAGTTTTATAGAGATGGGTGTCTAGGTTATTATAGCTGTGTTACTACTCTACCTAGTTTTATAGAGATGGGTGTCTAGGTTATTTTAGCTGTGTTACTACTCTACCTAGTTTTATAGAGATGGGTGTCTAGGTTATTTTAGCTGTGTTACTACTCTACCTAGTTTTATAGAGATGGGTGTCTAGGTTATTTTAGCTGTGTTACTACTCTACCTAGTTTTATAGAGATGGGTGTCTAGGTTATTTTAGCTGTGTTACTACTCTACCTAGTTTTATAGAGATGGGTGTCTAGGTTATTATAGCTGTGTTACTACTCTACCTAGTTTTATAGAGATGGGTGTCTAGGTTATTTTAGCTGTGTTACTACTCTACCTAGTTTTATAGAGATGGGTGTCTAGGTTATTTTAGCTGTGTTACTACTCTACCTAGTTTTATAGAGATGGGTGTCTAGGTTATTATAGCTGTGTTACTACTCTACCTAGTTTTATAGAGATGGGTGTCTAGGTTATTATAGCTGTGTTACTACTCTACCTAGTTTTATAGAGATGGGTGTCTAGGTTATTTTAGCTGTGTTACTACTCTACCTAGTTTTATAGAGATGGGTGTCTAGGTTATTTTAGCTGTGTTACTACTCTACCTAGTTTTATAGAGATGGGTGTCTAGGTTATTTTAGCTGTGTTACTACTCTACCTAGTTTTATAGAGATGGGTGTCTAGGTTATTTTAGCTGTGTTACTACTCTACCTAGTTTTATAGAGATGGGTGTCTAGGTTATTTTAGCTGTGTTACTACTCTACCTAGTTTTATAGAGATGGGTGTCTAGGTTATTATAGCTGTGTTACTACTCTACCTAGTTTTATAGTGATGGGTGTGGCGGTGATCTCTCTCTTGATGCCGTTGAAGCAGGGCAGAGTATCCTCCAGCTCACAGCATGTCTGCCAGGTAAACTCTGCTAGCCATGGCACGTCAGGCCTCTCTGGATGATCCTGATGGGGGAGAGGGAGGGAGAGAGAGAGAGCCAGGGGGTGGGAGGAAGAGAGAAGGAGTGGTGCGGCAAAGGAAAAATTGATAGAGTGTTGGAGATGGATAGAGGGATGCAGAACGCGAGGGAGGAATGTAGAGAGAGGGGAGAGGGATGGAGGAAGGGAGAGGAGGAAGGGAGAGGGTACAAAAGATAAGAGAAGTGGAGTGGACAGAGAAGCGAATGGATAGATAGAGAGGGGGTGTGGAGAGGCAACAGAAGAGAATGATAGATAGAGGGGGGTGTGGAGAGGAGACAGAAGAGGAGGGGAGGACAAGGGGACATTGGGTATTATGTGGAGAACCGAGGTGATGGATGGAGGGAAGATGAGGTGGGGGGGGGTGAAAAGAAGATAAGCAGGGGAGGACGTAGGAGGGTCAGGACATATTTTTAATGAGAATCGTCCCCCAATGGTTTAGGGTCCCAGTTTCAGACAAAGCGGCCATCTTTCCCCTGCTTAAATAACGACATATAGAGACAGACTAAACCACCCATTAGATATAGAGTCATTGAATAATACATTCAGCAATCCACTCTTGTCAGAACTCTTCTAGAAACCCTGCTCTAGAGAAAGATTACGAAGACTGTGTCCCAACACACTGTTCTCAGGCTAGTTTAGTGTGTGGCACATCTTATGGTTAGAGTTAGAATTGGGGAGGGTTAGCTGATCCTAGATCTGCCTCTCTGGAGACAGGTAGGTCATTGATTACACACAGACACATGGGGAGATCAGTATTCTACACACAGTCACAGGTTAGAGGGGACTCTCCCCGTCTGTTTCTCTCTCTTGCGAAGCGGGAAAGAGGCTGACAAGCCCTCTGGTATACAGACACTCTTAATTAGGAGATTTAAAATGATGCATTCCTAATGGACTGAGGTAAGACTGCTGAGGGATAGAAGAAGTGGGAATCATTGTCTGGCTCAAGACATATCTTCATATTAGGGAGAGATCCCAGACAGCCCTGCCATAGACCAGTGACAATTTACAGTTTATCAACATTTATGTTGTGCTGCATATTACAACAAACCTGAGCCCTCTTTCTGGTTTGGGTGTGAACAGTAATATGATTAAATAAGGGGCTGAAATATAAACTCTATGATTGGTAAAGGGCTTGAAATTCTTCCTGTGATTTGCTAAGAGCTCACATATCTATCATTTTTGACTGGCTTAGAGTGGACACTAGTTCCATTTAATTGGCTGACAGTGGACGATAGTCCCATTTGATTGGCTGATGGGCCCGTCAATCAACCTGACTACCTTGTCAAGGGGGGGCGCTCCTCGCAGGAAGTGCTGCCACTCTGCGTCAGAGACCTCGCCATGCTGGCGCATGATGTCCACACAAAGCATGAAGCTGTAATAAAAAAAATATGAATCATCATCATCATGAATATATTTGTATAGCCCATTTGATACCCAGAATGCAGCTTAAAGAAAAGGTCAAACCCCCTTTACCTGTAGATGGTCTTGTGCTGCTCAAACAGGCCGCGGGATACGTTGGTGTAGCTGGTGAGCAGGGTCTGGTCCAGGAGGATCTGCAGGCGCTCCTCCAGAACACTGCTCTTCTCTGATATCTCTATGGTGGAGTTAAAGAGCTACAGGGGAGGGGGATCAGGGAGAGCAGGGGAGAGGGAGGAAGGTGGGGAGGAGATGGGGAAGAGGTGATCAGGGGAGAGAGAGAGAGAGAGGGAGGAGAGGGAGGGAGGGAGGAAGGTGGGGAGGAGATGATCAGGGGAGAGAGAGAGGGAGGGGGAGGAGATGGGGAAGAGATGATCAGGGGAGAGAGAGAGAGGGAGGGAGGGGGGTGATTGGGGAGATGTGAAGATGAGAAAGTCAACTCCAGAGGGAAAAAGCCCCACTGTGAATGTTGCTGATACACTATGACACAAAGGGAAAAACAACATTGCTGATTTATGAAGGTCAGAGAACCAATCATTCTCGACCACAGTGACAAGAAGGTCACCTGTTTGAAGTACTTGAGGGAGAACTGGTACATGGGGTCTATCTCAGAGAGGCTGGCGATGACAAAGTACATGACGGAGCCTCGTGTGGCCACGGGCCGGTAACGCTCCCTGGCCGCGTTGATCATCAGCTCTGTCGCCTCCGCCTCCTCCAAACGATGCTTAATGGCCTCTGACGTCACCTGGAGAGAGGGAGCGAGAGAGCGAGAGAGAGAGAGAGCGAGAGAGAGAGAGAGCGAGAGAGAGAGAGAGCGAGAGAGAGAGAGAGCGAGAGAGCGAGAGAGCGAGAGAGAGAGAGAGAGAGAGAGAGAGAGAGAGAGAGAGAGAGAGAGAGAGAGAGAGAGAGAGAGAGAGAGAGAGAGAGAGAGAGAGAGAGAGAGAGAGAGAGCGAGAGAGAGAGAGAGAGAGAGAGAGAGAGAGAGAGAGAGCGAGAGAGCGAGAGAGAGAGAGAGAGAGAGAGGAGAGAGAGCGAGAGAGAGAGAGAGAGAGAGCGAGAGAGAGAGAGAGAGAGAGAGAGAGAGAGAGAGCGAGAGAGAGAGAGAGAGAGAGAGAGAGAGCGAGCGGAGAGAGAGAGAGAGAGAGAGAGAGAGAGAGAGAGAGAGAGAGAGAGAGAGAGAGAGCGAGAGAGCGAGAGAGAGAGAGAGAGAGAGAGAGAGAGAGAGAGAGAGAGAGAGAGAGAGAGAGAGAGAGAGAGAGAGAGAGAGGAAGGCAGAAAGAAAGGGAAACCAACACAAAGACATTTGAGGGACAGGAAGAACACAAACTAGGCCTACAGAAAGATGGTTAGAAAGTCGACCACACCTGAGAGTTCGACAATCCTACTGTCTACCCCCATGACCCCACAATGACCCCTGACCTTTGACTCCTGCAGGGTCTGCACCAGCTCCTCATTGTCCAGGATGTTTCCCTTGGAGTTGAAGAGCAGTTTGAGGATGCGGTCCTCGATGGCTTTCAGCTGGTTGCGGTCGGCGTTGATCCTCACAATCAGCTGGTTCCTCTGTTCCTCCAGGTCAGGACGCTCCAGACGAACCACGTCACTGTGAGGGGAGAGAGAGAAGGAACGCAAGTCAACCACTCGGTCATACCACACACACAGTCTGAACCCCTTTAATGAGGAGAGCGAGAGTCAGAGGGGACAAGAGTTGTGTTGTCTACCTGAGAAGCTGGTCCTCCAGACCAGACTTGGTCACAGTGAAGTTGATGATGGTCACTTTGATACACACCTAGAAAACAGGTGGGTGAACTCCACACATCAACAACCAATCAAATCAGACCAACTACTAATCATAACACACTAACCAGTATGAGCTTCAGCAAACGCCCACTCCAATTATTAATGAATCCTGGCAGATGTCTCTGTATGTTAGAGTATCTATCTGTGACAGCTGTGTCCAGACTGTAAGCTGTGTGTTAGACTATCTATCTGTGACAGCTGTGTCCAGACTGTAAGCTGTGTGTTAGACTATCTATCTGTGACAGCTGTGTCCAGACTGTAAGCTGTGTGTTAGACTATCTATCTGTGACAGCTGTGTCCAGACTGTAAGCTGTGTGTTAGACTATCTATCTGTGACAGCTGTGTCCAGACTGTAAGCTGTGTGTTAGACTATCTATCTGTGACAGCTGTGTCCAGACTGTAAGCTGTGTGTTAGACTATCTATCTGTGACAGCTGTGTCCAGACTGTAAGCTGTGTGTTAGACTATCTATCTGTGACAGCTGTGTCCAGACTGTAAGCTGTGTGTTAGACTATCTATCTGTGACAGCTGTGTCCAGACTGTAAGCTGTGTGTTAGACTATCTATCTTTGACAGCTGTGTCCAGACTGTAAGCTGTGTGTTAGACTATCTATCTGTGACAGCTGTGTCCAGACTGTAAGCTGTGTGTTAGACTATCTATCTGTGACAGCTGTGTCCAGACTGTAAGCTGTGTGTTAGACTATCTATCTGTGACAGCTGTGTCCAGACTGTAAGCTGTGTGTTAGACTATCTATCTGTGACAGCTGTGTCCAGACTGTAAGCTGTGTGTTAGACTATCTATCTGTGACAGCTGTGTCCAGACTGTAAGCTGTGTGTTAGACTATCTATCTGTGACAGCTGTGTCCAGACTGTAAGCTGTGTGTTAGACTATCTATCTGTGACAGCTGTGTCCAGACTGTAAGCTGTGTGTTAGACTATCTATCTGTGACAGCTGTGTCCAGACTGTAAGCTGTGTGTTAGACTATCTATCTGTGACAGCTGTGTCCAGACTGTAAGCTGTGTGTTAGACTATCTATCTGTGACAGCTGTGTCCAGACTGTAAGCTGTGTGTTAGACTATCTATCTGTGACAGCTGTGTCCAGACTGTAAGCTGTGTGTTAGACTATCTATCTGTGACAGCTGTGTCCAGACTGTAAGCTGTGTGTTAGACTATCTATCTTTGACAGCTGTGTCCAGACTGTAAGCTGTGTGTTAGACTATCTATCTGTGACAGCTGTGTCCAGACTGTAAGCTGTGTGTTAGACTATCTATCTGTGACAGCTGTGTCCAGACTGTAAGCTGTGTGCTAGACTATCTATCTGTGACAGCTGTGTCCAGACTGTAAGCTGTGTGTTAGACTATCTATCTTTGACAGCTGTGTCCAGCTGTGTGTTTAAAGGGAGTTGACAGACTGACTGATTGTGCTTTGCTGGGCCCGGGGAATAGGGCTGAGACTAGCACCGGCCCTGTGTTGTGGGGCTGAAGAGGGCTGGAGCAGGCTGATAGGGCCTTCAAATGACAGCAGGCGCTGCACCCGTAGGCTGGGTGAACTAAGGGGCATGGCTGTCTGGCAGGTGGGCAAGGCTCTTCACAGCAACCACCCATCATCATGGCCTGTGCCAGGCTGACAGCGCCCTGTGTGAGCCAACTCCTTACAGTGTTCCTAGTGCCAACGTTTGGCATGGAGAGAGAGAGAGGGCAGGGTGTGTGTGTGTGAGCGTCTAATGTGGTTATTTTATGTTTTTTGTGTGGGTGAGAAACAGGTGAGAAACCAGACGCTTTACTAACCTACATTTAGTCTAAACATGTATGTATTCCTTTCAATTGGTCGGCATTGGTTTTGACAAACTAAAAAGGAAATACCAATTATTCTGAGTAAAGTGCTCTGGGGTGAAATGACGGGACCTTTGATTGTAGAGCTGTTCATTTAGACTGTGGATAAACTACATGGACATTGAAATTCCATTAAAAGCCATCTGGTATTGATGCAAAGCAAACATGATCCATCTGGTATTGATGCAAAGCAAACATGATCCATCTGGTATTGATGCAAAGCAAACACGACCCAGGCCATATTAATACAGACTGAAATGGACTGCATTCCAGAACGGCTGGGTAGAATAAATCACTAGCCAGTCAGGCTCTTTACCAGTGTTTGGCTGAAGGCTGGTGCTAATTTCAGGTTGTTTGACCCACCTCAGGCAGGTAGTGGGGGTTGGCCATCTTGGTGGTCATGTAGAACCTGAATTTCTTGTTGTAGTCAATGTCGGAGTCTCCGAGGCGGATGAGGGTGCGGCCGCCCGCCACAAACGTCTGCTTCAGCAGGATGGGCTCCAGAGCCGGGTCCACAGTCTCCTTCAGCTACTCACACACAACCAGGACACAAAACGGACGTCACGCTGGTCAGTTTTACCATTCTTCCTATTCCAAGTCAACTCACTCAGGTCTCTTTGCTAACTCTAGACCCAAAATGGAGGTTAGAACTGTCCCCCCGAGACTAATCTCCATGGTGAATCTTGACCCACAATGGCTGCCATAGTACTGACCTCCTCCAGCAGTACGGGCATTCCCATGCGGATGGCGTTCTCCAGGGTTCGCAGGAAACCAGCGTCGGTCAGCTTGATCACCTTCAGACCGTTCTTGGTCTCCTTGGAACGGATCCAACGGTTGGCCTGGAGACGGACCAGACACAGTTGTATAAAGCATTTTAAATGAGGGATTATTTGTTTTGTTTCAGGTTGGTTGTGATTGTGTAGCTAAACCATCTCAATGCCACAAGGGACAGAACTTCCATATTGTCACTTTAAAGTATTCATGTGACCACCACTGAGGGGTCATGAAAATTCCTCTCATACCAGAAAGTCACTATATTGGCTTTGATGACCAAAGTTATTTTTCTGTGGCTACATCTGCTAAAATAACAGTTGTGTTGTGGCTCAAAGCCTGACTCCCATTCCCAGACCCCAGCCTGGAACAAACCCTGACTCCCATTCCCAGCCCCCAGCCTGGAACAAACCCTGACTCCCATTCCCAGACCCCAGCCTGGAACAAACCCTGACTCCCATTCTCAGACCCCAGCCTGGAACAAACCCTGACTCCCTTTCCCAGACCCCAGACTGGAACAAACCCTGACTCCCTTTCCCAGACCCCAGACTGGAACAAACCCTGACCCTGACCCCCACTCCCATTCCCAGCCCCCAGCCTGGAACAAACCCTGACTCCCATTCCCAGCCCCCAGCCTGGAACAAACCCTGACTCCCATTCCCAGACCCCAGCCTGGAACAAACCCTGACTCCCATTCCCAGCCCCCAGCCTGGAACAAACCCTGACTCCCATTCTCAGACCCCAGCCTGGAACAAACCCTGACTCCCATTCCCAGACCCCAGACTGGAACAAACCCTGACCCTGACCCCCACTCCCATTCCCAGCCCCCAGCCTGGAACAAACCCTGACTCCCATTCCCAGACTGGAACAAACCCTGACTCCCATTACCAGCCCCCAGCTGGAACAAACCCTGACTCCCTTTCCCAGACCCCAGACTGGAACAAACCCTGACCCTGACCCCCACTCCCAGCCCCCAGCCTGGAACAAACCCTGACTCCCATTCCCAGACCCCAGACTGGAACAAACCCTGACTCCCATTCCCAGACCCCAGCCTGGAACAAACCCTGACTCCCATTCCCAGACCCCAGACTGGAACAAACCCTGACTCCCATTCCCAGACCCCAGCCTGGAACAAACCCTGACTCCCATTCCCAGCCCCCAGCCTGGAACAAACCCTGACTCCCATTCCCAGACTGGAACAAACCCTGACTCCCATTCCCAGACCCCAGCCTGGAACAAACCCTGACTCCCATTCCCAGACCCCAGCCTGGAACAAACCCTGACTCCCATTCCCAGACCCCAGACTGGAACAAACCCTGACTCCCATTCCCAGACCCCAGCCTGGAACAAACCCTGACTCCCATTCCCAGACCCCAGACTGGAACAAACCCTGACTCCCATTCCCAGACCCCAGACTGGAACACTCGAAGGACCGAGTGTCGGCAGGTTTTCGCTCCTCTCTTGTACTTGATTGATGAATTAAGGTCACTAATTAGTAAGGAACTCCACACACCTGGTCGTTTAGGTGTAAATGAAAGGAAACAACTAAAACCTGCAGACACCAGGCCCTTCATGGAATGAGTTTGACACCCCTGGTGATTCAGAATCATTCTCATCGACATGAATGAAAACTGACAAACAGAAATGCACTACATTTGAGTCAGTCGACAGACAAGCCATGTGTGTGTGAGTCTATTTGTGTGCGTTTGAGATGGTCTGCGCCAGCCGAACAATGAAGTGTCCCCATGCTAGGCTGTCAGCAAGCCTCCCTGCCTGCTTAACTCCCTGCCTCTCCCCATCTCCATCACGGCCTGTGCACGGCAGACAGAAACCAGTCAACAGACCGCTCCCTGGGGCAGCGGCCCAAAGAAAGAGAGAAGGAGAAAGAAACAAAAGATGACAGGGAGCAACATAAGAGGTGTCAGGGGACTGGAGCTAAGAGTCAAACTACAGAGTGGCCAAGCGCATGGAGTGAGTGTGTGTGTGTGTGTGTGTGTGTGTGTGTGTGTGTGTGTGTGTGTGTGTGTGTGTGTGTGTCATTACAACACAGAGAGAGTGGGAATAGTCTTAGTGTCTCAGGGCTGTTGTCTCCTGTTGTTGCCTTGTTCCAGGCTGGGGTCTGGGAATGGGAGTCAGGGTTTGAGCCACAACACAACTGTTATTTTAGCAGATGTAGCCACAGAAAAATAATTTTGGTCATCAAAGCCAATACAAGAATATAGAAAATTACAACTAGAAATACAACTTGACAAGTAGCCTATTACAAAGTATAAGATGAATAAATATTTGCAACACCATCGCATATAAAAGGTACCTGTGATTAAACAATGTGTTATAGAATCTCAATCAAATATACAGTTGAAGTGGGAAGTTTACATACACTTAGGTTGGAGTCATTAAAACTCGTTTTTCAACCACTCCACACATTTCTTGTTAACAACCTATAGTTTTGGCAAGTCGGTTAGGACATCTATTTTGTGCATGACACAAGTAACTTTTCCAACATTTGTTTACAGACAGATTATTTCACTTATAATTCACTGTATCACAATTCCAGTGGGTCAAAAGTTTACATACAGTCAACTTTGTGTGCCTTTAAACAGCTTGGAAAATTCCAGAAAATGATGTCATGGCTTTAGAAGCTTCTGATAGGCTAATTGACATCATTTGAGTCAATTGGAGGTGTACCTGTGTATGAATTTCAAGGCCTACCTTCAAACTCAGTGCCTCTTTGCTTGACATCATGGGAAAATAAAAAATTAAAATTGTAGACCTCCACAAGTCTGGTTCATCCTTGGGAGCAATTTCCAAATGCCTGAAGGTACGACGTTCATCTGTACAAACAATAGTACGCAAGTATAAACACCACGGGACCACGCAGCCATCATACCGCTCAGGAAGGAGATTCATTCTGTCTCCTAGAGATGAACGTACTTCGGTGCGAAAAGTGCAAATCAATCCCAGAACAACAGCAAAGGACCTTGATGCTGGAGGAAACCGGTACAAAAGTATCTATATCCACAGTAAAACGAGTCCTATATAGCCATTTTGCCACAACATTGGAAATATGCTTGGGGTCATTGTCCATTTGGAAGACCCATTTGCGACCAAGCTTTAACTTCCTGACTGATATCTTGAGATATTGCTTCAATATATACACATCATTTTCTTTCCTCATGATGCCATCTATTTTGTAAAGTGCACCAGTCCCTCCTGCAGTAAAGCACCCCCACAACATGATGCTACCACCCCCGTGCTTCACGGTTGGGATGGTGTCTTCGGCTTGCAAGCCTCCCCCTTTTTCCTCCAAACAAAACAATGGTCATTATGTCCAAATAGTTCTATTTTTGTTTCATCAGACCAGAGGACATTCCTCCAAAAAGTATGATCTTTGTCCCCATGTGCAGTTGCAAACCGTAGTCTGGCTTTTTTTATGGCGGTTTTGGAGCAGTTGCTTCCTCCTTGCTGAGCAGCCTTTGAGGTTATGTCGATATAGGACTCGTTTTACTGTGGATATAGATACTTTTGTACCTGTTTCCTCCAGCATCTTCACAAGGTCCTTTGCTGTTGTCCTGGGATTGATTTGCACTTTTCGCACCAAAGTACGTTCATCTCTAGGAGACAGAACGCATCTCCTTCCTGAGCAGTATGACGGCTGCGTGGTCCCATGGTGTTTATACTTGCGTACTATTGTTTGTACAGATGAACGTGGTACCTTCAGACGTTTGGAAATTGCTCCCAAGGATGAACCAGACTTGTGGAGGTCTACAATTTCTTGACTGATTTCTTTTGATTTTCCCATGATGTCAAGCAAAGAGGCACTGAGTTTGAAGGTAGGCCTTGAAATACATCCACAGGTACACCTCCAATTGACTCTAATGATGTCAATTAGCCTATCAGAAGCTTCTAAAGCCATGACATCATTTTCTGGAATTTTCCAAGCTGTTTAAAGGCACAGTCAACTTAGTGCATGTAAACTTCTGACCCACTGGAATTGTGATACAGTGAATTATAAGTGAAATAATCTGTCTGTAAACAATTGTTGGAAAAATTACTTGTGTCATCCACAAAGTAGATGTCCTAACCGACTTGCCAAAAATAGTCTGTTAACAAGAAATGTGTGGAGTGGTTGAAAAACGAGTTTTAATGACTCCAACCTAAGTGTATGTTAAATTCCGACTTCAACTGTACATACGATTGAATCCAGAAGAGATGAAAAGTGTGGTAATACAAATACTTCTAATTGATTGATTGGTTGAATGATTTAAGACAAAAAGCACTGTTTTGCTGTCGTCTGGGTCACCTGATCCTGAGGGTCGATCATGAGTGGCCAGCGGCGTCCACGGGTAACCAGGATTCCATTCTCAGTGGAAACGGTATCGCGGGGCAACCCCTCGGCGTTCCACAGGCGGATCTCATAGGGGTCGCCCAGGATGTTGATGAGGCTGAAGCTGGCACTGATGGGGATGCCCAACTCCTGGCATCGCACAATCCACTGGTCTATCAGCTACACACACACACAGCCACACACACACACGCTTATCAACAATCAGAGAAGTGTATATTCAGGATGAATGAACATTCCCAAGTTATCTGACTGCATAACCATCTGCCATAACAGAGACGGTGGTAGTATTGACAGACAGTACAGACACAGTGGTAGTATATTGACAGACAGTACAGACCAGACACAGTGGTAGTATATTGACAGACAGAACAGATACAGTGGTAGTATTGACAGACAGCACATAGACAGTGGTAGTATTGACAGACAGCACATAGACAGTGGTAGTATTGACAGACAGTGGTAGTATTGACAGACAGTACAGAGACAGTGGTAGTATTGACAGACAGTACAGAGACAGTGGTAATATTGACAGACAGTACAGAGACAGTGGTAGTATTGACAGACAGTACAGAGACAGTGGTAGTATTGACAGACAGTACAGAGACAGTGGTGGTATTGACAGACAGTACAGAGACAGTGGTAGTATTGACAGACAGTACAGAGACAGTGGTAGTATTGACAGACAGCACATAGACAGCGGTAGTATTGACAGACTGTAGAGACAGTGGTAGTATTGACAGACAGTACAGAGACAGTGGTAGTATTGACAGACAGTACAGAGACAGTGGTAATATTGACAGACAGCACAGAGACAGTGGTAGTATTGACAGACAGCGGTAGTATTGACAGACAGTGGTAGTATTGACAGACAGTACAGAGACACTGGTAGTATTGACAGACAGTGGTAGTATTGACAGACAGTACAGAGACAGTGGTAGTATTGACAGACAGCACAGAGACAGTGGTAGTATTGACAGACAGCACAGAGACAGTGGAAGCATTGACAGACAGCAGAGACAGTGGAAGCATTGACAGACAGCACATAGACAGTGGAAGCATTGACAGACAGTACAGAGACAGTGGTAGTATTGACAGACAGTACAGAGACAGTGGTAGTATTGACAGACAGTACAGAGACAGTGGTAGTATTGACAGACAGTGGTAGTATTGACAGACAGTACAGAGACACTGGTAGTATTGACAGACAGCACAGAGACAGTGGAAGCATTGACAGACAGCACAGAGACAGTGGAAGCATTGACAGACAGTACAGAGACACTGGTAGTATTGACAGACAGCACAGAGACAGTGGAAGCATTGACAGACAGCACATAGACAGTGGTAGTATTGACAGACAGCACAGAGACAGTGGTAGTATTGACAGACAGCACATAGACAGTGGTAGTATTGACAGACAGCACAGAGACAGTGGTAGTATTGACAGACAGCACAGAGACAGTGGTAGTATTGACAGACAGTACATAGACAGTGGTAGTATTGACAGACAGCACAGAGACAGTGGTAGTATTGACAGACAGCACAGAGACAGTGGTAGTATTGACAGACAGCACAGAGACAGTGGAAGCATTGACAGACAGCACATAGACAGTGGTAGTATTGACAGACAGCACAGAGACAGTGGTAGTATTGACAGACAGCACATAGACAGTGGTAGTATTGACAGACAGCACAGAGACAGTGGTAGTATTGACAGACAGTACATAGACAGTGGTAGTATTGACAGACAGCACAGAGACAGTGGTAGTATTGACAGACAGCACAGAGACAGTGGAAGCATTGACAGACAGCACAGAGACAGTGGAAGCATTGACAGACAGCACATAGACAGTGGAAGCATTGACAGACAGCACATAGACAGTGGTAGTATTGACAGACAGCACAGAGACAGTGGAAGCATTGACAGACAGCACATAGACAGTGGTAGTATTGACAGACAGCACAGAGACAGTGGTAGTATTGACAGACAGCACATAGACAGTGGTAGTATTGACAGACAGCACAGAGACAGTGGTAGTATTGACAGACAGCACATAGACAGTGGTAGTATTGACAGACAGCACAGAGACAGTGGTAGTATTGACAGACAGTACATAGACAGTGGTAGTATTGACAGACAGTGGTAGTATTGACAGACAGCACAGAGACAGTGGTAGTATTGACAGACAGCACAGAGACAGTGGAAGCATTGACAGACAGCACAGAGACAGTGGAAGCATTGACAAACAGCACATAGACAGTGGTAGTATTGACAGACAGCACAGAGACAGTGGGTTGAGGTGAGTGAGGGCCATTAGGCCAGAGTGCCAGTATGGGCAGGGAGTCTGACACAAGGTCTGGCTCTCCGTCTGGCCCGAGGGAGACAGGTGGGCATACAGACACTGTCTGGAACAGGCAGACTTCACTGGGTTTGGTTCCACTAGTGTACGGAGAACATCCGGCAATTTTTAGACGCAGGACGCAAAAGTAGAGTACAAGTATATAACAGATAGTAAGAAATGTGTATAAAGTAACATCTCTTTAGAGGCCATACATACCAGGTGTCTCCAGCGCAAGGGGAAGGCTATGTAGTTTAGAATGGTTATAATGCAACATACTGTGGTAGGTTATAGTGAGAATTAGCGGGCTGTATATAAAGGATGTACCAGTTGTCTGTAGTGCATTGTGAAGGCTCCGTAGTATGCCACGCAGGCTGCAGCGATGAAGACGTTTCCCACCACGTTATGGATCTCCTGTTCAAACAGTTCGATGCTCTCCTGCCAGCGAACCTGCTCATCCCCCAGAGCTGCTGTCAGCTTCCCTGCACGGCCCAGCCTCGCCTCGGTCAGAGCCATGGTCTTAGCTGGGGGTGAAAGGGGGGGAGACGGTAAGGGGAGGGAGAGGATGGGAGGCAGAGAGAGTTCATGTAGCAGACAGCACACAGAAGAGATTACAGTAGATTAGTCCTGACATGTTCCTGGAACTTGGGTTTGTCTTTGAAAACATTGTGGGAACTTTAAGTGCCAACATGATG
This sequence comes from Salmo salar, assembly GCF_965601325.2. Taxonomy (NCBI): domain Eukaryota; kingdom Metazoa; phylum Chordata; class Actinopteri; order Salmoniformes; family Salmonidae; genus Salmo; species Salmo salar. The sequence continues at coordinate 30,728,850 of NC_138298.1, forward strand.
GAAATCATGTGCCAAAATCTGTCAAACTCAGTCTTACCCAGATCCTCCTCTCTAACTCTTACCCAGAACCTCCTCTCTAACTCTTACCCAGAACCTCCTCTCTAACTCTTACCCAGAACCTCCTCTCTAACTCTTACACAGACCCTCCTCTCTAACTCTTACCCAGACCCTCCTCTCTGACTCTTACACAGACCCTCCTCTCTAACTCTTACCCAGACCCTCCTCTCTAACTCTTACCCAGACCCTCCTCTAGAACTCTTATCCAGACCCTCCTCTCTAACTCTTACCCAGACCCTCCTCTAGAACTCTTACCCAGACCCTCCTCTCTAACTCTTACCCAGACCCTCCTCTAGAACTCTTATCCAGACCCTCCTCTAGAACTCTTACCCAGACCCTCCTCTAGAACTCTTACCCAGACCCTCCTCTAGAACTCTTATCCAGACCCTCCTCTAGAACTCTTACCCAGACCCTCCTCTCTAACTCTTACCCAGACCCTCCTCTCTAACTCTTACCCAGACCCTCCTCTCTAACTCTTACCCAGGCCCTCTCTAACTCTTACCCAGACCCTCCTCTCTAACTCTTACCCAGACCCTCCTCTCTAACTCTTACCCAGACCCTCCTCTCTAACTCTTACCCAGACCCTCCTCTAGAACTCTTACCCAGACCCTCCTCTAGAACTCTTACCCAGACCCTCCTCTCTAACTCTTACCCAGACCCTCCTCTGGAACTCTTACCCAGACCCTCCTCTCTAACTCTTACCCAGACCCTCCTCTCTAACTCTTACCCAGACCCTCCTCTAGAACTCTTACCCAGACCCTCCTCTCTAACTCTTACCCAGACCCTCCTCTCTAACTCTTACCCAGACCCTCCTCTAGAACTCTTACCCAGACCCTCCTCTCTAACTCTTACCCAGGCCCTCTCTAACTCTTACCCAGGCCCTCCACTCTAACTCTTACCCAGATCCTCCTCCCTAACTCTTACCCAGATCCTCCTCTATAACTCTTACCCAGGCCCTCCTCTATAACTCTTATCCAGACCCTCCTCTATAACTCTTACCCAGGCCCTCCACTCTAACTCTTACCCAGGCCCTCCTCTATAACTCTTACCCAGGCCCTCCTCTATAACTCTTACCCAGGCCCTCCACTCTAACTCTTACCCAGATCCTCCTCTATAACTCTTACCCAGGCCCTCCTATCTAACTCTTACCCAGGCCCTCTTCTCTAACTCTTACCCAGGCCCTCCACTCTAACTCTTACCCAGGCCCTCCTCTCTAACTCTTACCCAGGCCCTCCACTCTAACTCTTACCCAGGCCCTCCTCTATAACTCTTACCCAGGCCCTCCACTCTAACTCTTACCCAGGCCCTCCTCTATAACTCTTACCCAGGCCCTCCACTCTAACTCTTACCCAGGCCCTCCTCTATAACTCTTACCCAGGCCCTCCACTCTAACTCTTACCCAGGCCCTCCTCTATAACTCTTACCCAGGCCCTCCACTCTAACTCTTACCCAGGCCCTCCTCTATAACTCTTACCCAGGCCCTCCACTCTAACTCTTACCCAGGCCCTCCACTCTAACTCTTACCCAGACCCTCCTCTATAACTCTTACCCAGACCCTCCTCTCTAACTCTTACCCAGGCCCTCCTCTATAACTCTTACCCAGACCCTCCTTCTCTGCGATGCTCTTGTCAAACTGGTCCTGGAGGATCTTAATTTTGTTCTGTACTTCCTGTAGCTGGGCCTGCTTCTCCTTCAGGGTTGCCATGGTAGCATTCAGCTCCATCTGCAGCCAGAAGGGTGGGATATAAAAACAAATACCTAATACAGTACTTAGTAAAGAAGATCTGACACAGCAATTCCTGTTGACGTTTTCTCTTCCAATCAGAACCAGTGGGGGGATGGCGTGCATGTGTGTGTGTGCCACTGACCTGTGCGGCGGCCAGTCTTTCTTTCTTGGGTCCGACCTCCTTGAGGACTCTGGAGTAGAGGTCCATGGCCCGGACCCACATACACATAGACTTGCAGGCCTTGGACACCTTTTCCACCTTCTCAGGGACAAAGTCCGGGTTGTTCACGTACTTCTGAAGCTAAAATAACCAACAACAATTAAAATCATCATTATTTAGTTTGTGTCCCAAACGGCACCCTATACAGTGCACTACTGTTGACCAGAGCCCTATTCCCTATATAGTGCACTACTTTTGACCAGAGTGAGGGGGGTTCTGCAAATGCAGTGAAATAAATACAAACAAATAATGAAGCCAATACAGGAATACAGGAATGTCCAAAAGAGTTAGTGACCTTCTGGAGGATCTGGGGCTTAATGTTTTCCTTGTCATATTCCATCAGCTTCCTGAGGAAGTAGGAGTCACCCAGCACCTGCTTGGCACTGGACCAGTCTGGTCTGGAGAGGTGGGGGAGAGAGAGAGAGAGAGCGAGAGAGAGAGAGAGAGAGAGAGAGAGAGAGAGAGAGAGAGAGAGAGAGAGAGAGAGAGAGAAAGTTGAAGTAAAGAGAGAGAGAGATACAGTGTGTGTGTGTGTGTGTGTGTGTGTGTGTGTGTGTGTGTGTGTGTGTGTGTGTGTGTGTGTGTGTGTGTGTGTGAGATACAGCTGGAGTCATGCTAGCTAACAGGCCTGCTATGAGTACAGACAGGAAGCAGTAGAGAAAACACCAGCCACCGATCCAGATGACATATTATTCCATCAGACAGACAGAGACAAGAGGACATGATGATTCTTCACTATCTTCTTGTCAAGCAGAGCAGTAGTAGAGTACTGACTGACCTCAGCCAGTCTCCCACACTGGACCCTACAGCTACCTTCTGTCTATGGGTCAATGACAACATATTCCCTATAGGGTTTGTATGCAGGGATGGTAATGTATCTAGCCCAGTAGCCCAGGCTAGTACTGATCAGCTTGTAGAAAATGTACCCAACTAGCCCACCGGCTAGATACATTTTGTGTGTATGCATTGGGAGTCACTGGTACATTAGTATCAGTTGTTGCTACGTTAGCGATCCATCCATTGGCAGCCTCATATGGCATTAAGTTCAACAATAATATGCTATTAGCTAATACATTAGTTAACCCTTCATGGACTGACTTGTTGCAGAGACAATGATTATGTTATCAATCTGTATCCAAGCATCGTTAGCTGACTGACATGCAGCTGAGATACTATTTCCCAAGAGAATACTCGTCAGTTATCGTCACAGCTGTGTATATACGCCCTCAAACAGACACCACGACGGCCCACAAGGACTTCATAGGACTATATGTAAACCATATATCCTGAGGCTGCATTTATTGTAGCTGGGGATTTGAACAAAGCAAATTTGAGAACAAGGCTACCTAAATTCTATCAACATATTGATTGCAGCACTTACACTCGATCACTGTTACTTTAACTTCCACAATGCATACAAGGCCCTCCCTCACCCTCCCTTCGGCAAATCCGATCACGACTCCATCTTGCTCCTTCCGTCTTATAGGCAGAAACTGAAAGAAGATGTACCCGTGACTAGAACCATTCAATGCTGGTCTGACCAATCGGAATCCACGCTCCAAGATTGTTTTGATCACGCGGACTGGGAAATGTTCCGGGCAGCCTCAGAGAACAACATCGGTCTATATGCTGACTCGGTGAGTGAGTTTATAAGGAAGTGCATTGGAGATGTTGTACCCACTGTGACTATTAAAACCTACCCTAATCAGAAACCGTGGATGGATGGCAGAATTAGCGCAAAACTGAAAGCGCGAACCACCACATTTAACCATGGAAAGAGGACTGGGAATATGGCTGAATATAAACAGTGTAGTTATTTCCTCCGCAAGGCAATTAAACAAGGTATAGGGACAAAGTTGAGTCGCAATTCAATAGCTCAGATACGAGACGTATGTGGCAGGGTCTACAGGCAATCACGGACTACAAAAAGAAAACCAGCCACGTCACAGACACCGACGTCTCACTTCCAGACAAAATAAACACCTTCTTTGTCCTCTTTGAGGATAATACAGTGCACCGGCACGGCCCACTTACAAGGACTGCGGACCCACCTCTCCTTCTCAGTGGCCACCACATGCTTCAAGATGGCTACCATTGTTCCTGTACCCAAGAAGGCAAAGATAACTGAACTAAATGACTACCGCCCCATAGCACTCAATTCTGTCATCATGAAGTGCTTTGAGAGACTAGTCAAGGATCATATCACCTCCACCTTACCTGCCTCCCTAGACCCACTTCAGTTTGCATACCGCCCCAACAGGTCCACAGACAATGCAATCGCCATTACACTGCACACTGCCCTATCCCATCTGTACAAGAGGAATACCTATTCATTGACTACAGCTCAGCATTCAACACCATACCATACCATACCCGTACCCTCCAAGCTCATCATTAAGCTGGAGGCCCTGGGTCTCAACCCCGCCTTGTGAAATTGGGTCCTGGACTTTCTGATGGGCAGCCCCCAGGTGGTGAAGGTAGGTGACAACATCTCCAATTCGCTGACCCTTAACACTGGGGCCCCACAAGGGTGCGTGCTCAGCCCCCTCCTGTACTCTCTGTTCACCCAACAGCAGAGGGAGCACCCCCCTATCCACATCGAAGGGACAGTAGTGGAGAAGGTGGAAAGTTCCTCGGCGTACACATCACAGACAAACTGAAAATGGACCACCCACACAGACAGTGTGGTGAAGGCGCAATAGCGCCTCTTCAACCTCATGAGGCTGAAGAAATGTGGCTTGTCACCTAAAAGCCTGACAAACTTTTACAGATGCACAATCGAGAGCATCCTGTCGGGCTGTATCACAGCCTGGTACGGCAACTGCACCGCCCTCAACCTCAAGGTTCTCCAGAGGGTGGTGCGTTCTGCACAACGCATCACCGGGGGCAAACTACTAGTCACTTCAAACAATGCAAATTTAATAATGTTAACATATCTTACATTACTCATCTCATATGTATATACTGTACTCTATACCATCTACTGCATCTTGCCTATGCCACTCGGCCATCGCTAATCCATATATTTATATGTACATATTCTTTATTTCATCCCTTTAGATTTGTGTGTATTACGTAGTTGTTGGGGAACTGTTAGATTACTTGTTAGATATTACTGCACTGTCGGAACTAGAAACACAAGCATTTCGCTACACTCGCATTACCATCTGCTAACTATGTGTATGTGACCAATACACATTTATTTTATTTTTGATCTAAGATGCATGAATCATGATGTTGTCAATATGTGATTTAAATGTCGTTAGCGGACTGACATGCATCAATCATAACGTTGTCAATATGTTATCTAAGTGTTGTTAGTGGACTGACTTGCTGCCCAGCAGGATGCAGACGGCCTCCATGACAGTCATGACCATGTCAGGTGGTTTGGTGAAGACCCTGATCTCTGAGATGTCTGCCTTGTCCAGTGAGTCCAGGGCCTTGTTGGCACCTTCCAGAGCGGGCAGAGCCTCGTCTAGATCCCTCTGGGCATCTGCTGCTATGGCCTGGGTGTCCTCAGCCTTCACCTTGGCTAGGGCTTCGTCCTCCTTCACCACTTTACGCACCTGGGGACGGACGGACGGACGGACAGACGGACGGACGGACGGACAGACGGACGGACGGACGGACAGACGGACAGACGGACAGACAGACAGACAGACAGACAGACAGACAGACAGACAGACAGACAGACGCAGTAGAGTTGAATAGGAGTGCACATGAAGAAACCCCCCCCCTAGATACACCACACTCCTCCTAGAAACATATAAACATTAAAACAAAAAATGACCACACTTGTCAACCCTCTCCTGGTCAACGACTGGTTTCCCTAGCTCCACCCTCTCCTGGTCAACGACTGGTTTCCCTAGCTCCACCCTCTCCTGGTCAACGACTGGTTTCCCTAGCTCCACCCTCTCCTGGTCAACAACTAGTTACCCTAGCTCCACCCTCTCCTGGTCAACAACTAGTTTCCCTAGCTCCACCCTCTCCTGGTCAACGACTAGTTTCCCTAGCTCCACCCTCTCCTGGTCAATGACTAGTTTCCCTAGCTCCACCCTCTCCTGGTCAACAACTAGTTACCCTAGCTCCACCCTCTCCTGGTCAACGACTAGTTTCCCTAGCTCCACCCTCTCCTGGTCAATGACTAGTTTCCCTAGCTCCACCCTCTCCTGGTCTATGACTAGTTTCCCTAGCTCCACCCTCTCCTGGTCAACAACTAGTTTCCCTAGCTCCACCCTCTCCTGGTCAATGACTAGTTTCCCTAGCTCCACCCTCTCCTGGTCAACGACTAGTTTCCCTAGCTCCACCCTCTCCTGGTCAATGACTAGTTTCCCTAGCTCCACCCTCTCCTGGTCAACGACTAGTTTCCCTAGCTCCACCCTCTCATGGTCTACGACTAGTTTCCCTAGCTCCACCCTCTCCTGGTCAACGACTAGTTTCCCTAGCTCCACCCTCTCATGGTCTACGACTAGTTTCCCTAGCTCCACCCTATACCCACCATGTTGACTCTCTCCTGGTCAACGACTGGTTTCCCTAGCTCCACCCTTTCCTGGTCAATGACTAGTTTCCCTAGCTCCACCCCCTCCTGGTCAACGACTAGTTTCCCTAGCTCCACCCTATACCCACCATGTTGACTCTCTCCTGGTCAACGACTAGTTTCCCTAGCTCCACTCTCTCCTGGTCAACGACTAGTTTCCCTAGCTCCACCCTCTCCTGGTCAACAACTAGTTTCCCTAGCTCCACCCTCTCCTGGTCAACGACTAGTTTCCCTAGCTCCACCCTCTCCTGGTCAACAACTAGTTTCCCTAGCTCCACCCTCTCCTGGTCAATGACTAGTTTCCCTAGCTCCACCCTCTCCTGGTCAATGACTAGTTTCCCTAGCTCCACCCTCTCCTGGTCAACGACTAGTTTCCCTAGCTCCACCCTCTCCTGGTCAACGACTAGTTTCCCTAGCTCCACCCTCTCCTGGTCAATGACTAGTTTCCCTAGCTCCACCCTCTCCTGGTCAACAACTAGTTTCCCTAGCTCCACCCTCTCCTGGTCAATGACTAGTTTCCCTAGCTCCACCCTCTCCTGGTCAATGACTAGTTTCCCTAGCTCCACCCTCTCCTGGTCAACGACTAGTTTCCCTAGCTCCACCCTCTCCTGGTCAACGACTAGTTTCCCTAGCTCCACCCTCTCCTGGTCAACAACTCGTTTCCCTAGCTCCACCCTCTCCTGGTCAATGACTAGTTTCCCTAGCTCCACCCTCTCCTGGTCAATGACTAGTTTCCCTAGCTCCACCCTCTCCTGGTCAACGACTAGTTTCCCTAGCTCCACCCTCTCCTGGTCAACGACTAGTTTCCCTAGCTCCACCCTCTCCTGGTCCACGACTGGTTTCCCTAGCTCCACCCTCTCCTGGTCAACGACTGGTTTCCCTAGCTCCACTCTATACCCACCATGTCGTCTCTCTCCTGGTCCACGACTGGTTTCCCTAGCTCCACCCTCTCCTGGTCAACGACTGGTTTCCCTAGCTCCACTCTATACCCACCATGTCGTCTCTCTCCTGGTCCACGACTGGTTTCCCTAGCTCCACTCTATACCCACCATGTCGTCTCTCTCCTGGTCAACCACTGGTTTCCCTAGCTCCACTCTACACCCACCTTGTCAGCGCTCACCTGGTCCACGACTGGTTTCCTAGCTCCACCCTCTCCTGGTCCACGACTGGTTTCACTAGCTCCACCCTCTCCTGGTCCACGACTGGTTTCCCTAGCTCCACCCTCTCCTGGTCAACGACTGGTTTCCCTAGCTCCACTCTATACCCACCATGTCGTCTCTCTCCTGGTCCACGACTGGTTTCCCTAGCTCCACTCTATACCCACCTTGTCGTCTCTCTCCTGGTCAACGACTGGTTTCCCTAGCTCCACTCTATACCCACCATGTCGTCTCTCTCCTGGTCAACGACTGGTTTCCCTAGCTCCACTCTATACCCACCATGTCGTCTCTCTCCTGGTCAACGACTGGTTTCCCTAGCTCCACTCTATACCCACCTTGTCAGCGCTCTCCTGGTCCACGGCGAGTTTCCCCATGAGGGCGTTGACGTCTATAGACTTTTGTTTGAGGACAGGCTCCAGAGCTGACAGGTCTATCTTCATCTTATCCACCAACACGTTGGTCTCCAACAGCTTAGTCAGACCATTCTTTACCCTGTCACGAGCCTGCACACACAGGAATACACACACGCACACAGACACACACAGACACACACAGGAACACACACACAGGGATACACACACGCAGTCATGCAAACACACACACACACACACAGAAACAAACACACAAACACACAAAGGGATACACCCAGTCATGCAAACACACACACACAGACACAAACACACACAGAAGCAATTACATTTCTTGGATTGAATGGAGTATAGAATTGACGCCCATTCAGAGAAATAGCCACATTTCAAAGAAACCAGTGTGCTAAACTGGAGTACTGATAACATTAAATAATACATATTATGGATGTCTCACAGCCGCTGTGTTTACTATTGCTAAACAGTATTATAGATCTGTCTCTTACAGCCACTAGTTGCTGTCTCTTCTCTCCCAACATGGCCAGGTAGAGGTTAATATTAGTTATTGATTATGAAACAGTATTAATCAGTAGTATTACTGATCTCTTACAGCCACTAGTTGCTGTCTCTTCTCTCCCAACATGGCCAGGTAGAGGTTAATATTAGTTATTGATTATGAAACAGTATTAATCAGTAGTATTACTGATCTCTTACAGCCACTAGTTGCTGTCTCTTCTCTCCCAACATGGCCAGGTAGAGGTTAATATTAGTTATTGATTATGAAACAGTATTAATCAGTAGTATTACTGATCTCTTACAGCCACTAGTTGCTGTCTCTTCTCTCCCAACATGGCCAGGTAGAGGTTAATCAGTTCCAGGTATGAGGTGGGGGTAGTGTAGTAGCGTCGTCTCAGCTCAGAGTAGAACCTCTCGGCCATGTCTGTCACACTGACGTGGATCTCCACACACATCTCACTGAAACGATCCTTTATCTCCTCACTGCCGAACTCCACGTTCTGGAAGAAGGTCTGGGACACGGACAGGAGGGCCTCACGGGGCCACTACAGGGGGAAAAGAGGAGGGGATGGTTAGATTGTAGGAGAGAGTGAGTGAAAAATGAGGAAATTAAGAAAGTCAAAGGGAGAGCGTGGTAGAGGGAGAAAGAAAGAGAGAGAGACATTGCTTCCAGATATAAAGAGAGACAGACAGAGAGAGAGAGAAACATTGCTTTCAGATATAGAGAGAGAGAGACATTGCTTTCAGATATAAAGAGAGACAGAGAGCGAGAGACATTGCTTCCAGATATAAAGAGAGAGAGACAGAGAGAGAGAGAAACATTGCTTTCAGATATAGAGAGAGAGAGACATTGCTTTCAGATATAAAGAGAGACAGAGAGCGAGAGACATTGCTTCCAGATATAAAGAGGGAGAGAGAGAGATATTACTTCCAGACATAAAGAGGGAGAGAGAGAGAGATTGCTTCCAGAGAGAGAGAGAGAGAGAGAGAGAGAGAGAGAGAGAGAGAGAGAGAGAGAGAGAGAGAGAGAGAGAGAGAGAGATATTACTTCCAGACATAAAGAGGGAGAGAGAGAGAGATTGCTTCCAGAGAGAGAGAGAGAGAGAGAGAGAGAGAGAGAGAGAGAGAGAGAGAGAGAGAGAGAGAGAGAGATTACTTCCAGACATAAAGAGGGAGAGAGAGAGGGATTGCTTCCAGAGAGAGAGAGAGAGAGAGAGAGAGAGAGAGAGAGAGAGAGAGAGAGAGATATTACTTCCAGACATAAAGAGGGAGAGAGAGAGATCATGGGATCCTGAGTTCTGCAAAAAAATGATAAATATAGATGTTTTTTTATCCGCAAGGACTTATACAGGATACTACCCTCTACATGAAAACCTCAAAAAATTCCACACCTAAAACCTTCATTGTGGACAAAATGAACTGAACGGATTCTTACTACCAAGGACTATCAAGATAAAAACGTCTAACTAAGCAGAACCTGCAGAAGAAACACAAAGGAACCTGGAAATACCAGACTGAGGTTCAGGCTGAGTAATGTTCAGTCTCAACCTACTTCTGAAGCCAAAAAGTAATAGACAATCATCTCTAGACATTATTGTTATATAAAGCTTATTAAACAAGGCTACTAAGCTACCAAGCAGCTAGGACAGAACAGACCTGGCTGCAACTTAGATTACTACTGAAGTGGGAAATGAGATGGGTGAAAACTCTTGAGCCTAACAATGGCAGGAGAGTTTCACAGCCTGTCCCACCCAAATGCAGAGGCCTTTGAAGCCCCCTGTGTAGATGTCATCACAGTACAGCACCCCTTGGATATTAAAAATAACACTGCATGGAATATGTACAAAAATAAGCTCCTCAAGGACAATCCAGAGACACTATTTGCTGACTGCTACAATGAGGGGAATGTGAGCAACTTCATTTTCTACACAGACCATCCCCTGGTATGGTACAGTGCTATATTAACCAGACCATCCCCTGGCATGGCACAGTGCTATATTAACAAGACCATCCCCTGGCATGGCACAGTGCTATATTAACCAGACCATCCCCTGGCACAGTGCAATATTAACCAGACCATCCCCTGGCATGGCACAGTGCTATATTAACCAGACCATCCCCTGGCATGGCACAGTGCTATATTAACCAGACCATCCCCTGGCATGACACAGTGCTATATTAACCAGACCATCCCCTGGCATGACACAGTGCTATATTAACCAGACCATCCCCTGGTATGGCACAGTGCTATATTAACCAGACCATCCCCTGGCATGGCACAGTGCTATATTAACCAGACCATCCCCTGGCATGACACAGTGCTATATTAACCAGACCATCCCCTGGCATGACACAGTGCTATATTAACCAGACCATCCCCTGGCATGACACAGTGCTATATTAACCAGACCATCCCCTGGCATGGTACAGTGCTATATTAACCAGACCATCCCCTGGTATGACACAGTGCTATATTAACCAGACCATCCCCTGGCATGGTACAGTGCTATATTAACCAGACCATCCCCTGGTATGACACAGTGCTATATTAACCAGACCATCCCCTGGCATGGCACAGTGCTATATTAACCAGACCATCCCCTGGTATGACACAGTGCTATATTAACCAGACCATCCCCTGGCATGGTACAGTGCTATATTAACCAGACCATCCCCTGGTATGGCACAGTGCTATATTAACCAGACCATCCCCTGGCATGGTACAGTGCTATATTAACCAGACCATCCCCTGGCATGGCACAGTGCTATATTAACCAGACCATCCCCTGGCATGGCACAGTGCTATATTAACCAGACCATCCCCTGGCATGGCACAGTGCTATATTAACCAGACCATCCCCTGGCATGACACAGTGCTATATTAACCAGACCATCCCCTGGCATGGCACAGTGCTATATTAACCAGACCATCCCCTGGCATGACACAGTGCTATATTAACCAGAACATCCCCTGGTACAGTGCTATATTAACCAGACCATCCCCTGGCTGCACAGTGCTATATTAACCAGACCATCCCCTGGCATGACACAGTGCTATATTAACCAGACCATCCCCTGGCATGGCACAGTGCTATATTAACCAGACCATCCCCTGGCACAGTGCTATATTAACCCGACCATCCCCTGGCATGGCACAGTGCTATATTAACCAGACCATCCCCTGGCATGACACAGTGCTATATTAACCAGACCATCCCCTGGCATGGCACAGTGCTATATTAACCAGACCATCCCCTGGCATGGCACAGTGCTATATTAACCAGACCATCCCCTGGCATGACACAGTGCTATATTAACCAGACCATCCCCTGGCATGACACAGTGCTATATTAACCAGACCATCCCCTGGCATGACACAGTGCTATATTAACCAGACCATCCCCTGGCATGGCACAGTGCTATATTAACCAGACCATCCCCTGGTATGGCACAGTGCTATATTAACCAGACCATCCGCTGGCATGACACAGTGCTATATTAACAAGACCATCCCCTGGCACAGTGCTATATTAACCAGACCATCCCCTGGCATGGCACAGTGCTATATTAACCAGACCATCCGCTGGCATGACACAGTGCTATATTAACCAGACCATCCCCTGGCACAGTGCTATATTAACCAGACCATCCCCTGGCATGGCACAGTGCTATATTAACCAGACCATCCCCTGGCATGGCACAGTGCTATATTAACCAGACCATCCCCTGGCATGACACAGTGCTATATTAACCAGACCATCCCCTGGCATGACACAGTGCTATATTAACCAGACCATCCCCTGGTATGGCACAGTGCTATATTAACCAGACCATCCCCTGACACAGTGCTATATTAACCAGACCATCCCCTGGCATGGCACAGTGCTATATTAACCAGACCATCCCATGGCACAGTGCTATATTAACCAGACCATCCCCTGGCATGGCACAGTGCTATATTAACCAGACCATCCCCTGGTATGGCACAGTGCTATATTAACCAGACCATCCCCTGGCATGACACAGTGCTATATTAACCAGACCATCCCCTGGCATGGCACAGTGCTATATTAACCAGACCATCCCCTGGCATGACACAGTGCTATATTAACCAGACCATCCCCTGGCGCACAGTGCTATATTAACCAGACCATCCCCTGGCATGGTACAGTGCTATATTAACCAGACCATCCCCTGGCATGGCACAGTGCTATATTAACCAGACCATCCCCTGGCACAGTGCTATATTAACCAGACCATCCCCTGGCATGGTACAGTGCTATATTAACCAGACCATCCCCTGGCATGGCACAGTGCTATATTAACCAGACCATCCCCTGGCGGACAGTGCTATATTAACCAGACCATCCCCTGGCATGGTACAGTGCTATATTAACCAGACCATCCCCTGGCATGACACAGTGCTATATTAACCAGACCATCCCCTGGCATGGTACAGTGCTATATTAACCAGACCATCCCCTGGCACAGTGCTATATTAACCAGACCATCCCCTGGCATGACACAGTGCTATATTAACCAGACCATCCCCTGGTATGACACAGTGCTATATTAACCACACCATCCCCTGGCATGGCACAGTGCTATATTAACCAGACCATCCCCTGGTATGACACAGTGCTATATTAACCAGACCATCCCCTGGCATGGCACAGTGCTATATTAACCAGACCATCCCCTGGCATGGTACAGTGCTATATTAACCAGACCATCCCCTGGCATGACACAGTGCTATATTAACCAGACCATCCCCTGGTATGGCACAGTGCTATATTAACCAGACCATCCCCTGGCATGGTACAGTGCTATATTAACCAGACCATCCCCTGGCACAGTGCTATATTAACCAGACCATCCCCTGGCATGGCACAGTGCTATATTAACCAGACCATCCCCTGGCATGGTACAGTGCTATATTAACCAGACCATCCCCTGGCATGGCACAGTGCTATATTAACCAGACCATCCCCTGGCACAGTGCTATATTAACCAGACCATCCCCTGGCATGGTACAGTGCTATATTAACCAGACCATCCCCTGGCACAGTGCTATATTAACCAGACCATCCCCTGGCATGGCACAGTGCTATATTAACCAGACCATCCCCTGGCATGGCACAGTGCTATATTAACCAGACCATCCCCTGGCATGGCACAGTGCTATATTAACCAGACCATCCCCTGGCATGGTACAGTGCTATATTAACCAGACCATCCCCTGGCGTGGCACAGTGCTATATTAACCAGACCATCCCCTGGCGTGGCACAGTGCTATATTAACCAGACCATCCCCTGGCATGGCACAGTGCTATATTAACCAGACCATCCCCTGGCATGACACAGTGTTATATTAACCAGACCATCCCCTGGCATGGCACAGTGCTATATTAACCAGACCATCCCCTGGCATGGCACAGTGCTATATTAACCAGACCATCCCCTGGCATGGCACAGTGCTATATTAACCAGACCATCCCCTGGCATGACACAGTGCTATATTAACCAGACCATCCCCTGGCATGACACAGTGCTATATTAACCAGACCATCCCCTGGTATGGCACAGTGCTATATTAACCAGACCATCCCATGGTATGGCACAGTGCTATATTAACCAGACCATCCCCTGGTATGGCACAGTGCTATATTAACCAGACCATCCCCTGGCACAGTGCTATATTAACCAGACCATCCCCTGGCACAGTGCTATATTAACCAGACCATCCCCTGGCATGGTACAGTGCTATATTAACCAGACCATCCCCTGGCATGACACAGTGCTATATTAACCAGACCATCCCCTGGCATGGCACAGTGCTATATTAACCAGACCATCCCCTGGCACAGTGCTATATTAACCAGACCATCCCCTGGTACAGTGCTATATTAACCAGACCATCCCCTGGCACAGTGCTATATTAACCAGACCATCCCCTGGCATGACACAGTGCTATATTAACCAGACCATCCCCTGGCATGGCACAGTGCTATATTAACCAGACCATCCCCTGGCACAGTGCTATATTAACCAGACCATCCCCTGGCATGGCACAGTGCTATATTAACCAGACCATCCCCTGGTATGGCACAGTGCTATATTAACCAGACCATCCCCTGGCACAGTGCTATATTAACCAGACCATCCCCTGGCACAGTGCTATATTAACCAGACCATCCCCTGGCATGGCACAGTGCTATATTAACCAGACCATCCCCTGGTATGGCACAGTGCTATATTAACCAGACCATCCCCTGGCATGACACAGTGCTATATTAACCAGACCATCCCCTGGCATGGTACAGTGCTATATTAACCAGACCATCCCCTGGCATGGCACAGTGCTATATTAACCAGACCATCCCCTGGCATGACACAGTGCTATATTAACCAGACCATCCCCTGGCAGTGCTATATTAACCAGACCATCCCCTGGCATGACACAGTGCTATATTAACCAGACCATCCCCTGGCATGGCACAGTGCTATATTAACACAGACCATCCCCTGGCATGACACAGTGCTATATTAACCAGACCATCCCCTGGCATGGCACAGTGCTATATTAACCAGACCATCCCCTGGTATGGCACAGTGCTATATTAACCAGACCATCCCCTGGCATGGCACAGTGCTATATTAACCAGACCATCCCCTGGCACAGTGCTATATTAACCAGACCATCCCCTGGCACAGTGCTATATTAACCAGACCATCCCCTGGCATGACACAGTGCTATATTAACCAGACCATCCCCTGGCACAGTGCTATATTAACCAGACCATCCCCTGGTATGGCACAGTGCTATATTAACCAGACCATCCCCTGGCACAGTGCTATATTAACCAGACCATCCCCTGGCATGGCACAGTGCTATATTAACCAGACCATCCCCTGGTATGGTACAGTGCTATATTAACCAGACCATCCCCTGGCACAGTGAAATATTAACACAGACCATCCTCTGGCATGGCACAGTGCTATATTAACCAGACCATCCCCTGGCATGGCACAGTGCTATATTAACCAGACCATCCCCTGGCATGACACAGTGCTATATTAACCAGACCATCCCCTGGCATGGCACAGTGCTATATTAACCAGACCATCCCCTGGCATGACACAGTGCTGTATTAACCAGACCATCCCCTGGCATGACACAGTGCTATATTAACCAGACCATCCCCTGGCATGGCACAGTGCTATATTAACCAGACCATCCCCTGGCATGACACAGTGCTATATTAACCAGACCATCCCCTGGCATGACACAGTGCTATATTAACCAGACCATCCCCTGGCATGACACAGTGCTATATTAACCAGACCATCCCCTGGCATGACACAGTGCTATATTAACCAGACCATCCCCTGGCATGGCACAGTGCTATATTAACCAGACCATCCCATGGCATGGCACAGTGCTATATTAACCAGACCATCCCCTGGTATGGCACAGTGCTATATTAACCAGACCATCCCCTGGCACAGTGCTATATTAACCAGACCATCCCCTGGCATGGCACAGTGCTATATTAACCAGACCATCCCCTGGCACAGTGCTATATTAACCAGACCATCCCCTGGCATGGCACAGTGCTATATTAACCAGACCATCCCCTGGCACAGTGCTATATTAACCAGACCATCCCCTGGCATGGTACAGTGCTATATTAACCAGACCATCCCCTGGCATGGCACAGTGCTATATTAACCAGACCATCCCCTGGCATGGCACAGTGCTATATTAACCAGACCATCCCCTGGCATGGTACAGTGCTATATTAACCAGACCATCCCCTGGCATGGTACAGTGCTATATTAACCAGACCATCCCCTGGCATGGCACAGTGCTATATTAACCAGACCATCCCCTGGCATGGCACAGTGCTATATTAACCAGACCATCCCCTGGCATGGCACAGTGCTATATTAACCAGACCATCCCCTGGCACAGTGCTATATTAACCAGACCATCCCCTGGCATGACACAGTGCTATATTAACCAGACCATCCCCTGGCATGGCACAGTGCTATATTAACCAGACCATCCCCTGGCATGACACAGTGCTATATTAACCAGACCATCCCCTGGCATGGCACAGTGCTATATTAACCAGACCATCCCCTGGCATGGTACAGTGCTATATTAACCAGACCATCCCCTGGCATGGCACAGTGCTATATTAACCAGACCATCCCCTGGCATGGCACAGTGCTATATTAACCAGACCATCCCCTGGTACAGTGCTATATTAACCAGACCATCCCCTGGCATGACACAGTGCTATATTAACCAGACCATCCCCTGGCATGGCACAGTGCTATATTAACCAGACCATCCCCTGGTATGGTACAGTGCTATATTAACCACACCATCCCCTGGCATGGCACAGTGCTATATTAACCAGACCATCCCCTGGTATGGTACAGTGCTATATTAACCACACCATCCCCTGGCATGGCACAGTGCTATATTAACCAGACCATCCCCTGGCATGGCACAGTGCTATATTAACCAGACCATCCCCTGGCATGGTACAGTGCTATATTAACCAGACCATCCCCTGGCATGGCACAGTGCTATATTAACCAGACCATCCCCTGGCATGACACAGTGCTATATTAACCAGACCATCCCCTGGCATGGCACAGTGCTATATTAACCAGACCATCCCCTGGCATGGCACAGTGCTATATTAACCAGACCATCCCCTGGCACAGTGCTATATTAACCAGACCATCCCCTGGCATGGCACAGTGCTATATTAACCAGACCATCCCCTGGCATGGCACAGTGCTATATTAACCAGACCATCCCCTGGTATGGCACAGTGCTATATTAACCAGACCATCCCCTGGCATGGTACAGTGCTATATTAACCAGACCATCCCCTGGCATGACACAGTGCTGTATTAACCAGACCATCCCCTGGCATGACACAGTGTTATATTAACCAGACCATCCCCTGGCACAGTGCTATATTAACCAGACCATCCCCTGGCACAGTGCTATATTAACCAGACCATCCCCTGGCATGACACAGTGCTATATTAACCAGACCATCCCCTGGCATGGCACAGTGCTATATTAACCAGACCATCCCCTGGCACAGTGCTATATTAACCAGACCATCCCCTGGCATGGTACAGTGCTATATTAACCAGACCATCCCCTGGCATGGCACAGTGCTATATTAACCAGACCATCCCCTGGCACAGTGCTATATTAACCAGACCATCCCCTGGCATGGCACAGTGCTATATTAACCAGACCATCCCCTGGCATGGCACAGTGCTATATTAACCAGACCATCCCCTGGCATGGCACAGTGCTATATTAACCAGACCATCCCCTGGTACAGTGCTATATTAACCAGACCATCCCCTGGTACAGTGCTATATTAACCAGACCATCCCCTGGCATGACACAGTGCTATATTAACCAGACCATCCCCTGGTACAGTGCTATATTAACCAGACCATCCCCTGGTACAGTGCTATATTAACCAGACCATCCCCTGGCATGGCACAGTGCTATATTAACCAGACCATCCCCTGGCATGGCACAGTGCTATATTAACCAGACCATCCCCTGGCACGACACAGTGCTATATTAACCAGACCATCCCCTGGCACAGTGCTATATTAACCAGACCATCCCCTGGCATGGTACAGTGCTATATTAACCAGACCATCCCCTGGCACAGTGCTATATTAACCAGACCATCCCCTGGCATGGCACAGTGCTATATTAACCAGACCATCCCCTGGCATGACACAGTGCTATATTAACCAGACCATCCCCTGTCATGGCACAGTGCTATATTAACCAGACCATCCCCTGGTATGGCACAGTGCTATATTAACCAGACCATCCCCTGGTATGGCACAGTGCTATATTAACCAGACCATCCCCTGGCATGACACAGTGTTATATTAACCAGACCATCCCCTGGCACAGTGCTATATTAACCAGACCATCCCCTGGCATGGCACAGTGCTATATTAACCAGACCATCCCCTGGCACAGTGCTATATTAACCAGACCATCCCCTGGCATGGTACAGTGCTATATTAACCAGACCATCCCCTGGCATGGCACAGTGCTATATTAACCAGACCATCCCCTGGCATGGTACAGTGCTATATTAACCAGACCATCCCCTGGCATGGCACAGTGCTATATTAACCAGACCATCCCCTGGCATGGCACAGTGCTATATTAACCAGACCATCCCCTGGTACAGTGCTATATTAACCAGACCATCCCCTGGCATGACACAGTGCTATATTAACCAGACCATCCCCTGGCATGGTACAGTGCTATATTAACCAGACCATCCCCTGGCATGACACAGTGCTATATTAACCAGACCATCCCCTGGCATGGCACAGTGCTATATTAACCAGACCATCCCCTGGCATGGTACAGTGTTATATTAACCAGACCATCCCCTGGCATGGCACAGTGCTATATTAACCAGACCATCCCCTGGCATGGTACAGTGCTATATTAACCAGACCATCCCCTGGTATGGCACAGTGCTATATTAACCAGACCATCCCCTGGCATGGTACAGTGCTATATTAACCAGACCATCCCCTGGCATGACACAGTGCTATATTAACCAGACCATCCCCTGGCATGACACAGTGCTATATTAACCAGACCATCCCATGGCACAGTGCTATATTAACCAGACCATCCCCTGGCATGACACAGTGCTATATTAACCAGACCATCCCCTGGCATGACACAGTGCTATATTAACCAGACCATCCCCTGGCATGGCACAGTGCTATATTAACCAGACCATCCCCTGGCATGACACAGTGCTATATTAACCAGACCATCCCCTGGCATGACACAGTGCTATATTAACCAGACCATCCCCTGGCATGGCACAGTGCTATATTAACCAGACCATCCCCTGGCATGACACAGTGCTATATTAACCAGACCATCCCCTGGCATGGCACAGTGCTATATTAACCAGACCATCCCCTGGCATGGCACAGTGCTATATTAACCAGACCATCCCCTGGTATGGCACAGTGCTATATTAACCAGACCATCCCCTGGCACAGTGCTATATTAACCAGACCATCCCCTGGCATGGCACAGTGCTATATTAACCAGACCATCCCCTGGCACAGTGCTATATTAACCAGACCATCCCCTGGCATGGCACAGTGCTATATTAACCAGACCATCCCCTGGATGGCACAGTGCTATATTAACCAGACCATCCCCTGGCATGGTACAGTGCTATATTAACCAGACCATCCCCTGGCATGGCACAGTGCTATATTAACCAGACCATCCCCTGGCATGGCACAGTGCTATATTAACCAGACCATCCCCTGGCATGGCACAGTGCTATATTAACCAGACCATCCCCTGGCACAGTGCTATATTAACCAGACCATCCCCTGGCATGGCACAGTGCTATATTAACCAGACCATCCCCTGGCATGGCACAGTGCTATATTAACCAGACCATCCCCTGGCATGGCACAGTGCTATATTAACCAGACCATCCCCTGGCATGGCACAGTGCTATATTAACCAGACCATCCCCTGGCATGGTACAGTGCTATATTAACCAGACCATCCCCTGGCATGGCACAGTGCTATATTAACCAGACCATCCCCTGGCATGGCACAGTGCTATATTAACCAGACCATCCCCTGGTACAGTGCTATATTAACCAGACCATCCCCTGGCATGGCACAGTGCTATATTAACCAGACCATCCCCTGGCATGGCACAGTGCTATATTAACCAGACCATCCCCTGGTATGGCACAGTGCTATATTAACCAGACCATCCCCTGGCATGGCACAGTGCTATATTAACCAGACCATCCCCTGGCATGGTACAGTGCTATATTAACCAGACCATCCCCTGGCATGGCACAGTGCTATATTAACCAGACCATCCCCTGGCATGGCACAGTGCTATATTAACCAGACCATCCCCTGGCATGGTACAGTGCTATATTAACCAGACCATCCCCTGGCATGGCACAGTGCTATATTAACCAGACCATCCCCTGGCACAGTGCTATATTAACCAGACCATCCCCTGGCATGGCACAGTGCTATATTAACCAGACCATCCCCTGGCATGGCACAGTGCTATATTAACCAGACCATCCCCTGGTATGGCACAGTGCTATATTAACCAGACCATCCCCTGGCATGGTACAGTGCTATATTAACCAGACCATCCCCTGGCATGGCACAGTGCTGTATTAACCAGACCATCCCCTGGCATGACACAGTGCTATATTAACCAGACCATCCCCTGGCACAGTGCTATATTAACCAGACCATCCCCTGGCACAGTGCTATATTAACCAGACCATCCCCTGGCATGACACAGTGCTATATTAACCAGACCATCCCCTGGCATGGCACAGTGCTATATTAACCAGACCATCCCCTGGCACAGTGCTATATTAACCAGACCATCCCCTGGCATGGTACAGTGCTATATTAACCAGACCATCCCCTGGCATGGCACAGTGCTATATTAACCAGACCATCCCCTGGCACAGTGCTATATTAACCAGACCATCCCCTGGCATGGCACAGTGCTATATTAACCAGACCATCCCCTGGCATGGCACAGTGCTATATTAACCAGACCATCCCCTGGCATGGCACAGTGCTATATTAACCAGACCATCCCCTGGTACAGTGCTATATTAACCAGACCATCCCCTGGTACAGTGCTATATTAACCAGACCATCCCCTGGCATGACACAGTGCTATATTAACCAGACCATCCCCTGGTACAGTGCTATATTAACCAGACCATCCCCTGGTACAGTGCTATATTAACCAGACCATCCCCTGGCATGGCACAGTGCTATATTAACCAGACCATCCCCTGGCATGGCACAGTGCTATATTAACCAGACCATCCCCTGGCACGACACAGTGCTATATTAACCAGACCATCCCCTGGCACAGTGCTATATTAACCAGACCATCCCCTGGCATGGTACAGTGCTATATTAACCAGACCATCCCCTGGCACAGTGCTATATTAACCAGACCATCCCCTGGCATGGCACAGTGCTATATTAACCAGACCATCCCCTGGCATGACACAGTGCTATATTAACCAGACCATCCCCTGGCATGGCACAGTGCTATATTAACCAGACCATCCCCTGGCATGGTACAGTGCTATATTAACCAGACCATCCCCTGGCATGGTACAGTGTTATATTAACCAGACCATCCCCTGGTACAGTGCTATATTAACCAGACCATCCCCTGGTACAGTGCTATATTAACCAGACCATCCCCTGGCACAGTGCTATATTAACCAGACCATCCCCTGGCATGGCACAGTGCTATATTAACCAGACCATCCCCTGGCATGACACAGTGCTATATTAACCAGACCATCCCCTGGCATGACACAGTGCTATATTAACCAGACCATCCCCTGGTATGGCACAGTGCTATATTAACCAGACCATCCCCTGGTATGGCACAGTGCTATATTAACCAGACCATCCCCTGGCATGACACAGTGTTATATTAACCAGACCATCCCCTGGCACAGTGCTATATTAACCAGACCATCCCCTGGCATGGCACAGTGCTATATTAACCAGACCATCCCCTGGCACAGTGCTATATTAACCAGACCATCCCCTGGCATGGTACAGTGCTATATTAACCAGACCATCCCCTGGCATGGCACAGTGCTATATTAACCAGACCATCCCCTGGCATGGTACAGTGCTATATTAACCAGACCATCCCCTGGCATGGCACAGTGCTATATTAACCAGACCATCCCCTGGCATGGCACAGTGCTATATTAACCAGACCATCCCCTGGTACAGTGCTATATTAACCAGACCATCCCCTGGCATGACACAGTGCTATATTAACCAGACCATCCCCTGGCATGGTACAGTGCTATATTAACCAGACCATCCCCTGGCATGACACAGTGCTATATTAACCAGACCATCCCCTGGCATGGCACAGTGTTATATTAACCAGACCATCCCCTGGCATGGTACAGTGTTATATTAACCAGACCATCCCCTGGCATGGCACAGTGCTATATTAACCAGACCATCCCCTGGCATGGTACAGTGCTATATTAACCAGACCATCCCCTGGTATGGCACAGTGCTATATTAACCAGACCATCCCCTGGCATGGTACAGTGCTATATTAACCAGACCATCCCCTGGCATGACACAGTGCTATATTAACCAGACCATCCCCTGGCATGACACAGTGCTATATTAACCAGACCATCCCATGGCACAGTGCTATATTAACCAGACCATCCCCTGGCATGACACAGTGCTATATTAACCAGACCATCCCCTGGTATGACACAGTGCTATATTAACCAGACCATCCCCTGGCATGGCACAGTGCTATATTAACCAGACCATCCCCTGGCATGACACAGTGCTATATTAACCAGACCATCCCCTGGCATGGCACAGTGCTATATTAACCAGACCATCCCCTGGCATGGCACAGTGCTATATTAACCAGACCATCCCCTGGTACAGTGCTATATTAACCAGACCATCCCCTGTCATGGCACAGTGCTATATTAACCAGACCATCCCCTGGCATGGCACAGTGCTATATTAACCAGACCATCCCCTGGTATGGCACAGTGCTATATTAACCAGACCATCCCCTGGCATGGTACAGTGCTATATTAACCAGACCATCCCCTGGCACAGTGCTATATTAACCAGACCATCCCCTGGCATGGTACAGTGCTATATTAACCAGACCATCCCCTGGTATGGCACAGTGCTATATTAACCAGACCATCCCCTGGCACAGTGCTATATTAACCAGACCATCCCCTGGCATGGCACAGTGCTATATTAACCAGACCATCCCCTGGCATGGCACAGTGCTATATTAACCAGACCATCCCCTGGCATGGCACAGTGCTATATTAACCAGACCATCCCCTGGCATGGCACAGTGCTATATTAACCAGACCATCCCCTGGCATGGCACAGTGCTATATTAACCAGACCATCCCCTGGCATGGCACAGTGCTATATTAACCAGACCATCCCCTGGCACAGTGCTATATTAACCAGACCATCCCCTGGCATGGCACAGTGCTATATTAACCAGACCATCCCCTGGCATGCACAGTGCTATATTAACCAGACCATCCCCTGGTACAGTGCTATATTAACCAGACCATCCCCTGGCACAGTGCTATATTAACCAGACCATCCCCTGGCATGGCACAGTGCTATATTAACCAGACCATCCCCTGGCATGGCACAGTGCTATATTAACCAGACCATCCCCTGGCACAGTGCTATATTAACCAGACCATCCCCTGGCATGGTACAGTGCTATATTAACCAGACCATCCCCTGGCATGGTACAGTGCTATATTAACCAGACCATCCCCTGGCACAGTGCTATATTAACCAGACCATCCCCTGGCATGGCACAGTGCTATATTAACCAGACCATCCCCTGGCATGGCACAGTGCTATATTAACCAGACCATCCCCTGGCATGGCACAGTGCTATATTAACCAGACCATCCCCTGGCATGGTACAGTGCTATATTAACCAGACCATCCCCTGGCATGGTACAGTGTTATATTAACCAGACCATCCCCTGGTACAGTGCTATATTAACCAGACCATCCCCTGGCATGACACAGTGCTATATTAACCAGACCATCCCCTGGATGGCACAGTGCTATATTAACCAGACCATCCCCTGGCATGGCACAGTGCTATATTAACCAGACCATCCCCTGGCATGGCACAGTGCTATATTAACCAGACCATCCCCTGGCATGGCACAGTGCTATATTAACCAGACCATCCCCTGGCATGGTACAGTGCTATATTAACCAGACCATCCCCTGGCATGGTACAGTGCTATATTAACCAGACCATCCCCTGGTACAGTGCTATATTAACCAGACCATCCCCTGGTACAGTGCTATATTAACCAGACCATCCCCTGGTATGGCACAGTGCTATATTAACCAGACCATCCCCTGGTATGGCACAGTGCTATATTAACCAGACCATCCCCTGGCATGACACAGTGCTATATTAACCAGACCATCCCCTGGCATGACACAGTGCTGTATTAACCAGACCATCCCCTGGCATGACACAGTGCTATATTAACCAGACCATCCCCTGGCATGGCACAGTGCTATATTAACCAGACCATCCCCTGACATGACACAGTGTTATATTAACCAGACCATCCCCTGGCACAGTGCTATATTAACCAGACCATCCCCTGGCATGGCACAGTGCTATATTAACCAGACCATCCCCTGGCACAGTGCTATATTAACCAGACCATCCCCTGGCATGGTACAGTGCTATATTAACCAGACCATCCCCTGGCATGGCACAGTGCTATATTAACCAGACCATCCCCTGGCATGGTACAGTGCTATATTAACCAGACCATCCCCTGGCATGGCACAGTGCTATATTAACCAGACCATCCCCTGGCATGGTACAGTGCTATATTAACCAGACCATCCCCTGGCATGACACAGTGCTATATTAACCAGACCATCCCATGGCACAGTGCTATATTAACCAGACCATCCCCTGGCATGACACAGTGCTATATTAACCAGACCATCCCCTGGTATGACACAGTGCTATATTAACCAGACCATCCCCTGGCATGGCACAGTGCTATATTAACCAGACCATCCCCTGGCATGACACAGTGCTATATTAACCAGACCATCCCCTGGCATGGCACAGTGCTATATTAACCAGACCATCCCCTGGCATGGCACAGTGCTATATTAACCAGACCATCCCCTGGTACAGTGCTATATTAACCAGACCATCCCCTGGCATGGCACAGTGCTATATTAACCAGACCATCCCCTGGTATGGCACAGTGCTATATTAACCAGACCATCCCCTGGCACAGTGCTATATTAACCAGACCATCCCCTGGCATGGTACAGTGCTATATTAACCAGACCATCCCCTGGCACAGTGCTATATTAACCAGACCATCCCCTGGCATGACACAGTGCTATATTAACCAGACCATCCCCTGGCATGACACAGTGCTATATTAACCAGACCATCCCCTGGCATGGCACAGTGCTATATTAACCAGACCATCCCCTGGCATGGCACAGTGCTATATTAACCAGACCATCCCCTGGCATGGCACAGTGCTATATTAACCAGACCATCCCCTGGCATGGTACAGTGCTATATTAACCAGACCATCCCCTGGCATGACACAGTGCTATATTAACCAGACCATCCCCTGGCATGGCACAGTGCTATATTAACCAGACCATCCCCTGGCACAGTGCTATATTAACCAGACCATCCCCTGGCACAGTGCTATATTAACAAGACCATCCCCTGGCATGACACAGTGCTATATTAACCAGACCATCCCCTGGCATGGCACAGTGCTATATTAACCAAACCATCCCCTGTCATGGCACAGTGCTATATTAACCAGACCATCCCCTGGCACAGTGCTATATTAACCAGACCATCCCCTGGCATGGCACAGTGCTATATTAACCAGACCATCCCCTGGCATGGCACAGTGCTATATTAACCAGACCATCCCCTGGCATGGTACAGTGCTATATTAACCAGACCATCCCCTGGCATGGCACAGTGCTATATTAACCAGACCATCCCCTGGCATGGTACAGTGCTATATTAACCAGACCATCCCCTGGCATGGCACAGTGCTATATTAACCAGACCATCCCCTGGCACAGTGCTATATTAACCAGACCATCCCCTGGCATGACACAGTGCTATATTAACCAGACCATCCCCTGGCATGGCACAGGGCTATATTAACCAGACCATCCCCTGGCATGGCACAGTGCTATATTAACCAGACCATCCCCTGGCATGGCACAGTGCTATATTAACCAGACCATCCCCTGGCATGACACAGTGCTATATTAACCAGACCATCCCCTGGCATGGCACAGTGCTATATTAACCAGACCATCCCCTGGCATGGCACAGTGCTATATTAACCAGACCATCCCCTGGTACAGTGCTATATTAACCAGACCATCCCCTGGCATGGCACAGTGCTATATTAACCAGACCATCCCCTGGCATGGCACAGTGCTATATTAACCAGACCATCCCCTGGCACAGTGCTATATTAACCAGACCATCCCCTGGCATGGTACAGTGCTATATTAACCAGACCATCCCCTGGCACAGTGCTATATTAACCAGACCATCCCCTGGCATGACACAGTGCTATATTAACCAGACCATCCCCTGGCATGACACAGTGCTATATTAACCAGACCATCCCCTGGCATGGCACAGTGCTATATTAACCAGACCATCCCCTGGCATGGCACAGTGCTATATTAACCAGACCATCCCCTGGCATGGCACACAGTGCTATATTAACCAGACCATCCCCTGGCATGGTACAGTGCTATATTAACCAGACCATCCCCTGGCATGACACAGTGCTATATTAACCAGACCATCCCCTGGCATGGCACAGTGCTATATTAACCAGACCATCCCCTGGCACAGTGCTATATTAACCAGACCATCCCCTGGCACAGTGCTATATTAACAAGACCATCCCCTGGCATGACACAGTGCTATATTAACCAGACCATCCCCTGGCATGGCACAGTGCTATATTAACCAAACCATCCCCTGTCATGGCACAGTGCTATATTAACCAGACCATCCCCTGGCATGGTACAGTGCTATATTAACCAGACCATCCCCTGGCGCCAGTGCGTCCGACCACCCCGGCTGCCGGTATATTAACCAGACCATCCCCGGCCGTGCCCGCCACCCCTGGCTGGCACAGTGCTATATTAACCAGACCATCCCCTGGCATGGTACAGTGCTATATTAACCAGACCATCCCCTGGCTGCACAGTGCTGTATTAACCAGACCATCCCCTGGCATGACACAGTGCTATATTAACCAGACCATCCCCTGGCATGACACAGTGCTATATTAACCAGACCATCCCCTGGCATGGCCGGCCCGACCACCCCGGCCGGCTATATTAACCAGACCATCCCCTGGCATGGTACAGTGCTATATTAACACAGACCATCCCCTGGCATGGCACAGTGCTATATTAACCAGACCATCCCCGGCCGTGCCCGCCACCCCTGGCACAGTGCTATATTAACCAGACCATCCCCTGGCATGGCACAGTGCTATATTAACCAGACCATCCCCGGCTGGCACAGTGCTATATTAACCAGACCATCCCGCTGGCC
Source organism: Salmo salar (assembly GCF_965601325.2). Lineage (NCBI taxonomy): Eukaryota > Metazoa > Chordata > Actinopteri > Salmoniformes > Salmonidae > Salmo > Salmo salar. The sequence continues at coordinate 30,756,753 of NC_138298.1, forward strand.
GGCATCCGCCACCCCGGCACAGTGCTATATTAACCAGACCATCCCCTGGCGCACAGTGCTATATTAACCAGACCATCCCCGGCATGGCACAGTGCTATATTAACCAGACCATCCCCTGGCATGGCACAGTGCTATATTAACCAGACCATCCCCTGGTATGGCACAGTGCTATATTAACCAGACCATCCCCTGGTATGGCACAGTGCTATATTAACCAGACCATCCCCTGGCATGGCACAGTGCTATATTAACAAGACCATCCCCTGGCACAGTGCTATATTAACCAGACCATCCCCTGGCATGACACAGTGCTATATTAACCAGACCATCCCCTGGTATGGCACAGTGCTATATTAACCAGACCATCCCCTGGCATGGCACAGTGCTATATTAACCAGACCATCCCCTGGCATGACACAGTGCTATATTAACCAGACCATCCCCTGGCATGACACAGTGCTATATTAACCAGACCATCCCCTGGTACAGTGCTATATTAACCAGACCATCCCCTGGTATGACACAGTGCTATATTAACCAGACCATCCCCTGGCACAGTGCTATATTAACCAGACCATCCCCTGGCATGACACAGTGCTATATTAACCAGACCATCCCCTGGCACAGTGCTATATTAACCAGACCATCCCCTGGCATGGCACAGTGCTATATTAACCAGACCATCCCCTGGCACAGTGCTATATTAACCAGACCATCCCCTGGCACAGTGCTATATTAACCAGACCATCCCCTGGCATGGCACAGTGCTATATTAACCAGACCATCCCCTGGCACAGTGCTATATTAACCAGACCATCCCCTGGCACAGTGCTATATTAACCAGACCATCCCCTGGCATGGCACAGTGCTATATTAACCAGACCATCCCCTGGTACAGTGCTATATTAACCAGACCATCCCCTGGCACAGTGCTATATTAACCAGACCATCCCCTGGCATGGCACAGTGCTATATTAACCAGACCATCCCCTGGCATGACACAGTGCTATATTAACCAGACCATCCCCTGGCATGGCACAGTGTTATATTAACCAGACCATCCCCTGGCACAGTGCTATATTAACCAGACCATCCCCTGGCATGGCACAGTGTTATATTAACCAGACCATCCCCTGGCATGGTACAGTGTTATATTAACCAGACCATCCCATGGTACAGTGCTATATTAACCAGACCATCCCCTGGCATGGCACAGTGTTATATTAACCAGACCATCCCCTGGCATGGTACAGTGTTATATTAACCAGACCATCCCCTGGCATGGCACAGTGCTATATTAACCAGACCATCCCCTGGCATGACACAGTGTTATATTAACCAGAACATCCCCTGGCACAGTGTTATATTAACCAGACCATCCCCTGGCACAGTGCTATATTAACCAGACCATCCCCTGGTATGACACAGTGCTATATTAACCAGACCATCCCCTGGTATGGCACAGTGCTATATTAACCAGACCATCCCCTGGCATGGCACAGTGCTATATTAACCAGACCATCCCCTGGCATGGTACAGTGCTATATTAACCAGACCATCCCCTGGCATGACACAGTGCTGTATTAACCAGACCATCCCCTGGCATGACACAGTGTTATATTAACCAGACCATCCCCTGGCACAGTGCTATATTAACCAGACCATCCCCTGGCATGGCACAGTGCTATATTAACCAGACCATCCCCTGGCATGGTACAGTGCTATATTAACCAGACCATCCCCTGGCATGACACAGTGCTGTATTAACCAGACCATCCCCTGGCATGACACAGTGCTATATTAACCAGACCATCCCCTGGCATGACACAGTGCTATATTAACCAGACCATCCCCTGGCATGGCACAGTGCTATATTAACCAGACCATCCCCTGGCACAGTGCTATATTAACCAGACCATCCCCTGGCATGGTACAGTGCTATATTAACCAGACCATCCCCTGGCATGGCACAGTGCTATATTAACCAGACCATCCCCTGGCACAGTGCTATATTAACCAGACCATCCCCTGGCATGGCACAGTGCTATATTAACCAGACCATCCCCTGGTACAGTGCTATATTAACCAGACCATCCCCTGGCATGGCACAGTGCTATATTAACCAGACCATCCCCTGGCATGACACAGTGCTATATTAACCAGACCATCCCCTGGTACAGTGCTATATTAACCAGACCATCCCCTGGCATGACACAGTGCTATATTAACCAGACCATCCCCTGGCACAGTGCTATATTAACCAGACCATCCCCTGGCATGGCACAGTGCTATATTAACCAGACCATCCCCTGGCACGACACAGTGCTATATTAACCAGACCATCCCCTGGCACAGTGCTATATTAACCAGACCATCCCCTGGCATGGTACAGTGCTATATTAACCAGACCATCCCCTGGCACAGTGCTATATTAACCAGACCATCCCCTGGCATGGCACAGTGCTATATTAACCAGACCATCCCCTGGCATGGCACAGTGCTATATTAACCAGACCATCCCCTGGCATGGCACAGTGCTATATTAACCAGACCATCCCCTGGCATGGTACAGTGTTATATTAACCAGACCATCCCCTGGTACAGTGCTATATTAACCAGACCATCCCCTGGTATGGCACAGTGCTATATTAACCAGACCATCCCCTGGTATGGCACAGTGCTATATTAACCAGACCATCCCCTGGTATGGCACAGTGCTATATTAACCAGACCATCCCCTGGCATGACACAGTGCTGTATTAACCAGACCATCCCCTGGCATGACACAGTGTTATATTAACCAGACCATCCCCTGGCATGACACAGTGCTATATTAACCAGACCATCCCCTGGCACAGTGCTATATTAACCAGACCATCCCCTGGCATGGCACAGTGCTATATTAACCAGACCATCCCCTGGCACAGTGCTATATTAACCAGACCATCCCCTGGCATGGTACAGTGCTATATTAACCAGACCATCCCCTGGCATGGCACAGTGCTATATTAACCAGACCATCCCCTGGCACAGTGCTATATTAACCAGACCATCCCCTGGCATGACACAGTGCTATATTAACCAGACCATCCCCTGGCATGGCACAGTGCTATATTAACCAGACCATCCCCTGGCATGGCACAGTGCTATATTAACCAGACCATCCCCTGGCATGGTACAGTGCTATATTAACCAGACCATCCCCTGGCATGGCACAGTGCTATATTAACCAGACCATCCCCTGGCATGGCACAGTGCTATATTAACCAGACCATCCCCTGGTACAGTGCTATATTAACCAGACCATCCCCTGGCACAGTGCTATATTAACCAGACCATCCCCTGGCATGGCACAGTGCTATATTAACCAGACCATCCCCTGGCATGACACAGTGCTATATTAACCAGACCATCCCCTGGCATGGCACAGTGTTATATTAACCAGACCATCCCATGGTACAGTGCTATATTAACCAGACCATCCCCTGGCACAGTGCTATATTAACCAGACCATCCCCTGGCATGACACAGTGCTATATTAACCAGACCATCCCCTGGCATGACACAGTGTTATATTAACCAGACCATCCCCTGGTATGACACAGTGCTATATTAACCAGACCATCCCCTGGCACAGTGCTATATTAACCAGACCATCCCCTGGCATGCACAGTGCTATATTAACCAGACCATCCCCTGGCATGGCACAGTGTTATATTAACCAGACCATCCCCTGGCACAGTGCTATATTAACCAGACCATCCCCTGGCATGGCACAGTGTTATATTAACCAGACCATCCCCTGGCACAGTGCTATATTAACCAGACCATCCCCTGGCATGACACAGTGTTATATTAACCAGACCATCCCCTGGTATGACACAGTGCTATATTAACCAGACCATCCCCTGGCACAGTGCTATATTAACCAGACCATCCCCTGGCACAGTGCTATATTAACCAGACCATCCCCTGGCATGGCACAGTGCTATATTAACCAGACCATCCCATGACACAGTGCTATATTAACCAGACCATCCCCTGGCATGGCACAGTGCTATATTAACCAGACCATCCCCTGGCATGGCACAGTGCTATATTAACCAGACCATCCCCTGGCACAGTGCTATATTAACCAGACCATCCCCTGGCATGACACAGTGCTATATTAACCAGACCATCCCCTGGCACAGTGCTATATTAACCAGACCATCCCCTGGCACAGTGCTATATTAACCAGACCATCCCCTGGCATGACACAGTGCTATATTAACCAGACCATCCCCTGGCACAGTGCTATATTAACCAGACCATCCCCTGGCACAGTGCTATATTAACCAGACCATCCCCTGGCACAGTGCTATATTAACCAGACCATCCCCTGGCACAGTGCTATATTAACCAGACCATCCCCTGGCATGACACAGTGCTATATTAACGAGACCATCCCCTGGCATGACACAGTGCTATATTAACCAGACCATCCCCTGGTATGACACAGTGCTATATTAACCAGACCATCCCCTGGCATGGTACAGTGCTATATTAACCAGACCATCCCCTGGCATGACACAGTGCTATATTAACCAGACCATCCCCTGGCATGGTACAGTGCTATATTAACCAGACCATCCCCTGGTATGGCACAGTGCTATATTAACCAGACCATCCCATGGTACAGTGCTATATTAACCAGACCATCCCCTGGCATGGCACAGTGCTATATTAACCAGACCATCCCCTGGCATGGTACAGTGCTATATTAACCAGACCATCCCCTGGCATGGCACAGTGCTATATTAACCAGACCATCCCCTGGCATGGCACAGTGTTATATTAACCAGACCATCCCCTGGCATGGTACAGTGCTATATTAACCAGACCATCCCCTGGCATGGCACAGTGCTATATTAACCAGACCATCCCCTGGCATGACACAGTGCTATATTAACCAGACCATCCCCTGGCATGGCACAGTGCTACATTAACCAGACCATCCCATGGCATGGCACAGTGCTATATTAACCAGACCATCCCCTGGCATGGCACAGTGCTATATTAACCAGACCATCCCCTGGCACAGTGCTATATTAACCAGACCATCCCCTGGCACAGTGCTATATTAACCAGACCATCCCCTGGTATGGTACAGTGCTATATTAACCAGACCATCCCCTGGCATGGCACAGTGCTATATTAACCAGACCATCCCCTGGCATGGTACAGTGCTATATTAACCAGACCATCCCCTGGCATGGCACAGTGCTATATTAACCAGACCATCCCCTGGCATGACACAGTGCTATATTAACCAGACCATCCCCTGGCATGACACAGTGCTATATTAACCAGACCATCCCCTGGTATGACACAGTGCTATATTAACCAGACCATCCCTGGCACAGTGCTATATTAACCAGACCATCCCCTGGCACAGTGCTATATTAACCAGACCATCCCCTGGCATGGCACAGTGCTATATTAACCAGACCATCCCCTGGCATGACACAGTGCTATATTAACCAGACCATCCCCTGGTATGGCACAGTGCTATATTAACCAGACCATCCCATGACACAGTGCTATATTAACCAGACCATCCCCTGGCATGGCACAGTGCTATATTAACCAGACCATCCCCTGGCATGGCACAGTGCTATATTAACCAGACCATCCCCTGGCACAGTGCTATATTAACCAGACCATCCCCTGGCATGACACAGTGCTATATTAACCAGACCATCCCCTGGCACAGTGCTATATTAACCAGACCATCCCCTGGCACAGTGCTATATTAACCAGACCATCCCCTGGCATGACACAGTGCTATATTAACCAGACCATCCCCTGGCATGGCACAGTGCTATATTAACCAGACCATCCCCTGGCATGGTACAGTGCTATATTAACCAGACCATCCCCTGGCATGGCACAGTGCTATATTAACCAGACCATCCCCTGGCATGACACAGTGCTATATTAACCAGACCATCCCCTGGCATGACACAGTGCTATATTAACCAGACCATCCCCTGGTATGACACAGTGCTATATTAACCAGACCATCCCCTGGCATGGTACAGTGCTATATTAACCAGACCATCCCCTGGCATGACACAGTGCTATATTAACCAGACCATCCCCTGGCATGGCACAGTGCTATATTAACCAGACCATCCCCTGGCATGACACAGTGCTATATTAACCAGACCATCCCCTGGCATGGCACAGTGCTACATTAACCAGACCATCCCATGGCATGGCACAGTGCTATATTAACCAGACCATCCCCTGGCATGGCACAGTGCTATATTAACCAGACCATCCCCTGGCACAGTGCTATATTAACCAGACCATCCCCTGGCATGGTACAGTGCTATATTAACCAGACCATCCCCTGGCATGGCACAGTGCTATATTAACCAGACCATCCCCTGGCATGGTACAGTGCTATATTAACCAGACCATCCCCTGGCATGGCACAGTGCTATATTAACCAGACCATCCCCTGGCATGACACAGTGCTATATTAACCAGACCATCCCCTGGCATGACACAGTGCTATATTAACCAGACCATCCCCTGGCATGGTACAGTGTTATATTAACCAGACCATCCCATGGTACAGTGCTGTATTAACCAGACCATCCCCTGGCATGGCACAGTGCTATATTAACCAGACCATCCCCTGGCATGGCACAGTGCTATATTAACCAGACCATCCCCTGGCATGGCACAGTGCTATATTAACCAGACCATCCCCTGGCATGACACAGTGCTATATTAACCAGACCATCCCCTGGCATGACACAGTGCTATATTAACCAGACCATCCCCTGGCACAGTGCTATATTAACCAGACCATCCCCTGGCATGACACAGTGCTATATTAACCAGACCATCCCCTGGCACAGTGCTATATTAACCAGACCATCCCCTGGCATGACACAGTGCTATATTAACCAGACCATCCCCTGGCACAGTGCTATATTAACCAGACCATCCCCTGGCATGGCACAGTGCTATATTAACCAGACCATCCCCTGGCACAGTGCTATATTAACCAGACCATCCCCTGGCATGGCACAGTGCTATATTAACCAGACCATCCCCTGGTACAGTGCTATATTAACCAGACCATCCCCTGGTATGGCACAGTGCTATATTAACCAGACCATCCCCTGGCATGGCACAGTGCTATATTAACCAGACCATCCCCTGGCATGACACAGTGCTGTATTAACCAGACCATCCCCTGGCATGACACAGTGTTATATTAACCAGACCATCCCCTGGCACAGTGCTATATTAACCAGACCATCCCCTGGCATGGTACAGTGCTATATTAACCAGACCATCCCCTGGCATGGCACAGTGTTATATTAACCAGACCATCCCCTGGCATGGTACAGTGTAATATTAACCAGACCATCCCATGGTACAGTGCTATATTAACCAGACCATCCCCTGGCATGGCACAGTGTTATATTAACCAGACCATCCCCTGGCATGGCACAGTGCTATATTAACCAGACCATCCCCTGGCATGGTACAGTGTTATATTAACCAGACCATCCCATGGTACAGTGCTGTATTAACCAGACCATCCCCTGGCATGGCACAGTGCTATATTAACCAGACCATCCCCTGGCATGACACAGTGTTAAATTAACCAGACCATCCCCTGGCACAGTGTTATATTAACCAGACCATCCCCTGGCACAGTGCTATATTAACCAGACCATCCCCTGGTATGACACAGTGCTATATTAACCAGACCATCCCCTGGTATGGCACAGTGCTATATTAACCAGACCATCCCCTGGCATGGCACAGTGCTATATTAACCAGACCATCCCCTGGCACAGTGTTATATTAACCAGACCATCCCCTGGCATGGCACAGTGCTATATTAACCAGACCATCCCCTGGCATGGCACAGTGCTATATTAACCAGACCATCCCCTGGCATGGTACAGTGCTATATTAACCAGACCATCCCCTGGCATGGTACAGTGCTATATTAACCAGACCATCCCCTGGCATGACACAGTGTTATATTAACCAGACCATCCCCTGGCACAGTGCTATATTAACCAGACCATCCCCTGGCATGGTACAGTGCTATATTAACCAGACCATCCCCTGGCATGGCACAGTGTTATATTAACCAGACCATCCCCTGGCATGGTACAGTGTTATATTAACCAGACCATCCCATGGTACAGTGCTATATTAACCAGACCATCCCCTGGCATGGCACAGTGCTATATTAACCAGACCATCCCCTGGTATGGTACAGTGCTATATTAACCAGACCATCCCCTGGCATGGCACAGTGCTATATTAACCAGACCATCCCCTGGCATGGCACAGTGCTATATTAACCAGACCATCCCCTGGCACAGTGCTATATTAACCAGACCATCCCCTGGAATGGTACAGTGCTATATTAACCAGACCATCCCCTGGCATGACACAGTGCTATATTAACCAGACCATCCCCTGGTATGGCACAGTGCTATATTAACCAGACCATCCCCTGGCATGACACAGTGCTATATTAACCAGACCATCCCCTGGCATGGTACAGTGCTATATTAACCAGACCATCCCCTGGCATGGTACAGTGCTATATTAACCAGACAATCCCCTGGTATGACACAGTGCTATATTAACCAGACCATCCCCTGGCACAGTGCTATATTAACCAGACCATCCCCTGGAATGGTACAGTGCTATATTAACCAGACCATCCCCTGGCATGGTACAGTGCTATATTAACCAGACCATCCCCTGGCATGGTACAGTGCTATATTAACCAGACAATCCCCTGGTATGACACAGTGCTATATTAACCAGACCATCCCCTGGTATAGCACAGTGCTATATTAACCAGACCATCCCCTGGCATGGTACAGTGCTATATTAACCAGACCATCCCCTGGCATGGTACAGTGCTATATTAACCAGACAATCCCCTGGTATGACACAGTGCTATATTAACCAGACCATCCCCTGGCATGGCACAGTGCTATATTAACCAGACCATCCCCTGGCATGACACAGTGCTATATTAACCAGACCATCCCCTGGTATGACACAGTGCTATATTAACCAGACCATCCCCTGGCATGACACAGTGCTATATTAACCAGACCATCCCCTGGCATGGCACAGTGCTATATTAACCAGACCATCCCCTGGCACAGTGCTATATTAACCAGACCATCCCCTGGCATGGCACAGTGCTATATTAACCAGACCATCCCCTGGCATGGCACAGTGCTATATTAACCAGACCATCCCCTGGCACAGTGCTATATTAACCAGACCATCCCCTGGCATGGCACAGTGCTATATTAACCAGACCATCCCCTGGCACAGTGCTATATTAACCAGACCATCCCCTGGCACAGTGCTATATTAACCAGACCATCCCCTGGCATGGTACAGTGCTATATTAACCAGACCATCCCCTGGCATGGTACAGTGCTATATTAACCAGACCATCCCCTGGCATGGCACAGTGCTATATTAACCAGACCATCCCCTGGCATGGCACAGTGCTATATTAACCAGACCATCCCCTGGCACAGTGCTATATTAACCAGACCATCCCCAGGCATGGCACAGTGCTATATTAACCAGACCATCCCCTGTCATGGCACAGTGCTATATTAACCAGACCATCCCCTGGCATGACACAGTGCTATATTAACCAGACCATCCCCTGGCATGACACAGTGCTATATTAACCAGACCATCCCCTGGCATGGCACAGTGCTATATTAACCAGACCATCCCCTGGTATGGCACAGTGCTATATTAACCAGACCATCCCCTGGCATGACACAGTGCTATATTAACCAGACCATCCCCTGGCACAGTGCTATATTAACCAGACCATCCCCTGGCATGGCACAGTGCTATATTAACCAGACCATCCCCTGGTATGGCACAGTGCTATATTAACCAGACCATCCCCTGGCATGGCACAGTGCTATATTAACCAGACCATCCCCTGGCATGGCACAGTGCTATATTAACCAGACCATCCCCTGGCACAGTGCTATATTAACCAGACCATCCCCAGGCATGGCACAGTGCTATATTAACCAGACCATCCCCTGGCATGACACAGTGCTATATTAACCAGACCATCCCCTGGCATGGCACAGTGCTATATTAACCAGACCATCCCCTGGCATGGCACAGTGCTATATTAACCAGACCATCCCCTGTCATGGCACAGTGCTATATTAACCAGACCATCCCCTGGCACAGTGCTATATTAACCAGACCATCCCCTGGCACAGTGCTATATTAACCAGACCATCCCCTGGCATGGTACAGTGCTGTATTAACCAGACCATCCCCTGGCATGGTAGAGTGCTATATTAACCAGACCATCCCCTGGCATGGTACAGTGCTATATTAACCAGACCATCCCCTGGCATGACACAGTGCTATATTAACCAGACCATCCCCTGGCATGACACAGTGCTATATTAACCAGACCATCCCCTGGTATGGCACAGTGCTATATTAACCAGACCATCCCCTGGCATGGCACAGTGCTATATTAACCAGACCATCCCCTGGCATGGCACAGTGCTATATTAACCAGACCATCCCATGACACAGTGCTATATTAACCAGACCATCCCCTGGCATGGCACAGTGCTATATTAACCAGACCATCCCCTGGCATGGCACAGTGCTATATTAACCAGACCATCCCATGACACAGTGCTATATTAACCAGACCATCCCCTGGCACAGTGCTATATTAACCAGACCATCCCCTGGCATGACACAGTGCTATATTAACCAGACCATCCCCTGGCATGGTACAGTGCTATATTAACCAGACCATCCCATGGCACAGTGCTATATTAACCAGACCATCCCATGGCACAGTGCTATATTAACCAGACCATCCCCTGGCATGGCACAGTGCTATATTAACCAGACCATCCCCTGGCACAGTGCTATATTAACCAGACCATCCCCTGGCACAGTGCTATATTAACCAGACCATCCCCTGGCATGACACAGTGCTATATTAACCAGACCATCCCCTGGCATGACACAGTGCTATATTAACCAGACCATCCCCTGGCATGACACAGTGCTATATTAACCAGACCATCCCCTGGCATGGTACAGTGCTATATTAACCAGACCATCCCCTGGCATGGCACAGTGCTATATTAACCAGACCATCCCCTGGCATGGTACAGTGTTATATTAACCAGACCATCCCCTGGCATGGCACAGTGCTATATTAACCAGACCATCCCCTGGCATGGCACAGTGCTATATTAACCAGACCATCCCCTGGCATGGTACAGTGCTATATTAACCAGACCATCCCCTGGCATGGCACAGTGCTATATTAACCAGACCATCCCCTGGCATGGCACAGTGCTATATTAACCAGACCATCCCCTGGCACAGTGCTATATTAACCAGACCATCCCCTGGCATGACACAGTGCTATATTAACCAGACCATCCCCTGGCATGACACAGTGCTATATTAACCAGACCATCCCCTGGCATGGTACAGTGTTATATTAACCAGACCATCCCCTGGCATGGCACAGTGCTATATTAACCAGACCATCCCCTGGCATGGCACAGTGCTATATTAACCAGACCATCCCCTGGCATGGTACAGTGCTATATTAACCAGACCATCCCCTGGCATGGCACAGTGCTATATTAACCAGACCATCCCCTGGCATGGTACAGTGCTATATTAACCAGACCATCCCCTGGCATGGCACAGTGCTATATTAACCAGACCATCCCCTGGCATGACACAGTGCTATATTAACCAGACCATCCCCTGGCATGGCACAGTGCTATATTAACCAGACCATCCCCTGGCATGGCACAGTGCTATGAGAACACACTACCTCTATGTCATTAGAGAGGGTATTGGCCCAGGGTGGAAACTCAGAATACTAGACATTGAGGAAATTGAAACAACCTCTGTCAACATGTACAAGTCTGGGACAGTAATGGTGCTGGGCATCCTCATGTAGTTCCAGCAGGACTTTAACAGGATCAAAGAGAGAGCACAGCAGGAAAAGATCTCTCTCTGTGACGACTCCCCCATCCTGAATCAGTCAGTTCACACCTCTTCAAACTGTCCTGCAGACGAGGATAGTCACCCCCCCAGCACTGAACACACCCAGGTCCCACAACTGCACCGCTCCTCCATGATTGAGAGGGATAAAATCACAGAGCTGGAGAGAGACATGGTGGAGCTCAGAGAGCTAGTCCACACAATCCAAACAGAACAAACCCACAAAACAGAAAAACAGGGAGGAACACATGCCACAGCTAACAGCAGTGAAGGAGGAGAGAGAGGAACACATGCCACAGCTAACAGCAGTGAAGGAGGAGAGAGAGGAACACATGCCACAGCTAACAGCAGTGAAGGAGCAGAGAGAGGAACACATGCCACAGCTAACAGCAGTGAAGGAGAGAGAGGAACACATGGCACAGCTAACATCAGTGAAGGAGAGAGAGGAACACATGCCACAGCTAACAGCAGTGAAGGAGAGAGAGGAACACATTGCACAGCTAACAGCAGTGAAGGAGGAGAGAGAGGAACACATGCCACAGCTAACAGCAGTGAAGGAGAGAGAGGAACACATGGCACAGCTAACATCAGTGAAGGAGGAGAGAGAGGAACACATGCCACAGCTAACAACAGTGAAGGAGGAGAGAGAGGAACACATTGCACAGCTAACAGCAGTGAAGGAGGAGGAGAGAGGAACACATGGCACAGCTAACAGCAGTGAAGGAGGAGAGAGAGGAACACATGCCACAGCTAACAGCAGTGAAGGAGGAGAGAGAGGAATACATGGCACAGCTAACAGCAGTGAAGGAGGAGAGAGAGGAATACATGGCACAGCTAACAGCAGTGAAGGAGGAGAGAGAGGAATACATGGCACAGCTAACAGCAGTGAAGGAGGAGAGAGAGGAACACATGGCACAGCTAACAGCAGTGAAGGAGAGAGAGGAACACATGGCACAGCTAACAGCAGTGAAGGAGGAGAGAGAGGAACACATGCCACAGCTAACAGCAGTGAAGGAGGAGAGAGAGGAACACATTGCACAGCTAACAGCAGTGAAGGAGGAGGAGAGAGGAACACATGGCACAGCTAACAGCAGTGAAGGAGGAGAGAGAGGAACACATGCCACAGCTAACAGCAGTGAAGGAGGAGAGAGAGGAACACATGGCACAGCTAACAACAGTGAAGGAGGAGAGAGAGGAACACATGGCACAGCTAACAGCAGTGAAGGAGGAGAGAGAGGAACACATGGCACAGCTAACAGCAGTGAAGGAGGAGAGAGAGGAACACATTGCACAGCTAACAGCAGTGAAGGAGGAGAGAGAGGGACACATGGCACAGCTAACAGCAGTGAAGGAGGAGAGAGAGGAACACATGGCACAGCTAACAGCAGTGAAGGAGGAGGGAGAGGAACACATGGCACAGCTAACAGCAGTGAAGGAGGAGAGAGAGGAACACATGGCACAGCTAACAGCAGTGAAGGAGAGAGAGAGGAACACATGGCACAGCTAACAGCAGTGAAGGAGGAGAGAGAGGAACACATGGCACAGCTAACAGCAGTGAAGGAGGAGAGAGAGGAACACATGGCACAGCTAACAGCAGTGAAGGAGGAGAGAGAGGAACACATGGCACAGCTAACAACAGTGAAGGAGGAGAGAGAGGAACACATGGCACAGCTAACAGCAGTGAAGGAGGAGGTAGAGGAACACATGGCACAGCTAACAGCAGTGAAGGAGGAGGGAGAGGAACACATGGCACAGCTAACAGCAGTGAAGGAGGAGGGAGAGGAACACATGGCACAGCTAACAACAGTGAAGGAGGAGAGAGAGGGACACATGGCACAGCTAACAGCAGTGAAGGAGGAGGGAGAGGAACACATGGCACAGCTAACAGCAGTGAAGGAGGAAAGAGAGGAATACATGGCACAGCTAACAGCAGTGAAGGAGAGAGAGGAACACATGGCACAGCTAACATCAGTGAAGGAGGAGGGAGAGGAACACATGGCACAGCTAACAGCAGTGAAGGAGGAGGAGAGAAAGCTGAGGTGTGACAGAGAGCAAGACGCTCCCCCAGAGAAGCAAGCAGAACAGCCCACCTCAGACCCGGACCACAACTTCAACACCACAACACCACACTAGACATGTCCTGGAGCTGTTGTCAGAGGACAAACACTAGACATGTCCTGGAGCTGTTGTCAGAGGACAAACACTAGACATGTCCTGGACCTGTTGTCAGAGGACAAACACTAGGCATGTCCTGGAGCTGTTGTCAGAGGACAAACACTAGACATGTCCTGGAGCTGTTGTCAGAGGACAAACACTAGACATGTCCTGGAGCTGTTGTCAGAGGACAAACACTAGACATGTCCTGGAGCTGTTGTCAGAGGACAAACACTAGACATGTCCTGGAGCTGTTGTCAGAGGACAAACACTAGACATGTCCTGGAGCTGTTGTCAGAGGACAAACACTAGACATGTCCTGGAGCTGTTGTCAGAGGACAAACACTAGACATGTCCTGGACCTGTTGTCAGAGGACAAACACTAGACATGTCCTGGAGCTGTTGTCAGAGGACAAACACTAGACATGTCCTGGAGCTGTTGTCAGAGGACAAACACTAGAAATGTCCTGGACCTGTTGTCAGAGGACAAACACTAGACATGTCCTGGAGCTGTTGTCAGAGGACAAACACTAGACATGTCCTGGAGCTGTTGTCAGAGGACAAACACTAGACATGTCCTGGAGCTGTTGTCAGAGGACAAACACTAGACATGTCCTGGAGCTGTTGTCAGAGGACAAACACTAGACATGTCCTGGAGCTGTTGTCAGAGGACAAACACTAGACATGTCATGGAGCTGTTGTCAGAGGACAAATACTAGACATGTCCTGGACCTGTTGTCAGAGGACAAACACTAGACATGTCCTGGACCTGTTGTCAGAGGACAAACACTAGACATGTCCTGGAGCTGTTGTCAGAGGACAAACACTAGACATGTCCTGGACCTGTTGTCAGAGGACAAACACTAGACATGTCCTGGAGCTGTTGTCAGAGGACAAACACTAGACATGTCCTGGAGCTGTTGTCAGAGGACAAACACTAGGCATGTCCTGGAGCTGTTGTCAGAGGACAAACACTAGACATGTCCTGGACCTGTTGTCAGAGGACAAACACTAGACATGTCCTGGAGCTGTTGTCAGAGGACAAACACTAGACATGTCCTGGAGCTGTTGTCAGAGGACAAACACTAGACATGTCCTGGAGCTGTTGTCAGAGGACAAACACTAGACATGTCCTGGACCTGTTGTCAGAGGACAAACACTAGACATGTCCTGGAGCTGTTGTCAGAGGACAAACACTAGACATGTCCTGGAGCTGTTGTCAGAGGACAAACACTAGACATGTCCTGGAGCTGTTGTCAGAGGACAAACACTAGACATGTCCTGGAGCTGTTGTCAGAGGACAAACACTAGACATGTCCTGGAGCTGTTGTCAGAGGACAAACACTAGACATGTCCTGGAGCTGTTGTCAGAGGACAAACACTAGACATGTCCTGGAGCTGTTGTCAGAGGACAAACACTAGACATGTCCTGGAGCTGTTGTCAGAGGACAAACACTAGGCATGTCCTGGAGCTGTTGTCAGAGGACAAATACTAGACATGTCCTGGAGCTGTTGTCAGAGGACAAACACTAGACATGTCCTGGACCTGTTGTCAGAGGACAAACACTAGACTTGTCCTGGACCTGTTGTCAGAGGACAAACACTAGACATGTCCTGGAGCTGTTGTCAGAGGACAAACACTAGACATGTCCTGGACCTGTTGTCAGAGGACAAACACTAGACATGTCCTGGACCTGTTGTCAGAGGACAAACACTAGACATGTCCTGGAGCTGTTGTCAGAGGACAAACACTAGACATGTCCTGGAGCTGTTGTCAGAGGACAAACACTAGACATGTCCTGGACCTGTTGTCAGAGGACAAACACTAGACATGTCCTGGAGCTGTTGTCAGAGGACAAACACTAGACATGTCCTGGAGCTGTTGTCAGAGGACAAACACTAGACATGTCCTGGACCTGTTGTCAGAGGACAAACACTAGACATGTCCTGGAGCTGTTGTCAGAGGACAAACACTAGACATGTCCTGGAGCTGTTGTCAGAGGACAAACACTAGACATGTCCTGGAGCTGTTGTCAGAGGACAAACACTAGACATGTCCTGGAGCTGTTGTCAGAGGACAAACACTAGACATGTCCTGGAGTTGTTGTCAGAGGACAAACACTAGACATGTCCTGGACCTGTTGTCAGAGGACAAACACTAGACATGTCCTGGACCTGTTGTCAGAGGACAAACACTAGACATGTCCTGGACCTGTTGTCAGAGGACAAACACTAGACATGTCCTGGACCTGTTGTCAGAGGACAAACACTAGACATGTCCTGGACCTGTTGTCAGAGGACAAACACTAGACATGTCCTGGACCTGTTGTCAGAGGACAAACACTAGACATGTCCTGGACCTGTTGTCAGAGGACAAACACTAGGCATGTCCTGGACCTGTTGTCAGAGGACAAACACTAGACATGTCCTGGAGCTGTTGTCAGAGGACAAACACTAGACATGTCCTGGACCTGTTGTCAGAGGACAAACACTAGACATGTCCTGGACCTGTTGTCAGAGGACAAACACTAGACATGTCCTGGAGCTGTTGTCAGAGGACAAACACTAGACATGTCCTGGACCTGTTGTCAGAGGACAAACACTAGACATGTCCTGGACCTGTTGTCAGAGGACAAACACTAGACATGTCCTGGAGCTGTTGTGAGAGGACAAACACTAGACATGTCCTGGAGCTGTTGTCAGAGGACAAACACTAGACATGTCCTGGAGCTGTTGTCAGAGGACAAACACTAGACATGTCCTGGAGCTGTTGTCAGAGGACAAACACTAGACATGTCCTGGAGCTGTTGTCAGAGGACAAACACTAGACATGTCCTGGACCTGTTGTCAGAGGACAAACACTAGACATGTCCTGGAGCTGTTGTCAGAGGACAAACACTAGACATGTCCTGGACCTGTTGTCAGAGGACAAACACTAGACATGTCCTGGAGCTGTTGTCAGAGGACAAACACTAGACATGTCCTGGACCTGTTGTCAGAGGACAAACACTAGACATGTCCTGGAGCTGTTGTCAGAGGACAAACACTAGACATGTCCTGGACCTGTTGTCAGAGGACAAACACTAGACATGTCCTGGACCTGTTGTCAGAGGACAAACACTAGACATGTCCTGGACCGGTTGTCAGAGGACAAACACTAGACATGTCCTGGACCTGTTGTCAGAGGACAAACACTAGACATGTCCTGGAGCTGTTGTCAGAGGACAAACACTAGACATGTCCTGGAGCTGTTGTCAGAGGACAAACACTAGACATGTCCTGGAGCTGTTGTCAGAGGACAAACACTAGACATGTCCTGGACCTGTTGTCAGAGGACAAACACTAGACATGTCCTGGAGCTGTTGTCAGAGGACAAACACTAGACATGTCCTGGAGCTGTTGTCAGAGGACAAACACTAGACATGTCCTGGAGCTGTTGTCAGAGGACAAACACTAGACATGTCCTGGAGCTGTTGTCAGAGGACAAACACGAGACATGTCCTGGAGCTGTTGTCAGAGGACAAACACTAGACATGTCCTGGAGCTGTTGTCAGAGGACAGACTAGGGTCCCCCAGCCACATCATAATTCACACGGGCACAAATGACCTGAAGGCCCAGCAGGAAAGGGTGGCCCCAGCAGGAAAGGGTGGCCCCAGCAGGAAAAGGTGGCCCCAGCAGGAAAGGGTAGCCCCAGCAGGAAAAGGTGGCCCCGGCAGGAAAGGGTAGCCCCAGCAGGAAAAGGTAGCCCCAGCAGGAAAGGGTGGCCACAGCAGGAAAGGGTGGCCACAGCAGGAAAGGGTGGCCCCAGCAGGAAAGGGTAGCCCCAGCAGGAAAAGGTGGCCCCAGCAGGAAAAGGTGGCCCCAGCAGGAAAGGGTAGCCCCAGCAAGAAAAGGTGGCCCCAGCAGGAAAGGGTAGCCCCAGCAGGAAAAGGTGGCCCCAGCAGGAAAGGGTGGCCCCAGCAGGAAAGGGTGGCCCCAGCAGGAAAGGGTAGCCCCAGCAGGAAAAGGTGGCCCCAGCAGGAAAGGGTGGCCCCAGCAAGAAAAGGTGGCCCCAGCAGGAAAGGGTGGCCCCAGCAGGAAAGGGTGGCCACAGCAGGAAAGGGTGGCCACAGCAGGAAAGGGTAGCCCCAGCAGGAAAAGGTGGCCCCCGCAGGAAAGGGTAGCCCCAGCAGGAAAAGGTGGCCCCCGCAGGAAAGGGTAGCCCCAGCAGGCAAAGGTAGCCCCAGCAGGAAAGGGTGGCCACAGCAGGAAAGGGTGGCCACAGCAGGAAAAGGTGGCCCCAGCAGGAAAGGGTAGCCCCAGCAGGAAAAGGTGGCCCCCGCAGGAAAGGGTAGCCCCAGCAGGCAAAGGTAGCCCCAGCAGGAAAGGGTGGCCACAGCAGGAAAGGGTGGCCACAGCAGGAAATGGTGGCCCCAGCAGGAAAGGGTAGCCCCAGCAGGAAAAGGTGGCCCCAGCAGGAAAGGGTAGCCCCAGCAAGAAAAGGTGGCCCCAGCAGGAAAGGGTGGCCACAGCAGGAAAGGGTGGCCCCAGCAGGAAAGGGTAGCCCCAGCAGGAAAAGGTGGCCTCAGCAGGAAAGGGTGGCCACAGCAGGAAAGGGTGGCCCCAGCAGGAAAGGGTGGCCCCAGCAGGAAAGGGTAGCCCCAGCAGGAAAAGGTGGCCCCAGCAGGAAAGGGTGGCCCCAGCAAGAAAAGGTGGCCCCAGCAGGAAAGGGTAGCCCCAACAGGAAAAGGTGGCCCCAGCAGGAAAGGGTGGCCCCAGCAGGAAAGGGTGGCCACAGCAGGAAATGGTGGCCCCAGCAGGAAAGGGTAGCCCCAGCAGGAAAAGGTGGCCCCAGCAGGAAAGGGTAGCCCCAGCAAGAAAAGGTGGCCCCAGCAGGAAAGGGTGGCCACAGCAGGAAAGGGTGGCCCCAGCAGGAAAGGGTAGCCCCAGCAGGAAAAGGTGGCCTCAGCAGGAAAGGGTGGCCACAGCAGGAAAGGGTGGCCCCAGCAGGAAAGGGTGGCCCCAGCAGGAAAGGGTAGCCCCAGCAGGAAAAGGTGGCCCCAGCAGGAAAGGGTGGCCCCAGCAAGAAAAGGTGGCCCCAGCAGGAAAGGGTGGCCCCAGCAGGAAAGGGTGGCCACAGCAGGAAAGGGTAGCCCCAGCAGGAAAAGGTGGCCCCCGCAGGAAAGGGTAGCCCCAGCAGGCAAAGGTAGCCCCAGCAGGAAAGGGTGGCCACAGCAGGAAAGGGTGGCCACAGCAGGAAATGGTGGCCCCAGCAGGAAAGGGTAGCCCCAGCAGGAAAAGGTGGCCCCAGCAGGAAAGGGTAGCCCCAGCAAGAAAAGGTGGCCCCAGCAGGAAAGGGTGGCCACAGCAGGAAAGGGTGGCCCCAGCAGGAAAGGGTAGCCCCAGCAGGAAAAGGTGGCCTCAGCAGGAAAGGGTGGCCACAGCAGGAAAGGGTGGCCCCAGCAGGAAAGGGTGGCCCCAGCAGGAAAGGGTAGCCCCAGCAGGAAAAGGTGGCCCCAGCAGGAAAGGGTGGCCCCAGCAAGAAAAGGTGGCCCCAGCAGGAAAGGGTAGCCCCAACAGGAAAAGGTGGCCCCAGCAGGAAAGGGTGGCCCCAGCAGGAAAGGGTGGCCCCAGCAGGAAAAGGTAGCCCCAGCAGCAAAAGGTGGCCCCAGCAGGAAAGGGTGGCCCAGCAGGAAAGGGTGGCCACAGCACTCAAGGGAGTGATTGAAAAAACTTCTTCCACTTTCCCCAACGCACAAGTGGTCATCTCCACCCTGCTACCACGGAAATACATCCACCCTGCCACCATACAGCGGGTGAATGCAAGCATTTTGTGAGACTGTGCCTCAAACCTAATGTCTACCTGGGCCACCACTCCACCATGGACTTGAACAGCCTTTATGACCAGGTCCACCTCTACAAGGCAACAATCCCAACTTTTGCCAGGACCCTGAAGGACATCACCCTCAACCGCAGCCCCTCACACAGGAGCAACAGAGCAGCAGACACCCACCCCAGACCTGCAAGACCCCCTCCTGAAGGACCTGCACCGAGAGAACCCACACCAAGAACAAATCATCACCAGCCACACCCCCCATGCCCTCCCCCCGCCCCTGTTGCAAGGACCTCAACATGACAGCAGCTCATATGCCCAGGCCGTGAGCAGAACAACAGGCCCAACCCCCACTAATGCACCCCCCCAAGCCCCATCCTGCAACTTAAGAGGTATGTATCAGATGCTCAACATGCTCTGCTCACACTTACACAGACCCACAAACAATTTGAAAACAAATCCAATTTTGATAAACTCCCATATCTACTGGGTGAAATACCAGTGTGCCATCACAGCAGCAAGATGTGTGACCTGTTGCCACAAGAAAAGGTCAACCAGTGACGAACAAACACCATTGTAAATACAACCCATATTTATATTTATTTTCCCTTTAACTATTTGTACATTGTTACAACACTGTATATAGACATATGACATTTGTAATGTCTTTATTCTTTTGCAACTTGTGTGAGTGTAATGTTTACTGTTCATTTTTATTGTTTATTTCACTTTTCACTTGCTTTGGCAATGTTAACATATGTTTCCCATGCCAATAAACCCTCTTGAATTGAATTGAGAAAGAGGGAGGGAGAGAGAGAAAGAGAGCGATAGAGAGAGAGAGAGAGAGGGTCAGAGACTCCTTTTAAACAAGCAGAATAAAGTCTTGACTAAATAAACGCCTGACTGAACCTGGCTGCTCCTTCTCAGTGGGGGTCACCTTGATGGAGGGATGGGAGCGGAGGAGAGGGAGAGGGAGAGGGATGAAAATAAACAGGCAGATTAAAGGAGGTGGAACGAGAGAAGAGGGGGGCGCGCTTCGCCAATGGACACCTGGGGCGAGCCCACGCCCTGTGATCCATCACACACACACACAGACATTACACACACCCACAGAGCCTGACACACACACCGGGACGCCTGACACACATTCCTGATGGAGATGAATGGAGGAGCGTTTCACCCTGAGAGCACACAGTGACAGCATACTGCTCAGTACAGAAAGTAAATGAGTGTGTGTGTTTGACAATCCACTAATTAGACAGAAATACACACACAGACAGAGACAGACAGAGAGAGACAGAGAGAGAGAGAAAGAGAAAGAGAGACAGAGAGATAGATAGAGAGAGGCAATCCCACACACACAGACAGAGACAGACAGAGAGAGACAGAGAGAGAGAGAGAGAAAGAGAGAGAGAGACAGAGAGAGATACATAGAGAGAGGCAATCCCACACCCACAGAGAGCGTAGTGTCCTGACCTGTACAAACCAGTCGATGGTGCAGCAGTTGACCAGAGAGGGGAACATACGACAGCGGGACCTGAAGGCATCTCCTACAGGACTCATACACAACACAATGTGCAGCTTCTCTCTGACCCGAGAGATGAAGAACTGGAACACCTAACACACACACAGGGAGATACACAGGTTACAGACACACACAGGGAGATACACACACAGGGAGACAAACACAGGTTACACACACAGGGAGACACACACAGGGAGACACACACAGGGAGACACACACAGGTTACACACACAGGTTAAACACACAGGGAGACACACACACACATATCTATAGAAATACATTCAAGTAAACACATACAAATGAACTCATGCAACAGACTCACTGTATAGTCAAGTGCCAAATTCAAACCGCCTGAGAGGAAATCAACTGAGTGTTGTCTAGACTGAGGCCAAAGTCAGTGTAATTAAAGTGAAGGGGTCAGAGTTCTGGAGGTGTCCAGAGTCTGCTGCTCTGCCTTATTGACAGACTACTGCTGGGACAAAGCTGCTGCTTCCACGCTTCATATAGGACCTTAACAAGACACTAGACACTAGACTCTAGACTGAATCCTACTGGGATGAATAGCTGAATATGAACACATACATCAATACATACATAATGTTGTGAATTAATAGCTAGCTGGATATATGTATAAAAACATGTATAAATATTAATAAATGGTACTGTCATGACGTTGCCCTGTTGAGGGAGGTTTATGACCCCCCATAAATGCCTTTCCCCCCTTTTCTGTCCACTCTACAGAATGGACTCTTGGAAAGCCCTGTTGTTAACATAGGGAGAGTATGGAAACATCAAAAGGTTGGGGAAAAGAACAATCTTTGTGTAATCCAACCAGTTGAAAGTATCCGTTGGTACTTAAAGAATATGATGTCAGATCAGTTGTTGTCTGGGACATTATATCTGATGATAGGACGACATAAACTGTATCTTGGAAAGTCTACCCATTCTAGATTCAGATTCACATGGAATTGTTGTGCAATTTAAATGTTTAAATATGAAAATATTTGTGAAAAGATGACATGTAATTTTAGTTTTTAAAATTAGAGAATTGTTTTCATAAGTAAAATATGCTCAATCAGTGGCCACCCCACGTGAATAGGTATTGGTTGGAAATGATGAAGCAACCCCTTTTCTACATTTCTATAAGAGCCCCCCCCATGACCCAATTCACTGCGAACTAAGCCAACCTCAGCGTGAGCTCTGGTTGCGAATGGTTGAACGACTACAACCTAACGAAATTAACATTGTGTTCCCGATGACGTGAGGACTGATGTCCATACGTTCAGAAGGGCGAATTTCAACGTGGAGGTGACGATCGCCATGCTGGACGGATGAACTTGACTACACAAGCCAGAATACAGCATGAGCTTAGTATGTCAACTTGGTATGAACTTTGAACTCTTATTCACTAAAGAAGTGATACATCCTAGACGTTGAGTTATCAGCAGCAGCTGTAAACGTGCGTGGCCTAGGAAAGGACGGACGGACAATCTTCAGAACGACAGTTCTACCACAAGACGACAGACTACAACGTATCCGCCCAGAAATATTCTTCAAAGGACAAGGGAGATTTCTGCTGGGCAACCCAGCCTTCCATCTTCGGCCAATCTATCGAAGCGCAGCTCAGAGAAAATATATTTCTTGCATTTTCCTTTTCTGAATGGGCGGTTATTTAGAATGCATAAGATTCTGTATTTACGATAGCATAGCTTCATAAGGTCTGATAGAAACCCAATCCTTTTGTTCCTCAGTCTTCCCGTGCTTTCATTCAAACCCAACCCCCTTTCTTTGTGTAACCATCCGTCAAATCGGTTCCGTCCGCTAGGGACGTTTTCTTGTATTAATTAGTAATCAATGTATGATCCAGCCTGTGTATATGTAATTATGTGTGATTATTTAGGTATTTAGTAAATAAATAATTAAACCAAATTTTGTATTGCTGATTCAACTTGTTAACCAGGGTTCGTGAAGATAACCAATAATTTTACGACGTTCAGATGAGACTGAATAAGGTGACGATTAATAATTGACTGCTGTTGATATAAAAGATTACCAGGTCTTTAAGAGTTTATTCGGAAGACAACAGCTCTATAAACATTCTTCCGTGGTGCCCCGACTTCCTAGTTAATACATTTACATGATTAGTTTAATCAGGTAATATTAATTACAGAGAATTGATTTTATAAAATAACATGTCATATCATTTAATCCATAGTAAAGACACAACAGTACATACATAAATATTACACATGTACTTATTATATTTAACCTTTATTTTGACAGGGAGTAAAGGTCTCTTTTACAGAGGAGCCCTGTAATTACAATTATATATTGAGTGTTATATGAGTGAGTGTGTGTGTACTCTACTGTACCTCGTCTCGGTTTCCCTCGTTGATGCCGGCCTCCTTGGCTCTGGGCCGTGTGGCAGCCAGGACCTGCTCCAGATCATCCTTCTCAAACAGGTTGGGCACCTCTCCACTGTTCAACATGTTGTTAATGTCCTCTAGGAACTCCTCCACCACGATCTGATGAACAATAATACACACATGTAATGGAGGGGGGTGGAAACGTGCCTGAGAACTGAAGACTGAAGCTATAGCTTCCAGGGCTAATGCCTCGGCTTCTGCTCAGCGGGGTAATGAGGTGATGAGTCACAGAGGTGGCATGGTTTGGCAAGCAGATGGTCACAGATAAACACTGGCCATAGCTACTTCATTAGCTGTCAAGTACAGTCTTTATGGAGGAACCTGCTATCTACCCATCACATAGCCTCCATAAATACTACTGTCTGGTACAGTCTTTATGGAGGAACCTGCTATCTACCCATCACATAGTCTCCATAAATACTACTGTCTGGTACAGTCTTTATGGAGGAACCTGCTATCTACCCATCACATAGTCTCCATAAATACTACTGTCTGGTACAGTCTTTATGGAGGAACCTGCTATCTACCCATCACATAGTCTCCATAAATACTACTGTCTGGTACAGTCTTTATGGAGGAACCTGCTATCTACCCATCACATAGCCTCCATAAATACTACTGTCTGGTACAGTCTTTATGGAGGAACCTGCTATCTACCCATCACATAGCCTCCATAAATACTACTGTCTGGTACAGTCTTTATGGAGGAACCTGCTATCTACCCATCACATAGTCTCCATAAATACTACTGTCTGGTACAGTCTTTATGGAGGAACCTGCTATCTACCCATCACATAGTCTCCATAAATACTACTGTCTGGTACAGTCTTTATGGAGGAACCTGCTATCTACCCATCACATAGTCTCCATAAATACTACTGTCTGGTACAGTCTTTATGGAGGAACCTGCTATCTACCCATCACATAGTCTCCATAAATACTACTGTCTGGTACAGTCTTTATGGAGGAACCTGCTATCTACCCATCACATAGCCTCCATAAATACTACTGTCTGGTACAGTCTTTATGGAGGAACCTGCTATCTACCCATCACATAGTCTCCATAAATACTACTGTCTGGTACAGTCTTTATGGAGGAACCTGCTATCTACCCATCACATAGTCTCCATAAATACTACTGTCTGGTACAGTCTTTATGGAGGAACCTGCTATCTACCCATCACATAGCCTCCATAAATACTACTGTCTGGTACAGTCTTTATGGAGGAACCTGCTATCTACCCATCACATAGTCTCCATAAATACTACTGTCTGGTACAGTCTTTATGGAGGAACCTGCTATCTACCCATCACATAGTCTCCATAAATACTACTGTCTGGTACAGTCTTTATGGAGGAACCTGCTATCTACCCATCACATAGCCTCCATAAATACTACTGTCTGGTACAGTCTTTATGGAGGAACCTGCTATCTACCCATCACATAGTCTCCATAAATACTACTGTCTGGTACAGTCTTTATGGAGGAACCTGCTATCTACCCATCACATAGTCTCCATAAATACTACTGTCTGGTACAGTCTTTATGGAGGAACCTGCTATCTACCCATCACATAGTCTCCATGCACACCCCCCTCCTCTCCCCCCTCCTCCCCTCCCCTACCTGTGTGTCAGTGAAGAGGAACACCATGTCCTTGCCCTCCACCCCAGCCATCTTGAACAGTCGTCTCAGGTCTTCATGGAAGCTGTCGTAGTTGTATCCTCGGCTCAGTTCTATCTGGAAGCAGCGCATGCCGCACATGTGGGCCGCCAGCCGCGTCAGTGACTGTTTCCCCGTGCCCCCCACGCCCACCAATAGGGCGTTACCGCGCTCCTGGCGGATCATACGCGCTATCCTATAGGAACAGAAGGGCGGGGTTAGGAAGTAAGCAAAATAACAAATTGAAGCATTACAAAAACACATGAAACAAAAACGAACTCTTTATGGGGCTCTGGACAAAATAAGTTCACTAAATAGGGAATAGGGTGTCGTTAAGGATGCTAATCAGTTCACTAAATAGGGAATAGGGTGTTGTTAAGGATGCTAATCAGTTCACTAAATAGGGAATAGGGTGTTGTTAAGGATGCTAATCAGTTCACTAAATAGGGAATAGGGTGTCGTTAAGGATTCTAATCAGTTCACTAAATAGGGAATAGGGTGTCGTTAAGGATTCTAATCAGTTCACTAAATAGGGAATAGGGTGTCGTTAAGGATTCTAATCAGTTCACTAAATAGGGAATAGGGTGTTGTTAAGGATTCTAATCAGTTCACTAAATAGGGAATAGGGTGTCGTTAAGGATTCTAATCAGTTCACTAAATAGGGAATAGGGTGTTGTTAAGGATTCTAATCAGTTCACTAAATGGGGAATAGGGTGTTGTTAAGGATTCTAATCAGTTCACTAAATAGGGAATAGGGTGTTATTAAGTATTCTAATCAGTTCACTAAATAGGGAATAGGGTGTTGTTAAGGATTCTAATCAGTTCACTAAATAGGGAATAGGGTGTTATTAAGGATTCTAATCAGTTCACTAAATAGGGAATAGGGTGTTGTTAAGGATTCTAATCAGTTCACTAAATAGGGAATAGGGTGTCGATAAGGATTCTAATCAGTTCACTAAATAGGGAATAGGGTGTTGTTAAGGATTCTAATCAGTTCACTAAATAGGGAATAGGGTGTTGTTAAGGATTCTAATCAGTTCACTAAATAGGGAATAGGGTGTTGTTAAGGATTCTAATCAGTTCACTAAATAGGGAATAGGGTGTTATTAAGTATTCTAATCAGTTCACTAAATAGGGAATAGGGTGTTGTTAAGGATTCTAATCAGTTCACTAAATAGGGAATAGGGTGTTATTAAGGATTCTAATCAGTTCACTAAATAGGGAATAGGGTGTTGTTAAGGATTCTAATCAGTTCACTAAATAGGGAATAGGGTGTCGATAAGGATTCTAATCAGTTCACTAAATAGGGAATAGGGTGTTGTTAAGGATTCTAATCAGTTCACTAAATAGGGAATAGGGTGTCATTAAGGATTCTAATCAGTTCACTAAATAGGGAATAGGGTGTTGTTAAGGATTCTAATCAGTTCACTAAATAGGGAATAGGGTGTTGTTAAGGATTCTAATCAGTTCACTAAATAGGGAATAGGGTGTCGTTAAGGATTCTAATCAGTTCACTAAATAGGGAATAGGGTGTTGTTAAGGATTCTAATCAGTTCACTAAATAGGGAATAGGGTGTTGTTAAGGATTCTAATCAGTTCACTAAATAGGGAATAGGGTGTCATTAAGGATTCTAATCAGTTCACTAAATAGGGAATAGGGTGTTGTTAACCTGTTGGGTCTAGGGGGCAGCATTTGCACGTCTGGATAAAAAAAATGTACCCGATTTAATCTGGTTACTAATCCTACCCAGTAACTAGAATATGCATATACTTATTATATATGGATAGAAAACACTCTAAAGTTTCCAAAACTGTTTGAATGGTGTCTGTGAGTATAACAGAACTCATTTGGCAGGCAAAACCCTGAGACATTTTCTGACAGGAAGTGGATACCTGATGTGTTGTATTGATTTTAAACCTATCCCATTGAAAAACACAGGGGTTTAGGAATATTTTGGCACTTCCTATTGCTTCCACTAGATGTCACCAGCCTTTACAAAGTGTTTTGAGTCTTCTGGAGGGAGATCTGACCGAACAAGAGCCATGGAACGGTGATGTCCCATTAGACACCTGGCGCGCTACTTCATGTTGGGTACCCTCGTTCCAATACGTTATAAAAGGCTATGCATTCGTCCACCTTGAATATTATTCATGTTCTGGTTAAAAAAGGCCCTAATGATTTATGCTATACAACGTTTGACATGTTTGAACGAACGGAAATATATTTTTTCCCCTCGTTCATGACGAGAAGTCCGGCTGGCTTACATCATGTGCTAACGAGACGGAGATTTTTGGACATAAATGATGAGCTTTTTTGAACAAAACTACATTCGTTATGGACCTGTGATACCTGGAAGTGACATCTGATGAAGAGAATCAAAGGTAATGGATTATTTACATAGTATTTTCGATTTTAGATCTCCCCAACATGACGTCTAGTCTGTATCGCAACGCGTATTTTTCTGGGCACAGTGCTCAGATTATTGCAAAGTGTGATTTCCCAGTAAGGTTATTTTTAAATCTGGCAAGTTGATTGCGTTCAAAAGATGTAAATCTATAATTCTTTAAATGACAATATAATATTTTACCAATGTTTTCTAATTTTAATTATTTAATTTGTGACGCTGACTTGACTGCCGGTTATTGGAGGGAAACGATTTCCTCAACATCAATGCCATAGTAAAACGCTGTTTTTGTATATAAATATGAACTTGATAGAACTAAAAATGCATGCATTGTCTAACATAATGTCCTAGGAGTGTCATCTGATGGAGATTGTAAAAGGTTAGTGTATCATTTTAGCTGGTTTTATGGTTTTGGTGACCCTGTCTTTGACTTGACAAAACATTACACACAACTCTTGTAAATGTACTGTCCTAACATACTCTAAATTTATGCTTTCGCCGTAAAACCTTTTTGAAATCGTAAAACGTGGTTAGATTAAGGAGATGTTTATCTTTCAAATGGTGTAACATAGTTGTATTTTTGAAAAATTTGAATTTTGACATTTATTTGGATTCAAATTTGCCGCTCTTGAAATGCACCTGCTGTTGATGGAGTGCACCACAGGTGGCACGCTAGCGTCCCACCTAGCCCCAAGAGGTTAAGGATTCTAATCAGTTCACTAAATAGGGAATAGGGTGTCGTTAAGGATTCTAATCAGTTCACTAAATAGGGAATAGGGTGTTGTTAAGGATTCTAATCAGTTCACTAAATAGGGAATAGGGTGCGATTTAGGCCAAAACGTCTGTACACTATATAGGGAATAGGGTGCGATTTCGAATGCATTCACTGCACTAATTAGGGAATAGGGCTCCGTTTCCGATCGTAAAACCACCTGGAGACGTGTTCTACAGCGTCCTGGAAGAACACTAGCTTGGTCTCCTTGGAGAAGGTCATGTTGTAGTCATCCAGGTAATCCTGGAGCACAGCCCTGATCTTATCTGGCTCTGTTAGGTCCTCATACAGACGGTCTGCCTTCTCTGCACCCACCTAGAGGAGAGGAGAGAGAGGAATGAGGAGGAAGGGAGGCAGGGACAGGAGGAGGGAGAGATGGAGAGGGGGGGACAGGAAGGGTTGCGAGATAGATAGATGGATGCCGTAAATGTTAAGCGCTTTGAGCACCTGGGAAATTGATTGGATTTATAGGCTTATAGCACATTTTACCTTGATGAAATCTCCAAATATGATGGGTTTGGTCACAAAGTAATTGGGTTCTAAATTGAAGCCAAAATATTTGCCTGAAAGAAGAAGAACGGAAATATATTTAAAGAGTTGCTATTCATAGCTCAACAATTGTGGGACGTTTTAGATAAGGACATTGAAATGGCTTTCAAACTTAATATGTCAAAACACTGCTTAGTGAGAGGCAAAACTCTGAAAGTTCAAACTAGCCGTCTAGGTTCTATTGAACTCTGTGTTATGTTCTTACTGGCCAACTATGTCTAGGTTATATTACACTCTGTGTTATGTTCTTACTGGCCGTCTAGGTTCTATTAAACTCTGTGTTATGTTCTTACTAACTGTCTAGGTTCTATTACAGTCTGTGTTATGTTCTTACTGACTGTCTAGGTTCTATTAAACTCTGTGTTATGTTCTTACTGGCTGTCTAGGTTCTATTAAACTCTGTGTTATGTTCTTACTGACTTTCTAGGTTCTATTAAACTCTGTATTATGTTCTTACTGACTGTCTAGGTTCTATTACACTCTGTGTTATGTTCTTACTGGCTGTCTAGGTTCTATTACACTCTGTGTTATGTTCTTACTGGCTGTCTAGGTTCTATTACACTCTGTGTTATGTTCTTACTGGCTGTCTAGGTTCTATTAAACTCTGTATTATGTTCTTACTGACTGTCTAGGTTCTATTACACTCTGTGTTATGTTCTTACTGACTGTCTAGGTTCTATTAAACTCTGTGTTATGTTCTTACTGGCTGTCTAGGTTCTATTACACTCTGTGTTATGTTCTTACTGGCTGTCTAGGTTCTATTAAACTCTGTGTTATGTTCTTACTGGCTGTCTAGGTTCTATTAAACTCTGTATTATGTTCTTACTGACTGTCTAGGTTCTATTAAACTCTGTGTTATGTTCTTACTGACTGTCTAGGTTCTATTAAACTCTGTGTTATGTTCTTACTGGCCATCTCAGAGACGATGGTGTTGAAGTAGGTTTTGTCTTCGTTGTTGATGAGGCGGTCGTGGAACACTCTCTGACACTCATGACAGAACAGACGGAATATCCCAGTCTGATCTCTCACCGTGCCTGGCTCACACTGCAACATACCTGGAGGACAGACAGACAGACAGAGGGAGGGAGAGAGAGAATGAGAGAGAGAGGTGAAGGGAGGGAGAGAGGGAGGGAGGAGGGAGAGAGGAGGAGGGAGGGAGGAGGGGGACGAGAGGGAGCGGGGGAGGGAGGAAGGTAAAGAGGCAGGGAGGGAGAGAGAGAACGAGAGAGGGAGGTGGAGGGAGAGAGAGATGGAGGGAGGGAGGAGGGGGGAGAGGGAGTGGGGGAGGGGAGAAGGTGAAGGGAAGAGAGAGGTAAAGAGGCAGGGAGGGAGAGGGAGAGAGAATGAGAGAGGGAGGTGAAGGGAGGGAGGGAAGATGGATTTAACATGACCAGAGAATAATAAAACATGATTCAACGTGGTGGTTCTCACCCTGCAACCTTAACACATTAAGAAGTAAAGAAAACTCTAATATCTGCTGTTGACACATCCCTGTTGTTATCAATGTTATCTAATACAATGCTAGGGATGCTTTAGGATATATGATGGGTCTGACACACCAGAGGATCCATGTTCAAGTCTGGTTAGAAAGTTGAGGGCATTAATGTGACCACGCTCGCCCTCAGCAAGAATGGGGGCTGGGTTGGCCTTATTCGTCCTGGGTAAGTATTAATGCTGGTGTGTGTATGTGAGTGTATGTGTGTGTGTTTACGCTTGCTGGTGTGTGTGTGAGTGTGAGTGTGTGTGTGAGTGTGTGTGTGTGTGTGTGTGTGTGTGTGAGTGTGTGTGTGTGTGTGTGAGTGTGAGTGTGAGTGTGAGTGTGTGTGTGTGTGTGTGTGTGTGTGTGTGTGTGTGTGTGTGTGTGTGTGTGTGTGTGTGTGAGTGTGTGTGTGTGTGTGAGTGTGAGTGTGTGTGTGTGTGTGTGTGTGTGTGTGTGTGTGAGTGTGTGTGTGTGAGTGTGTTCTGCATGGTGACTCCCTAGCGGGGGTCAGGGAGCAGTAGTCACTTTAGTTCAGGCCTCTCTGCTCTGATGATGGTTGTGAGGCTGCTGGGTAGAGGACTGTACTGTCTCTGTCTGGACTTCAGGCTACAACCAAGAGCATCTCAGTCCATGAGCTACTTTAATAACTTACAAGTGAATAAGCAAAGACAAACTTTCTCACCCTGGACACACTTGGAGAGGTCCCTGAGGTTGAAGACGTAGTGTGTGTGTGTGTGTGTGTGTGTGTGTGTGTGTGTGTGTGTGTGTGTGTGTGTGTGTGTGTGTGTGTGTGTGTGTGTGTGTGTGTGTGTGTGTGTCTCACCCTGGACACACTTGGAGAGGTCCCTGAGGTTGAAGACGTAGTGTGTGTGTGTGTGTGTGTGTGTGTGTGTGTGTGTGTGTGTGTGTGTGTGTGTGTGTGTGTGTGTGTATGTGTGTGTGTGTGTGTGTGTGTGTGTGTGTGTGTCTCTCACCCTGGACACACTTGGAGAGGTCCCTGAGGTTGAAGACATAGTGGGACTTGGCTGGTGTAGGCAGGAGGTCTACAGACATGCGGTGGTAGATCTCTACAGCTGCGTCTACGATGCTGCCTGCTGAAGACCTCACCGCCTGGGGGAACTCACTGAGGAAACCACTGAGGATGGCCTGGAGGGGGAGAGACAGTTTCAACAGAGAGAGTTAAGCGTACGTGTGCTTGAATATGCCCTTGAGGAGAGAGGGCAGGCTCAAGAGACACACGTGATTGTGTGTGTGTGTGTGTGTGTGTGTGTGTGTGTGTGTGTGTGTGTGTGTGTGTGTGTGTGTGTGTGTGTGTGTGTGGTCTTGTTCTTCTGAATACACTAAAAGTCCCCACAAGGATAGTAAAACAAGGCAAATTCTCCCTGGTGGGGACATTTCCCACATCCCATGAGGACAAAGGCTATTTTAAGCTTAGGGGTTAGGTTTAGGGTTAGAATTAGGGTTAGGGTAAGGCGTTAGTGGTTAGGTTTAGGAGTTAGGTGTAGGATTTGGGTTAAGGTTTAGGGGTTAAGGAAAATAGGATTTTGAATGGAAATCAATTATAGGTCCCAACGAGGATAGAAAAACAAGTGTGACGATAGTTGATCTGTAATTAAACTACCACAGCTTGTTAAGGGGCTGTGAGGAACAGGACATGAGGAGAGAAGAGACAAGAGGGTTTGGAGACAGGAGGTTAAAGGTCATATTAGGGCTAGGAACTGAGGTTGGAGGTTAAGTCTTGACCTTGAAGATCTGTTTGAGACTGTGTTCTTAGGGCAGGGTTTAGATGTAGGAGGTCAGGGGTCACCCACATTGAAGATCTGTTTGAGACTGTGTTCTTAGGGCAGGGTTTAGATGTAGGAGGTCAGGGGTCACCCACATTGAAGATCTGTTTGAGACTGTGTTCTTAGGGCAGGGTTTAGATGTAGGAGGTCAGGGGTCACCCACATTGAAGATCTGTTTGAGACTGTGTTCTTAGGGCAGGGTTTAGATGTAGGAGGTCAGGGGTTACCCACATTGAAGATCTGTTTGAGACTGTGTTCTTAGGGCAGGGTTTAGATGTAGGAGGTCAGGGGTCACCCACATTGAAGATCTGTTTGAGACTGTGTTCTTAGGGCAGGGTTTAGATGTAGGAGGTCAGGGGTTACCCACATTGAAGATCTGTTTGAGACTGTGTTCTTAGGGCAGGGTTTAGATGTAGGAGGTCAGGGGTCACCCACATTGAAGATCTGTTTGAGACTGTGTTCTTAGGGCAGGGTTTAGATGTAGGAGGTCAGGGGTCACCCACATTGAAGATCTGTTTGAGACTGTGTTCTTAGGGCAGGGTTTAGATGTAGGAGGTCAGGGGTTACCCACATTGAAGATCTGTTTGAGGCTGTGTTCGGAGGGAGTGGGCAGACACAGCATGCTGAAGTGGCGGATGAAACGAGGGGTCACCGGGTTACGGCCCCCTCCTGGCGGAGCGCAGGCCGCCGCGATCGTCATGTCCTGCAGAGAGAAAGAGAATGAGAGAGAAGAGGGGAGGAACGGAGGAGAGGGGGGTCGAAAGGAAGATTTGGCACAGAAAGAAGATTTCCTACCAACACATTTTCATATGTATTTAAACCCTCATATTTTCATATGTATTTAAAGCCTCATATTTTTCATTGATTTAGTCTTCTATCAATATTACATTTGACATTTAGTTTGAAGAACATCCACCCGGGTCAGAATTTTTAGCTGAGTTAAACTTCAGAGTGAAACCCTGTTTGGATTAGAAAATATTGACATGCCCTTGGTTCTGTATTCCCTGTGTGTGTGTGTGTGTGTGTGTGTGTGTGTGTGTGTGTGTGTGTGTGTGTGTGTGTGTGTGTGTGTGTGTGTGTGTGTGTGTGTGTGTGTGTGTGTGTGTGTCTGCATATGACCTTGTGTGACTACTCTGGTTGCTGTCTTGACATGGTTGTCTGTTGTCTGTCTGCATGTGGTGGAAACACATTTACACCCAGTACACGTTCAGATCTCAACAAGCAGAATAACTGATTTTCTGAAAGATTCACTTGCACACCCCCACACATCCACCCACACACACACCCCCACACATCCACCCACACACACACCCCCACACATCCACCCACACACACACCCCCACACATCCACCCACACACACACCCCAACACATCCACCCACACACACACCCCCACACATCCACCCACACACACACCCCCACACATCCACCCACACACACACCCCCACACATCCACCCACACACACACCCCCACACATCCACCCACACACACACCCCCACACATCCACCCACACACACACCCCCACACATCCACCCACACACACACCCCCACACATCCACCCACACACACACCCCCACACATCCACCCACACACACACCCCCACACATCCACCCACACACACACCCCCACACACACACCCCCACACATCCACCCACACACACACCCCCACACATCCACCCACACACACACCCCCACACATCCACCCACACACACACCCCCACACATCCACCCACACACACACCCCCACACATCCACCCACACACACACCCCCACACACACACCCCCACACATCCACCCACACACACAGCCCCACTGATCCACCCACCGCCACTGATCCATCCACCCCCACTCCCACACATCCACCCACCCCCACACATCCACCCACCCCCACACTTCCACCCACACACACCCACCCACCCATCCACCCACACACACACACACACACCCACCCACCCCCACACATCCACCCACAACCACTGATCCACCCACTCCCACACATCCCCACCCCCACACATCCACACACCCCCACTGATCCACCCACTCCCACACATCCACCCAACCCCACACATCCACCCACACACACATCCACCCACCCCCACACATCCACCCACACACACATCCACCCACCCCCACACATCCACCCACACACACACCCACCCACCCCCACACATCCACCCACCCCCACACATCCACCCCCAACCACTGATCCACCCACCCCCACACATCCACCCACAACCACTGATCCACCCACCCCCAGACATCCACCCACCCCCACACATCCACCCACCCCCACACATCCACCCACCCTCACACATCCACCCACCCTCACACATCCACCCACCCCCACACATCCACCCACCCCCACACATCCACCCACCCCCACACATCCACCCACCCCCACACACACACCCACAACCACTGATCCACCCACCCCCACACATCCACCCACAACCACTGATCCACCCACCCCCACACATCCACCCACAACCACTGATCCATCCACCCCCACACATCCACCCACCCCCACACACACACCCACAACCACTGATCCACCCACCCACCCCCACACATCCACCCACCCCCACACATCCACCGACCCTCACACATCCACCCACCCCCACACATCCACCCACCCTCACACATCCACCCACCCCCACACATCCACCCACCCCCACACATCCACCCACCCCCTCACATCCACCCACCCCCACACATCCACCCACCCTCACACATCCACCCACCCCCACACATCCACCCACCCCCACACATCCACCCACCCCCTCACATCCACCCACCCCCACACATCCACCCACCCTCACACATCCACCGACCCTCACACATCTACCCACCCCCTCACATCCACCCACCCCCACACATCCACCCACCCCCTCACAGATTAATTGGTCCCTAATACGTACAAATAGACCCTTTTAATGTGTGCTATTGGAAACAAATGACTGTGTGCTGACCATTCACAACAGTAACAAAGGACTAAAACAAACACATTGTACTGTAGCAGAATAATGGACCCTATCAGCTCCTGGACATGAGCCTCCAATCTACTATAGACCTCAGACCATCCCTCTGTCTGAATACTGAACAAGTCAAAGTATTCACTGACCAGCTCCTGGACATGAGCCTCCAATCTACTATAGACCTCAGACCATCCCTCTGTCTGAATACTGAACAAGTCAAAGTATTCACTGACCAGCTCCTGGACATGAGCCTCCAATCTACTATAGACCTCAGACCATCCCTCTGTCTGAATACTGAACAAGTCAAAGTATTCACTGACCAGCTCCTGGACATGAGCCTCCAATCTACTATAGACCTCAGACCATCCCTCTGTCTGAATACTGAACAAGTCAAAGTATTCACTGACCAGCTCCTGGACATGAGCCTCCAATCTACTATAGACCTCAGACCATCCCTCTGTCTGAATACTGAACAAGTCAAAGTATTCACTGACCACAAACAAAAAGTCACTTCATTTTCTCAGACTAAAACCCCAGACTGGAGCAGAATAGACTAAATGTTTCACCTAATATCCTCTAGCCCAGACAAGATGAGACTGTCTACATATTAAACAACATTGTGTGTGTGTGTGTGTGTACCTGGATCTCCTTCCAGAAGAACTTCTCTCGGTCGTAGAAGCCGTGGAAGTCCTGGAACTGTCTGAGCAGTTCTATTGGAGGCTGGGAGCCGTAGGTGTCCAACTTAGGCATGTTCAGATCATCCACAAAGATCACTATCTTTCTGTTACCAGGAGCACCTGACATGAAGAGGAGGGAGGGAGGTATGGAGGCCATTAATAACACTTAGCGAAGTAGGCCTATCAGTTCATGTTACCAGGGTGATCTGTGATATTGTCTGGGTGATGTATAACCACCATGTCGTGCTAGGATGCCAACAACATATGGGCCCAGGACCGTGTTGGGGAAACCCTGTTCTCACACCTCTCCAATATCATTCCTGTGTCTCTTTCCTCTTCTGTCTCTCAATCTCTCTCTCTCTCTCTCGCTCAGAATGTATTGCTAGTTACTGTATCTCTATCCCAATATTCCTCTCTCTCTCTCTCTCTCTCAGAATGTATTGCTAGTTACTGTATCTCTATCCCAATATTCCTCTCTCTCTCTCTCTCTCTCTCTCAGAATGTATTGCTAGTTACTGTATCTCTATCCCAATATTCCTCTCTCTCTCTCTCAGAATGTAATGCTAGTTACTGTATCTCTATCCCAATATTCCTCTCTCTCTCTCTCAGAATGTATTGCTAGTTACTGTATCTCTATCCCAATATTCCTCTCTCTCTCAGAATGTATTTCTAGTTAATGTATCTCTATCCCAATATTCCTCTCTCTCTCAGAATGTATTGCTAGTTAAAGTATCTCTATCCCAATATTCCTCTCTCTCTCTCTCTGAGAATGTATTGTAAGTTACTGTATCTCTATCCCAATATTCCTCTCTCTCTCATCCAGAATGTATTGCTAGTTACTGTATCTCTATCCCAATATTCCTCTCTCTCTCGCTCAGAATGTATTGCTAGTTACTGTATCTCTATCCCAATATTCCTCTCTCTCTCTCATCCAGAATGTATTGCTAGTTACTGTATCTCTATCCCAATATTCCTCTCTCTCTCTCATCCAGAATGTATTGCTAGTTACTGTATCTCTATCCCAATATTCCTCTCTCTCTCGCTCAGAATGTATTGCTAGTTACTGTATCTCTATCCCAATATTCCTCTCTCTCTCTCACCCAGAATGTATTGCTAGATACTATATCTCTATCCCAATATTCCTCTCTCTCTCTCACCCAGAATGTATTGCTAGTTACTGTATCTCTATCCCAATATTCCTCTCCCTCTCTCATCCAGAATGTATTGCTAGTTACTGTATCTCTATCCCAATATTCCTCCCTCTCTCATCCAGAATGTATTGCTAGTTACTGTATCTCTATCCCAATATTCCTCTCTCTCTCTCATCCAGAATGTATTGCTAGTTACTGTATCTCTATCCCAATATTCCTCTCTCTCTCATCCAGAATGTATTGCTAGTTACTGTATCTCTATCCCAATATTCCTCTCTCTCTCTGAGAATGTATTGCTAGTTACTGTATCTCTATCCCAATATTCCTCTCTCTCTCATCCAGAATGTATTGCTAGTTACTGTATCTCTATCCCAATATTCCTCTCTCTCTCTGAGAATGTATTGCTAGTTACTGTATCTCTATCCCAACATTCCTCTCTCTCTCATCCAGAATGTATTGCTAGTTACTGTATCTCTATCCCAATATTCCTCTCTCTCTCTCATCCAGAATGTATTGCTAGTTACTGTATCTCTATCCCAATATTCCTCTCTCTCTCATCCAGAATGTATTGCTAGTTACTGTATCTCTATCCCAATATTCCTCTCTCGCTCACCCAGAATGTTCTTCCTCTTCTTCTCCAGTTTGGACTCGATCATCTCCTGTGTTCTGGCCGAGGTGGTCTGGGCTGAGAAGTTGATATAGACGGGAACATAGCCTCCCTTCTCCTGGACACTGTTCAGAAGACCACGGGCCACCACAGACTGACACACACACAGAGAGACAAGAGAACCCCCTGAGGAAACACTTAGGAATGCATAGGGTTAACAGTGAGTGTTAGATTCATTCCATGATCAATGTGTATTTCTCCACAAGGTCCAGCTAATACAACTAGTAAGAGATGCCTCTGACAAGCAGTGGTGCAGGACAACAATATGGAATGTTGAAATATCAACATGTCAGAAGATATCGAAGGAACATTCTAGAGCAGTTTAGTTGTGTGTGTGTGTGTGTGTGTGTGTGTGTAAGCATACCTTTCCTACTCCGGTGATGCCGGTGAAGAGGACAGAGTGTCCTACAGACAGCAGTTTCTCCATCAGGTAGCCATAACGCACCGTGTCGGTGGTGGGAACCAACATCTCAAAGAAGGGCAGTTCCTTGTTGTACCTAAAGGAGGGGATGATCCTCTCCCACGGCTCCAGACGCTTGTGGTTGAAGTCCATGAACACACTCCACAGGTCCCCCGAGCTGGGCAGCTACACACACACACACACACACACCACACAATATAGACAAATACAGTATTTACTGTCCCTAAGTCATACAGATCTAACAGGGTTGATAGTGATAATGTTTAATATATTCTAACACTGGAAATGTCATGATGGAAGCAGGCAGACAAAGCCATGTCTGGATGTAACAGTTTGGTGGTCAGAACACCATTAAAGGGTGCAGGCCTGTGTGTCTCTATGTTAAGGTAACTGATGCCTGGAGAAGCCTGTGCTCTTAGTTGTTGACTGTGTTTTCACCGCCCTGCACATGTGTTCTGTTTCCCCCCTGCAGTGTGTGACAGTTTGTGTTCCGTTCCCCCCCTGCAGTGTGTGAGAGTTTGTGTGTTGTGTTTGTCCCCCTGGACTTGGTGTCCTGCTGTTCGAGGTGTGTGGGTGCATGTGGTTTGTTTACTGTCAGCGAGAGCCAACCTGGCACACATATCATTACAGACACACAGGGATATGAATGTGTACACAATGCCCCCTAACTCCACAGTAGACAGGAATATGAATGGGTACATACTGGCCCCTAACGCCACAGTAGACAGGAATATGAATGTGTCCATAATGGCCCCTAACTCCACAGTAGACAGGAATATGAATGGGTACATAATGGCCCCTAACTCCACAGTAGACAGGAATATGAATGTGTACATAATGGCCCCTAACTCCACAGTAGACAGGAATATGAATGTGTACATAATGGCCCCTAACTCCACAGTAGACAGGAATATGAATGGGTCCATAATGGCCCCTAACTCCACAGTAGACAGGAATATGAATGGGTACATAATGGCCCCTAACTCCACAGAAGACAGGAATATGAATGGGTCCATAATGGCTCCTAACTCCACAGTAGACAGGAATATGAATGGGTACATAATGGCCCCTAACTCCACAGAAGACAGGAGTATGAATGGGTACATAATGGCCACTAACTCCACAGTAGACAGGAATATGAATGGGTCCATAATGGCCCCTAACTCCACAGTAGACAGGAATATGAATGTGTACACAATGGCCCCTAACTCCACAGTAGACAGGAATATGAATGGGTACATAATGGCCCCTAACTCCACAGTGGACAGGAATATGAATGGGTACATAATGGCCCCTAACTCCACAGTAGACAGGAATATGAATGGGTCCATAATGGCCCCTAACTCCACAGTAGACAGGAATATGAATGGGTACATAATGGCCCCTAACTCCACAGTAGACAGGAATATGAATGTGTACATAATGGCCCCTAACTCCACAGTAGACAGGAATATGAATGGGTACATAATGGCCCCTAACTCCACAGTAGACAGAGCGACAGTCGCCTCAGGTTCTCTGAGCTGCACATTAGTTATCCCCAGAGACAGACTACACCAGCCTTGTGTTGGTGTCTGGGGGTGTGTGTGCATGCATGTTTAGATCCTCCAGGACAAATCATCTTTGTTAGTTTTGGACCGTAACACATTCAGCCTTCATCCTTTCTCTCTCACACTCTCTCACTCCACTAACAGGTAAATGATGCATATTCTACTCCTCCACAGACTCACTCAAGGAATACAACATTATATCCATCATTACACTGTTACAACCCAGCGGGCACTTCCAGAAGAGGAAAGTAGAGAGTTTCTATTGGATATCATTACTGTGATACCAACCAATGGCAACCATAGTCTCCATTGATGGCATGATGAAATACATTGAAAGTTCTCTGCAGATATATGAAATCTACTTCTCTTCCAGCCTCTTTCACCTGCTGTCCTTATTGCTGAGGGGACAGACAGAGGTGTTCCTACCGATACCTTTAGAGATGCTCATTTCAACATGTCCATATCCATCTACTAAAACGGCATGCCTTTACAGCACATGTTTTTGTTGCATATATCCAATTGATAAAAACAACTGAATACACTTACATGGTAGCAGTCTTCGTCAGATATTCATAATTGGTAGCAGTCTACATATTGAATTGATTGCACAGGTAAGGGCTCTATTTGATTTTAAACCCTTTCAGAGGACTTAAAGAGTGACTGAACGCACCGATTCAGCAAGTGTTTTTCTGTTGCTCATTAAGAAAAATGTCAGTCTTGGAGGTGTGGTTTGATGTGGCAGTTACTGATGTTTGTCCCCCATAGGACACCATAAGAACAAAGCCAGTATCACTTCCTAAAAAGAGTCAGAATGAATTTAAGATAACTCAAGAAATCTGTCATTAATTTTGACGTTTTTGGCAAGGAGCATTTAGTCATGCAAGTTTACATCTAGCTAAGGTGTTGGATGCAGTAGGATATTTATCAATACATCTAGCTAAGGTGTTAGGTGCAGTAGGATATTTATCAATACATCTAGCTAAGGTGTTTGATGCAGTAGGATATTTATCAATACATCTAGCTAAGGTGTTGGGTACAGTAGGATATTTATCAATACATCTAGCTAAGGTGTTGGGTGCAGTAGGATATTTATCAATACATCTAGCTAAGGTGTTTGATGCAGTAGGATATTTATCAATACAACTAGCTAAGGTGTTTGATGCAGTACTTCACAAGTTAAAAAAATGTGTGACGTGTTGTCTTGTGCAAACAAAGTCCGACGCGCTGTGCTACTGGGCAGGACTGTCTCAAAGCTGTTTATCCTGTGGTAGAGGGCAGCTGTTTATCCTGTGGTAGTGTGCAGCTGTTTATCCTGTGGTAGAGGGCAGCTGTTTATCCTGTGATAATGGGTAGCTGTTTATCCTGTGGTAGTGGGCAGCTGTTTATCCTGTGGTAGAGGGCAGCTGTTTATCCTGTGGTAGAGGGCAGCTGTTTATCCTGTGGTAGAGGGCAGCTGTTTATCCTGTGGTAGTCGGCAGCTGTTTATCCTGTGGTAGTGGGCAGCTGTTTATCCTGTGGTAGAGGGCAGCTGTTTATCCTGTGGTAGTGTGCAGCTGTTTATCCTGTGGTAGTGGGCAGCTGTTTATCCTGTGGTAGAGGGCAGCTGTTTATCCTGTGGTAGTGGGCAGCTGTTTATCCTGTGGCAGTGGGCAGCTGTTTATCCTGTGGTAGTGGGCAGCTGTTTATCCTGTGGTAGTGGTCAAGTGGCATTGTGGAAATCCAAATAAATGTTTTGACTAATGTCGATGTCACATATGCAGTTTTTAACGAGAGAAGTTGGTTCTCGAGTTCAGTTCGGCTTAAAGAGAAAATTCTAGCCAGGCAGAAAGGGTCTGGTCCTAGTTCTTGCCCATGGCGTTTCAGATAAGAAAATCTAACCTTAGAAGGAAACAGGACAGAATCCCCATTCCCCAGTTACACCTCTGTAGCATGCTAATACTAGCTAGCACCTGGCGACGAGTGTTGGCCTTCAGTAATATGTATGGCAGCCTGGGCAGGTTATGTGGGACCCTGGTAATAGATAAAGCTTTGAACAGGTCTGGAAATGCAGGGTCTTTTTAAATGCAGTCCTCTGATGGTATGGAATAGAAAACAGTATATAGTGTGTGTGTCTCTCCCCCTGTGTGTGTGATAAGCATGCTATGGTGTAGATGATGAATCTGACAATAATGATGATGATGATTATAATTCTGACTATAATGATGATGATTATAATTCTGACTATAATGATGATGATGATTATAATTCTGACTACAATGATAATGATGATTATAATTCGGACTATAATGATGATGATTATAATTCGGACTATAATGATGATGATTATAATTCGGACTATAATGATGATGATGATTATAATTCTGACTACAATGATAATGATGATTATAATTCTGACTATAATGATGATGATTATAATTCTGACTATAATGATGATGATGATTATAATTCTGACTATAATGATGATGATTATAATTCGGACTATAATGATGATGATTATAATTCTGACTATAATGATGATGATGATTATAATTCTGACTACAATGATAATGATGATTATAATTCTGACTATAATGATGACGATTATAATTCTGACTATAATGATGACGATTATAATTCTGACTATAATGATGACGATTATAATTCTGACTATAATGATGATGATTATAATTCTGACTATAATGATGATGATTATAATTCTGACTATAATGATGATGATTATAATTCTGACTATAATGATGATGATGATTATAATTCTGACTACAATGATAATGATGATTATAATTCTGACTATAATGATGACGATTATAATTCGGACTATAATGATGATGATTATAATTCTGACTATAATGAGGATGATGATTACAATTCGGACTATAATGACTATAATTCTGACTATAATGATGATTATAATTCTGGAATTTTCCAAGCTGTTTAAAGGCACAGTCAACTTAGTGTATGTAAACTTCTGACCCACTGGAATTGTGATACAGTGAATTATAAGGGAAATAATCTGTCTGCAAACAATTGTTGTAAAAATTACTTGGGTTGTGCAAAAAGTAGATGTCCTAACCGACTTGCCAAAACTATAGGTTGTTAACAAGAAATGTGTGGAGTGGTTGAAAAACGAGTGTTAATGACTCCAACCTAAGTGTATGTAAACTTCCCACTTCAAATGTAATTATTCTGACTATGATGATGATTATAATGATGATGATTTTGACTATAATGACGGTG
This sequence comes from Salmo salar, assembly GCF_965601325.2. Taxonomy (NCBI): domain Eukaryota; kingdom Metazoa; phylum Chordata; class Actinopteri; order Salmoniformes; family Salmonidae; genus Salmo; species Salmo salar. The sequence continues at coordinate 30,800,092 of NC_138298.1, forward strand.
ATGAAGGCCCCACTAACCTTGGCGTCATTATTGTCTTCAAACTGTTGTCTGACGAAGCTGTCGAAGGCATCCCAGTGGCTGTCAGTCAGGTTACCCCCCACAGACCACAGGTAGCAAAACACAAACGTCTGACACAACACACTGTTCAGGTGCTTAGCTTCCTAGAACACACACACACACACAGACACACACAGCACACACACACACACACACACACACACACACACACACACACACACACACACACACACACACACACACACACACACACACACACAGATGGAGCTGTACTTAATAAGCGGTGGTCAATATACCATGGCTAAGGGCTGTTCTTAAGCACGACGCAACGTGGAGTGCCTGGATACAGCCCTTAGCCGTGGTATATTGGTCATATACCACAAACCCCCGAGGTGCCTTATTGCTATTATAAACTGGTTAACAAAGTAATTAAAGAAGTAAAAATAAATGTTTTGTCATACCCGTGGTATACGGTCTGATATACCCCGTCTGTCAGCCAATCAGATTTCAGGGCTAGAACAACCCAGTTTATAAATGTGTATAATGACTGGTTAATATGTGGTTGTGGTCATGCTGCGTTCTAGTAACATTTAGCCTACCATCTTGAGATCTGGTCTTCCGTCTCCCAGCAGCAGCGCCTCCAACAGGCAGCAGAGGGTAGTGACCTTACTGATGTCAACCTGGCCCATGGCCTGGACACAACGCTTCCACACAAACTGAAGACCCTTCTCCACGTACTGCTCAAACAACGCCAACAGGTACACACGCACCGCTTCAGGGAGCTGGGGGGGGAGAGTGGGAGGGAATGGAGGAGGTGGAAGGGAGAGGAGGATAGGGGGAGGGAGAGACAGCAACAGAGAGCGCAGAGAGAGTGAGAAGCAGGGCAATTTAAATGTATGATCAGGACATCAAGGAAAAAGAGGTAAAAGTTGGCTTTTGAATTAAGATAAAGATCCATGTCAAACAATCAATCGATAGAGAGTTATCAAGATAAATCATCTGTCAGCTATAACATCAGAAACCACAGCAGATAAAACCCATCTCTGACAACACTGTAGGTCTGTATCATCTGTCAGCTATAACATCAGAAACCACAGCAGATAAAACCCATCTGACAACACTGTAGGTCTGTATCATCTGTCAGCTATAACATCAGAAACCACAGCAGATAAAACCCATCTGACAACACTGTAGGTCTGTATCATCTGTCAGCTATAACATCAGAAACCACAGCAGATAAAACCCATCTGACAACACTGTAGGTCTGTATCATCTGTCAGCTATAACATCAGAAACCACAGCAGATAAAACCCATCTGACAACACTGTAGGTCTGTATCATCTGTCAGCTATAACATCAGAAACCACAGCAGATAAAACCCATCTGACAACACTGTAGGTCTGTATCATCTGTCAGCTATAACATCAGAAACCACAGCAGATAAAACCCATCTGACAACACTGTAGGTCTGTATCATCTGTCAGCTATAACATCAGAAACCACAGCAGATAAAACCCATCTGACAACACTGTAGGTCTGTATCATCTGTCAGCTATAACATCAGAAACCACAGCAGATAAAACCCATCTCTGACAACACTGTAGGTCTGTATCATCTGTCAGCTATAACATCAGAAACCACAGCAGATAAAACCCATCTCTGACAACACTGTAGGTCTGTATCATCTGTCAGCTATAACATCAGAAACCACAGCAGATAAAACCCATCTGACAACACTGTAGGTCTGTATCATCTGTCAGCTATAACATCAGAAACCACAGCAGATAAAACCCATCTGACAACACTGTAGGTCTGTATCATCTGTCAGCTATAACATCAGAAACCACAGCAGATAAAACCCATCTGACAACACTGTAGGTCTGTATCATCTGTCAGCTATAACATCAGAAACCACAGCAGATAAAACCCATCTCTGACAACACTGTAGGTCTGTATCATCTGTCAGCTATAACATCAGAAACCACAGCAGATAAAACCCATCTCTGACAACACTGTAGGTCTGTATCATCTGTCAGCTATAACATCAGAAACCACAGCAGATAAAACCCATCTGACAACACTGTAGGTCTGTATCATCTGTCAGCTATAACATCAGAAACCACAGCAGATAAAACCCATCTGACAACACTGTAGGTCTGTATCATCTGTCAGCTATAACATCAGAAACCACAGCAGATAAAACCCATCTGACAACACTGTAGGTCTGTATCATCTGTCAGCTATAACATCAGAAACCACAGCAGCAGTAGGAGGGAGGATATAAAACCATTTAAAGACACAGTTACCATAAAGACAGGGACAGTTCACAGGATCCTCTAATGATACAAGAGAGAATGTGTAAAGGTTAGAGGTGGCGGGTCACATGATGATCTTTGATGTGTTGTGGTGGTTGAAGTTTATGAGGGATCTGCTGACACTGACGGTAGGAGTACCATTCTAGCCATCTATATAGTTAGATACACCTCTGTCTTTGGTCTGAGACACGCAACATTCTCTGTGATCTTCACAGAACGATAACATGAGAATACAGATTTCCAATGGGAAACAGGCTTGACTGAGCCCATACAGCTACTTCCACCGAGGGGCGTTATGATTATGAAGACATGGTAGAAGTATATTCTGATGGTGTAGAGATGTGATCAGAGCAGGAAATCACCTTGTTAGTCAGGCCTGTGATCCAGGTCTGGATCATGTTAAGGAGAATGGTAAATCACCTTGTTAGTCAGACCAGTGATCCAGGTCTGGACCATGTTAAGGAGAATGGTAAATCACCTTGTTAGTCAGACCAGTGATCCAGGTCTGGACCATGTTAAGGAGAATGGTAAATCACCTTGTTAGTCAGACCAGTGATCCAGGTCTGGACCATGTTAAGGAGAATGGTAAATCACCTTGTTAGTCAGACCAGTGATCCAGGTCTGGACCATGTTAAGGAGAATGGTAAATCACCTTGTTAGTCAGACCAGTGATCCAGGTCTGGACCATGTTAAGGAGAATGGTAAATCACCTTGTTAGTCAGACCAGTGATCCAGGTCTGGACCATGTTAAGGAGAATGGTAAATCACCTTGTTAGTCAGACCAGTGATCCAGGTCTGGACCATGTTAAGGAGAATGGTAAATCACCTTGTTAGTCAGACCAGTGATCCAGGTCTGGACCATGTTAAGGAGAATGGTAAATCACCTTGTTAGTCAGACCAGTGATCCAGGTCTGGACCATGTTAAGGAGAATGGTAAATCACCTTGTTAGTCAGACCAGTGATCCAGGTCTGGACCATGTTAAGGAGAATGGTAAATCACCTTGTTAGTCAGACCAGTGATCCAGGTCTGGACCATGTTAAGGAGAATGGTAAATCACCTTGTTAGTCAGACCAGTGATCCAGGTCTGGACCATGTTAAGGAGAATGGTAAATCACCTTGTTAGTCAGACCAGTGATCCAGGTCTGGACCATGTTAAGGAGAATGGTAAATCACCTTGTTAGTCAGACCAGTGATCCAGGTCTGGACCATGTTAAGGAGAATGGTAAATCACCTTGTTAGTCAGACCAGTGATCCAGGTCTGGACCATGTTAAGGAGAATGGTAAATCACCTTGTTAGTCAGACCAGTGATCCAGGTCTGGACCATGTTAAGGAGAATGGTAAATCACCTTGTTAGTCAGACCAGTGATCCAGGTCTGGACCATGTTAAGGAGAATGGTAAATCACCTTGTTAGTCAGACCAGTGATCCAGGTCTGGACCATGTTAAGGAGAATGGTAAATCACCTTGTTAGTCAGACCAGTGATCCAGGTCTGGACCATGTTAAGGAGAATGGTAAATCACCTTGTTAGTCAGACCAGTGATCCAGGTCTGGACCATGTTAAGGAGAATGGTAAATCACCTTGTTAGTCAGACCAGTGATCCAGGTCTGGACCATGTTAAGGAGAATGGTAAATCACCTTGTTAGTCAGACCAGTGATCCAGGTCTGGACCATGTTAAGGAGAATGGTAAATCACCTTGTTAGTCAGACCAGTGATCCAGGTCTGGACCATGTTAAGGAGAATGGTAAATCACCTTGTTAGTCAGACCAGTGATCCAGGTCTGGACCATGTTAAGGAGAATGGTAAATCACCTTGTTAGTCAGACCAGTGATCCAGGTCTGGACCATGTTAAGGAGAATGGTAAATCACCTTGTTAGTCAGACCAGTGATCCAGGTCTGGACCATGTTAAGGAGAATGGTAAATCACCTTGTTAGTCAGACCAGTGATCCAGGTCTGGACCATGTTAAGGAGAATGGTAAATCACCTTGTTAGTCAGACCAGTGATCCAGGTCTGGACCATGTTAAGGAGAATGGTAAATCACCTTGTTAGTCAGACCAGTGATCCAGGTCTGGACCATGTTAAGGAGAATGGTAAATCACCTTGTTAGTCAGACCAGTGATCCAGGTCTGGACCATGTTAAGGAGAATGGTAAATCACCTTGTTAGTCAGACCAGTGATCCAGGTCTGGACCATGTTAAGGAGAATGGTAAATCACCTTGTTAGTCAGACCAGTGATCCAGGTCTGGACCATGTTAAGGAGAATGGTAAATCACCTTGTTAGTCAGACCAGTGATCCAGGTCTGGACCATGTTAAGGAGAATGGTAAATCACCTTGTTAGTCAGACCAGTGATCCAGGTCTGGACCATGTTAAGGAGAATGGTAAATCACCTTGTTAGTCAGACCAGTGATCCAGGTCTGGACCATGTTAAGGAGAATGGTAAATCACCTTGTTAGTCAGACCAGTGATCCAGGTCTGGACCATGTTAAGGAGAATGGTAAATCACCTTGTTAGTCAGACCAGTGATCCAGGTCTGGACCATGTTAAGGAGAATGGTAAATCACCTTGTTAGTCAGACCAGTGATCCAGGTCTGGACCATGTTAAGGAGAATGGTAAATCACCTTGTTAGTCAGACCAGTGATCCAGGTCTGGACCATGTTAAGGAGAATGGTAAATCACCTTGTTAGTCAGACCAGTGATCCAGGTCTGGACCATGTTAAGGAGAATGGTAAATCACCTTGTTAGTCAGACCAGTGATCCAGGTCTGGACCATGTTAAGGAGAATGGTAAATCACCTTGTTAGTCAGACCAGTGATCCAGGTCTGGACCATGTTAAGGAGAATGGTAAATCACCTTGTTAGTCAGACCAGTGATCCAGGTCTGGACCATGTTAAGGAGAATGGTAAATCACCTTGTTAGTCAGACCAGTGATCCAGGTCTGGACCATGTTAAGGAGAATGGTAAATCACCTTGTTAGTCAGACCAGTGATCCAGGTCTGGACCATGTTAAGGAGAATGGTAAATCACCTTGTTAGTCAGACCAGTGATCCAGGTCTGGACCATGTTAAGGAGAATGGTAAATCACCTTGTTAGTCAGACCAGTGATCCAGGTCTGGACCATGTTAAGGAGAATGGTAAATCACCTTGTTAGTCAGACCAGTGATCCAGGTCTGGACCATGTTAAGGAGAATGGTAAATCACCTTGTTAGTCAGACCAGTGATCCAGGTCTGGACCATGTTAAGGAGAATGGTAAATCACCTTGTTAGTCAGACCAGTGATCCAGGTCTGGACCATGTTAAGGAGAATGGTAAATCACCTTGTTAGTCAGACCAGTGATCCAGGTCTGGACATAGGGCATCCATTTGAGTTCGTTAGAGTCGATGTAGACCATCCCACAGCGACTCACTGTGGCTGGGGACGCCACCGATAAGTCCTGGACCTGAGACACACAACACAGAGGTTGCAGAGCGTTTACCAAGTTTGGATCTTTAACATGTCACTATTATCTGTTCATGTCAAAGAAGTCCATAGTGACTGTCCCACTTGTCATCAACACTAGAACGCAGTGAAGAGGGACCCCTAACCTATAACCCTTGACCCCTCTGACCTCAAACACCATGTGTATAGACGGGGTCAGTTTGATGCGTTCGCTGTTGGCCAGACACAGCATCTTGTTATCGTCCAGGACCGTGTTCATGTTCTCAATCCACAGCGCGTCCACCGGACCGTCCGACACGATCCACTTGTGGTCATCACTGGTGTCGTTGCAGGCCGCTCGCACGCTGAGCGCCATCAGGCCGTCACGCCACTCCAGGGTCAATATGTTCACCTGTAGGGGTCAGGGATTAAAGGTTAGGGGCTCATGTTATGCACTTTGTGACATATGTTTGTGTATATACATTGGTAAAAACCAATAGCAAGTGAGTGAGTAAACGAGCGAGCAAGAGAACGAAGGATACATTGATTGGACTAATTGGTACATTAATGAGTTGGATGGTTAACTGTTAACAAATCAACTGACTGTTTATGGATAGATTTATTTATAGACTGATTGAACAAATGTTGTATTCACTTTTATTTATTCAGGGCAGCCCAATTGAGACCAGGGTCTCATTCCCAATGGTGCCCTGAGTACAAACATTTTCTCACAAACAGGAAGAAAAATGTACATTACCAATAAAACATGACCATAGTTAACAACCTGCTTCCTGCTATTTAGGGAGAGGCCAGATCTACAGTATGTCTAAAAACAGAAGCCCACTTTAAATCTTAGCTTCTTAACTAGCTCATCCATATATTTTTTAAACATTAAGTCTTTGTCAATCGAAATGCACAGATATTTATAGGTGGGAACCCGATTGATGGGAGAACCATCCAATAAATATGTAGTCCATCTGAAACATTTTGGAGAGAATTAGTGAACAACATGCATTTAGTCTTGCCCACATTAAGTACCAGTTTTAAACCAACCAGGGCATTCTGTAAGGTAACAAGGTCAGATTGCAGCTCTAACATAGCCTGGTCAACAGTTGGGTCAATGGCATACATCACACTGTCGTCTGCATACAGATGAATATTACAAGTTAACAGATAGACCAATATTATTTACATAAATAGTAAAGAGAACAGGTCCCAGTACCGACCCCTGCGGTACACCTTTTGTAATATCCAGGAAACTAGACTTAACACCATCAGAAATCATGCATTGAGTCCTGTCTGACAGATAATTCTCAAACCATTTGCAAAAAGCCTGACCCAGACCTATTTCAGTCAGCCTTTGAATGAGAATGTGACGGTCAACAGTGTCAAAGGCCTTGGAAAGGTCTATAAACAAGGCAGCAGAATGATTTTTTATGATCCAAGCAATTTAACACATCATCTAGAATAACCGTAGCAGCTGAACCGGTGCTGTGTCCAGGTCTAAAACCCGATTGGTTCACATTAAGAAGTTTAAAAAGTTCTTAGCTGAAAGTTGGTCAGGGATTCTAAAAGTTTGAAAAGGGAAGATCATTTGGAAATTGGACGGTAGTTATCTAAGTCAGAAGGATCTCCTCCTTCATGTAGGGGGAGGACACGCGCCACTTTCCAGATCTCAAAGGAGGACACCAGAAACAATAGTCAAGTTCAAATGAAGGTCAGTGGTTCTGCTGTCAGTGGAGCAGAGAGCTGCAGTTAGAAGGGGTCAAGAGAATCAGCCCCTATAGCTTTATTAACATCAGAAAAGCCATTAGTACATCATAGACAACAAATGGTTGAAATGAAGTTACAGTATGTGAGTCTGTTAGTGCACAGATGAATTGTCAGCCAGGCGTACCTCTCCGTAGAGCTCTCCCATGGTGACAGACTTGGGGTTGAGGACGTATGTCTTGACAGGGAGGTAGAAGGGGTTGTGTTTCCCGTGGCCAGCCTGCCACAGGGTATCTAAGGTATCAGACAGGATGGTGTAGACCGTGGTCTTCCCTCCACCTGTAGGACCCACCAACATCACACCATGACGTACTATCATGGTCTCATACAGCTGGATCACCTGGAGGGAGGGAGAGGAAGGGTTACAACCACATGGAGAAACATATAAGGAATATACATCAGCACTAATTCATAGATTTTCATTTGAAGTAAAACTGAACCAAATTGAATGATTTTGTTGAATTATGTTTTTGTGTTTATCCTTGATCATTTGTAATGACATAGCCATCATTGATAACTTTATTATATGAAGCACTTTGAGGCCTATGTTATGTTTATATAAATGAATACATAAGTTCAGTCAGTCAGTACCTTGTTGGTCATGTTGGGTTGGGGCAGTCAGTCAGTACCTTGTTGGTCATGTTGGGTGGGCCAGTCAGTACCTTGTTGGTCATGCTGGGTAGGCAGTCAGTACCTTGTTGGTCATGCTGGGTAGGGCTCAGTCAGTACCTTGTTGGTCATGTTGGGTAGGAGGCAGTCAGTCAGTACCTTGTTGGTCATGCTGGGTAGGAGTCAGTCAGTACCTTGTTGGTCATGCTGGGTAGGGCCAGTCAGTACCTTGTTGGTCATGCTGGGTAGGGCCAGTCAGTACCTTGTTGGTCATGCTGGGTAGGGTCAGTCAGTACCTTGTTGGTCATGCTGGGTAGGGTCAGTCAGTACCTTGTTGGTCATGTTGGGTTGGGGCAGTCAGTCAGTACCTTGTTGGTCATGCTGGGTAGGGCAGTCAGTACCTTGTGTCATGTGGGTGGGTCAGTCAGTACCTTGTTGGTCATGCTGGGTAGGCAGTCAGTACCTTGTTGTCATGTGGGTAGGGTCAGTCAGTACCTTGTTGGTCATGCTGGGTAGGGTCAGTCAGTACCTTGTTGGTCATGATGGGTAGGGTCAGTCAGTACCTTGTTGGTCATGATGTCGCGGGTCAGTGGGGGGTCAGTCAGTACCTTGTTGGTCATGCTGGGTAGGGTCAGTCAGTACCTTGTTGGTCATGTTGGGTTGGGGCAGTCAGTACCTTGTTGGTCATGCTGGGTAGGGTCGCGACCGGGTCGGGGAGGCAGTCAGTCCTTGTTGGTCATGCTGGGTAGGGTCAGTCAGTACCTTGTTGGTCATGATGGGTAGGGTCAGTCAGTACCTTGTTGGTCATGATGGGTAGGGTCAGTCAGTACCTTGTTGGTCATGTTGGGTAGGGTCAGTCAGTACCTTGTTGGTCATGATGGGTAGGGTCAGTCAGTACCTTGTTGGTCATGATGGGTAGGGTCAGTCAGTACCTTGTTGGTCATGATGGGTAGGGTCAGTCAGTACCTTGTTGCGGGGGGTCAGTCGCCTGGGTCAGTGGGTGGGCAGTCAGTACCTTGTTGGTCATGATGGGTAGGGTCAGTCAGTACCTTGTTGGTCATGATGGGTAGGGTCAGTCAGTACCTTGTTGGTCATGCTGGGTAGGTCCAGTCAGTACCTTGTTGGTCATGCTTGGGTCGTCAGCCGGGCAGTCAGTCAGTACCTTGTGCGTCATGCTGGGTAGGGCCAGTCAGTACCTTGTTGGTCATGCTGGGTAGGTCCAGTCAGTACCTTGTTGGTCATGCTGGGTAGGGTCAGTCAGTACCTTGTTGGTCATGTTGGGTTGGGGAAGTCAGTACCTTGTTGGTCATGTTGGGTTGGGGAAGTCAGTCAGTACCCTTGTGCGTCATGCTGGGTAGGGTCAGTCAGTACCTTGTTGGTCATGCTGGGTAGGGTCAGTCAGTACCTTGTTGGTCATGCTGGGTAGGGTCAGTCAGTACCTTGTTGGTCATGCTGGGTAGGGTCAGTCAGTACCTTGTGCGTCATGCTGGGTAGGGTCAGTCAGTACCTTGTTGGTCATGCTGGGTAGGGTCAGTCAGTACCTTGTGCGTCATGCTGGGTAGGGTCAGTCAGTACCTTGTGCGTCATGCTGGGTAGGGTCAGTCAGTACCTTGTGCGTCATGCTGGGTAGGGTCAGTCAGTACCTTGTGCGTCATGCTGGGTAGGGGCTGCAGGTTGCGTTTTACTAGAGACTCCAGGATGGTGGTCTGGAGAACACCGTAGTCATGTTCAGGGATGGACACGCCAGGGAACAGGTCAGACATGATGCCACTAGAGCAGAGAACACACAAACACAGAACCGTCATACGGACAAACACACACAGCAGAGTCTGCAGTAAGGCATCATGAACGTATAACAGTGCAACGTTCTATTCTTCTCCATAGTGCTGTAACATGCATTAGCTGTGGGACACCATTGGTTTGTCGTGTGTGTGTGTGTGTGTGTGTGTGTGTGTGTGTGTGTGTGTGTGTGTGTGTGTGTGTGTGTGTGTGTGTGTGTGTGTGTGTGTCAGGGTCTATGTGTGTTCTCTCACCCAAAGAGCGCAGCGTCGTCTGTGAGGAACTTGGGCAGATTGGAGTCTCTCAGAGCCCTGATCAGAACCACGTCTTCACTCAGGTGGGGGTTCTCTCTCTTCAGAGAGCTGCAGGGGTCACACACACAATACATTCTCTATAAATGTGGGGGTCCCTCTCTCTTCAAAGACATTCATGTCTGAAGTTGTAGTTAACATGGGTCGGGTCAATTCCATTTGAAGTCAAAATCGAATTTTCAATACAATGAAAACGATAAGCTATTTACAGTATTTCAAATGTTTTTAACTTTAAATCACTTCCTGAATTGACTGACTTCAATTTGGAATCGACTAAAGGTCGCTGAATACATCACTAGGTCGTCTAAAGGTCACTGAACTGAATACATCACTGGGTCGTCTAAAGGTCACTGAACTGAATACATCACTGGGTCGTCTAAAGGTCACTGAACTGAATACATCACTGGGTCGTCTAAAGGTCACTGAACTGAATACATCACTGGGTCGTCTAAAGGTCACTGAACTGAATACATCACTGGGTCGTCTAAAGGTCACTGAACTGAATACATCACTGGGTCGTCTAAAGGTCACTGAACTGAATACATCACTGGGTCGTCTAAAGGTCACTGAACTGAATACATCACTGGGTCGTCTAAAGGTCACTGAACTGAATACATCACTGGGTCGTCTAAAGGTCACTGAACTGAATACATCACTGGGACGTCTAAAGGTCACTGAACTGAATACATCACTGGGTCGTCTAAAGGTCACTGAACTGAATACATCACTGGGTCGTCTAAAGGTCGCTGAACTGAATACATCACTTTAAACACACTCACCATCTCTCTGTTACACACAAACACACATGCAGACACACACAGCTTGGTTGGAGGTTGTTAGGTAGAAGTGAATTCCTCTCCTCCTGTCTCTCTCTTTACTCTGCCTCTCTCCCTTGTTTCCCAGAGCTAGGCTAATCAAGGTGGATGATGATTCCCCATTCATTAATAATGTGCTGTAACACACACACCCACACACACAGGGTGATAATGGCAGGCCCATTCAATTGGATTTACAGCGGTAGTAAAAAGCGAATGAGACAGACAGAAGAGGGTGGCTCTAAAGGCAGCCAGAGGGCTTGTTACTCACACACCTGTAAAATGAACAACTCACCCTGTGACAAGAAAATAGCTGCGTGAGTCAATCTGGGATAAAGCGTGATGGATGGGACAGACAGGGGAAATCACTACCACATCTGGACCAGGAGGATCTGAATGATGCCAATCATCTTTAATATGATGTTGATATAGTGTCTCAGTCCTTCCTGTCAGGGAGCTGTCATCTGATGAGGAATGTGTCAGTGGACCAGGCAGGATGTCCTATGCTACTATCCTATTCTCTCTGAGTCAGCCCTGCAGAGAGGAAACAAGGCTTTTCCCTCGTCTAGTCTGCTCTTCCTGTCAGGGAGCTGTCATCTGATGAGGAATGTGTCAGTGGACCAGGCAGGATGTCCTATGCTACTATCCTATTCTCTCTGAGTCAGCCCTGCAGAGAGGAAACAAGGCTTTTCCCTCGTCTAGTCTGCTCTTCCTGTCAGGGAGCTGTCATCTGATGAGGAATGTGTCAGTGGACCAGGCAGGATGTCCTATGCTACTATCCTATTCTCTCTGAGTCAGCCCTGCAGAGAGGAAACAAGGCTTTTCCCTCGTCTAGTCTGCTCTTCCTGTCAGGGAGCTGTCATCTGATGAGGAATGTGTCAGTGGACCAGGCAGGATGTCCTATGCTACTATCCTATTCTCTCTGAGTCAGCCCTGCAGAGAGGAAACAAGGCTTTTCCCTCGTCTAGTCTGCTCTCCTTGTCACCCTCCTGCACTGTGTCGACACTCAGCTTTGACAATAGGGGCTGTGTCATAAATGGCACCCTATTCCCTATATAAAGCTGGTCAAAAGTAGTGCACTGCATAGGGAATATGGTGCCATTGGGGATGCAACCAAGGGTTCACATTTGCCTGTAAAATGCGTAAGGGTAGGGGGTTCTGGGTAGAGGGGGATCTGTAAACGGCACTATGAGGATAAAACTGAACATCGGTTCTGATTTGTACATAAAGCTACCTTTACCTTGTTTTTTCATAAGCCCAGAAACGGTCAGATACTGGCTTGTGGTTTTGATTGAATAGAGTTCAGTTTTTCTCTCTGTGTCCTATCCGGTCATGACGAGTTCAAAAGTAGCTTGTTTTTTACCCCCAAACTCTAACAGATACCGGTTTGATTGAACAGGTTGGGTACAACGTTGTGTCCTAACCTAGACCGGTAGAGAACAACACCCCCTGTGGGTCCTACCCTGCCATGACGAGGACAGACTTGACGGCCCTCATGCCGAAGTCGTAGTGGTCCTGTTGGGAGAGCTGCTCAGAACACAGCTTGTACATCTGGGTCATCTTACGGGCCAGAGTCTTACTGGACTCAAAACCCTCAGAGTAGAGGATCACCTAGAGGAGAGAGAGAGAGAGGTCATCTTATGGACCAGAGTCTTACTGGACTCAAAACCCTCAGAGTAGAGGATCACCTAGAGGAGAGAGAGAGAGAGGTCATCTTACTGGACCAGAGTCTTACTGGACTCAAAACCCTCAGAGTAGAGGATCACCTAGAGGAGAGAGAGAGAGGTCATCTTACGGACCAGAGTCTTACTGGACTCAAAACCCTCAGAGTAGAGGATCACCTAGAGGAGAGAGAGAGAGAGGTCATCTTACGGACCAGAGTCTTACTGGACTCAAAACCCTCAGAGTAGAGGATCACCTAGAGGAGAGAGAGAGAGGTCATCTTATGGACCAGAGTCTTACTGGACTCAAAACCCTCAGAGTAGAGGATCACCTAGAGGAGAGAGAGAGAGAGGTCATCTTACTGACCAGAGTCTTACTGGACTCAAAACCCTCAGAGTAGAGGATCACCTAGAGGAGAGAGAGAGAGGTCATCTTATGGACCAGAGTCTTACTGGACTCAAAACCCTCAGAGTAGAGGATCACCTAGAGGAGGGGGGTGGGGGGAGGAGAGAATGGAAGCAGGAGGGGGAGAAACGGAAGTCAGTTATCTGGTCCCCAACTACAAATGACCACAGCACCGTAACACATCCCCAGCCCCCCAGTTACCTCAGCGATCAGGGCATAGTTGGGCACCATCATGGCTATGGGTCTGAACAGGGCTTTGAGGTTGTCAGGGAGCTCAGTGCGTCCAGCGTAGCCTGGGTTCATAGTGATGAAGGCAGCACATGTCATCACCAGCTTGATCTCTCTGCCCTCAAACATGAACCTGGACAGCTACAAGACAGAGACCACATGACAGGAGGACTAAACCAGGTTGTGAGCATCTACCATCTTGTTTTCTTTGGTAGAGTACACATCACTTTGACAACAGGAACAGACTATTCTGTTAGTTAAACTACCTCTGTTAGACTGATATCCAGGCTTTAGTTCAGAGGGATAACAACTTCTTCAGCCGAGCGGACATCCATCTTGCCTGACTGGTATGATGGATGGAGATTAGAGGAAGGCTGTGGGTGACCAGGTGTAGCTATACCTTGGCCATCTTCACATTGTGGATGGTGGTGAGTTGTAGCTACCAGTATATACTGTATTTGTGATATATTTCAGCAATAAGGCCCGAGGAGGTGTGGTTATTGGACAATATACCACGGCTATATTGGTCATTGGTCATATACCACAAACCCAGAGGTGCCTTAATGCTATTATAAACTGGTTATCAACATAATTAGAACAGTAAAAATAAACGTTTTGTCATACCCGTGGTATACTGTCTCATATACCATGGATTTGAGCCAATCAGCATTCAGGCCTCGAACCACCCAGTTTCTAAATGTAAAGATATTATAAAAGGGGAGGGTATACCTTGGCCATCTTGGCATTGCGGATAGTAATGAGTTGCTGGGCGATGACAGACAGCACCTCGATGTCGATGCGGTTAAACTCATCAAAACAGCACCAGGCCCCTGATTGGGCCAGACCACTGAAGAACTTCCCCATCATCTGAAACACAGACAGGTGATTGGTTCAGCAGATAGCAGGAATATAACAGGATCCTTCATTATGAAGAACATCCACTGCTGTGGTGACACTGTCCCCTAGTGTTAGTGTCTGGGTAAAACAAAGACAATAGGAGAGAGAGAGAGAGAGAGAGGAAGAGGGTTAGGATTAGAAGGGTAAAGGAAGAGGGGGAGAGAACAGGGTTTCCCAAAGTCGGTTTGGTTTTTGCCCTAGCACTACACAGCTGATTGAAATAACCAACTCATCATCAATCTCTGATTATCTGACTCAGCCGTGCAGTGCTAGAGCACTGGAATAGAAGGCGCTGTGCTGGTAAGTCTAATCAGTACCTTGTAGTCCAGTCCATCAGAACAGTTGAAGACAACACACTGGATGGACAGAGCCTTGGCCAGGTCCTTAGTGGTCTCTGTCTTCCCTGTACCAGCTGGTCCTGCTGGAGCCCCACCAAGGTCTAACTGAAGAGCCCCCATCAGACACAGGTAGCAACGATCCTAGAGAGACAAACAACGGGTTAATGGATGGAGAGATCCTAGAGAGAGACATACAACAGCTTAATGGATAGAGAGATCCTAGAGAGAGACAACAGGTTAATGGATGGAGAGATCCTAGAGAGAGACATACAACAGGTTAATGGATGGAGAGATCCTAGAGAGAGACATACAACGGGTTAATGGATAGAGAGATCCTAGAGAGAGACATACAACGGATTAATGGATAGAGAGATCCTAGAGAGAGACATACAACAGGTTAATTGATAGAGAGATCCTAGAGAGATCCTAGAGAGAGACATAAAACAGGTTAATGGCTAGAGAGATCCTAGAGAGAGACAACAGGTTAATGGATAGAGAGATCCTAGAGAGAGACATACAACGGATTAATGGATAGAGAGATCCTAGAGAGAGACATACAACGGGTTAATGGATAGAGAGATTCTAGAGAGAGACATACAACGGGTTAATGGATGGAGAGATTCTAGAGAGAGACATACAACGGGTTAATGGATAGAGAGATCCTAGAGAGAGACATACAACGGGTTAATGGATAGAGAGATCCTAGAGAGAGACATACAACGGGTTAATGGATAGAGAGATCCTAGAGAGAGACATACAACAGGTTAATGGATGGAGAGATCCTAGAGAGAGACATACAACGGGTTAATGGATAGAGAGATCCTAGAGAGAGACATACAACGGGTTAATGGATAGAGAGATCCTAGAGAGAGACATACAACAGGTTAATTGATAGAGAGATCCTAGAGAGATCCTAGAGAGAGACATAAAACAGGTTAATGGCTAGAGAGATCCTAGAGAGAGACAACAGGTTAATCGATAGAGAGATCCTAGAGAGAGACATACAACGGATTAATGGATAGAGAGATCCTAGAGAGAGACATACAACGGGTTAATGGATAGAGAGATTCTAGAGAGAGACATACAACGGGTTAATGGATAGAGAGATCCTAGAGAGAGACATACAACGGGTTAATGGATGGAGAGATTCTAGAGAGAGACATACAACGGGTTAATGGATAGAGAGATCCTAGAGAGAGACATACAACGGGTTAATGGATGGAGAGATCCTAGAGAGAGACATACAACAGGTTAATGGATGGAAAGATCCTAGAGAGAGACATACAACGGGTTAATGGATGGAGAGATCCTAGAGAGAGACATACAACAGGTTAATGGATAGAGAGATCCTAGAGAGAGACATACAACAGGTTCATGGATGGAGAGATTCTAGAGAGAGTCATACAACGGGTTAATGGATAGAGAGATCCTAGAGAGAGACATACAACGGGTTAATGGATAGAGAGATCCTAGAGAGAGACATACAACAGGTTAATGGATAGAGAGATCCTAGAGAGAGACATACAACGGGTTAATGGATAGAGAGATCCTAGAGAGAGACATACAACAGGTTAATGGATAGAGAGATCCTAGAGAGAGACATACAACGGGTTAATGGATAGAGAGATCCTAGAGAGAGACAACAGGTTAATGGGTGGAGAGATCCTAGAGAGAGACATAAAACAGGTTAATGGATAGAGAGATCCTAGAGAGAGACAACAGGTTAATGGATGGAGAGATCCTAGAGAGAGACATACAACGGGTTAATGGATAGAGAGATCCTAGAGAGAGACATACAACAGGTTAATGGATGGAGAGATCCTAGAGAGAGACATACAACAGGTTAATGGATGGAGAGATCCTAGAGAGAGACAACAGGTTAATGGATGGAGAGATCCTAGAGAGAGACATACAACGGGTTAATGGATAGAGAGATCCTAGAGAGAGACATACAACAGGTTAATGGATAGAGAGATCCTAGAGAGAGACATACAACGGGTTAATGGATAGAGAGATCCTAGAGAGAGACATACAACAGGTTAATGGATGGAGAGATCCTAGAGAGAGACATACAACGGGTTAATGGATAGAGAGATCCTAGAGAGAGACATACAACGGGTTAATGGATAGAGAGATCCTAGAGAGAGACATACAACAGGTTAATTGATAGAGAGATCCTAGAGAGATCCTAGAGAGAGACATAAAACAGGTTAATGGCTAGAGAGATCCTAGAGAGAGACAACAGGTTAATGGATAGAGAGATCCTAGAGAGAGACATACAACGGATTAATGGATAGAGAGATCCTAGAGAGAGACATACAACGGGTTAATGGATAGAGAGATTCTAGAGAGAGACATACAACGGGTTAATGGATGGAGAGATTCTAGAGAGAGACATACAACGGGTTAATGGATAGAGAGATCCTAGAGAGAGACATACAACGGGTTAATGGATGGAGAGATTCTAGAGAGAGACATACAACGGGTTAATGGATAGAGAGATCCTAGAGAGAGACATACAACGGGTTAATGGATGGAGAGATCCTAGAGAGAGACATACAACGGGTTAATGGATGGAAAGATCCTAGAGAGAGACATACAACGGGTTAATGGATGGAGAGATCCTAGAGAGAGACATACAACAGGTTAATGGATAGAGAGATCCTAGAGAGAGACATACAACAGGTTCATGGATGGAGAGATTCTAGAGAGAGTCATACAACGGGTTAATGGATAGAGAGATCCTAGAGAGAGACATACAACGGGTTAATGGATAGAGAGATCCTAGAGAGAGACATACAACAGGTTAATGGATAGAGAGATCCTAGAGAGAGACATACAACGGGTTAATGGATAGAGAGATCCTAGAGAGAGACATACAACAGGTTAATGGATAGAGAGATCCTAGAGAGAGACATACAACGGGTTAATGGATAGAGAGATCCTAGAGAGAGACAACAGGTTAATGGGTGGAGAGATCCTAGAGAGAGACATAAAACAGGTTAATGGATAGAGAGATCCTAGAGAGAGACAACAGGTTAATGGATGGAGAGATCCTAGAGAGAGACATACAACGGGTTAATGGATAGAGAGATCCTAGAGAGAGACATACAACAGGTTAATGGATAGAGAGATCCTAGAGAGAGACATACAACAGGTTAATGGATAGAGAGATCGCTAGAGAGACATACAACAGGTTAATGGGTGGAGAGATCCTAGAGAGACATACAACGGGTTAATGGATAGAGAGATCCTAGAGAGAGACATACAACGGGTTAATGGATAGAGAGATCCTAGAGAGAGACATACAACGGGTTAATGGATGGAGAGATCCTAGAGAGAGACAACAGGTTAATGGATAGAGAGATCCTAGAGAGAGACATACAACGGGTTAATGGATGGAGAGATCCTAGAGAGAGACATACAACAGGTTAATGGATGGAGAGATCCTAGAGAGAGACCTACAACAGGTTAATGGATAGAGAGATCCTAGAGAGAGACATACAACAGGTTAATGGATAGAGAGATCCTAGAGAGAGACATACAACGGGTTAATGGATAGAGAGATCCTAGAGAGAGACATACAACGGGTTAATGGATGGAGAGATTCCTAGAGAGAGACATACAACGGGTTAATGGATAGAGATATCCTAGAGAGAGACAACAGGTTAACGGGTGGAGAGATCCTAGAGAGAGACATACAATGGGTTAATGGGTGGAGAGATCCTAGAGAGATCCTAGAGAGAGACAACAGGTTAATGGGTGGAGAGATCCTAGAGAGAGACAACAGGTTAATGGATGGAGAGATCCTAGAGAGAGACATACAACGGGTTAATGGATAGAGAGATCCTAGAGAGACATACAACGGGTTAATGGATGGAGAGATCCTAGAGAGATCCTAGAGAGAGACAACAGGTTAATGGATGGAGAGATCCTAGAGAGATCCTAGAGAGAAACAGCAGGTTAATGGGTGGAGAGATCCTAGAGAGATCCTAGAGAGAGACAACAGGTTAATGGGTGGAGAGATCCTAGAGAGAGACAACAGGTTAATGGGTGGAGAGATCCTAGAGAGATCCTAGAGAGAGACAACAGGTTAATGGGTGGAGAGATCCTAGAGAGATCCTAGAGAGAGACAACAGGTTAATGGGTGGAGAGATCCTAGAGAGATCCTAGAGAGAGACAACAGGTTAATGGGTGGAGAGATCCTACAGAGATCCTAGAGAGATCCTAGAGAGAGACAACAGGTTAATGTGTGGAGAGATCCTAGAGAGAGACAACAGGTTAATGGGTGGAGAGATCCTAGAGAGATCCTAGAGAGAGACAGCAGGTTAATGGATAGAGAGATCCTAGAGAGAGAAAGCAGGTTAATGGGTGGAGAGATCCTAGAGAGATCCTAGAGAGAGACAACAGGTTAATGGGTGGAGAGATCCTAGAGAGATCCTAGAGAGACAGCAGGTTAATGGGTGGAGAGATCCTAGAGAGAGACAACAGGTTAATGGGTGGAGAGATCCTAGAGAGATCCTAGAGAGAGACAACAGGTTAATGGGTGGAGAGATCCTAGAGAGATCCTAGAGAGAGACAACAGGTTAATGGGTGGAGAGATCCTAGAGAGATCCTACAGAGAAACAGCAGGTTAATGGGTGGAGAGATCCTAGAGAGATCCTAGAGAGAGACAACAGGTTAATGGGTGGAGAGATCCTAGAGAGATCCTAGAGAGAGACAACAGGTTAATGGGTGGAGAGATCCTAGAGAGAGACAACAGGTTAATGGGTGGAGAGATCCTAGAGAGATCCTAGAGAGAGACAACAGGTTAATGGATGGAGAGATCCTAGAGAGAGACATACAACAGGTTAATGGATAGAGAGATCCTAGAGAGAGACATACAACAGGTTCATGGATGGAGAGATTCTAGAGAGAGTCATACAACGGGTTAATGGATAGAGAGATCCTAGAGAGAGACATACAACGGGTTAATGGATAGAGAGATCCTAGAGAGAGACATACAACAGGTTAATGGATAGAGAGATCCTAGAGAGAGACATACAACGGGTTAATGGATAGAGAGATCCTAGAGAGACATACAACAGGTTAATGGATAGAGAGATCCTAGAGAGAGACATACAACGGGTTAATGGATAGAGAGATCCTAGAGAGAGACAACAGGTTAATGGGTGGAGAGATCCTAGAGAGAGACATAAAACAGGTTAATGGATAGAGAGATCCTAGAGAGAGACAACAGGTTAATGGATGGAGAGATCCTAGAGAGAGACATACAGGTTAATGGGTGGAGAGATCCTAGAGAGATCCTACAGAGAAACAGCAGGTTAATGGGTGGAGAGATCCTAGAGAGAGAAACAACAGGTTAATGGGTGGAGAGATCCTAGAGAGATCCTAGAGAGAGACAACAGGTTAATGGGTGGAGAGATCCTAGAGAGAGACAACAGGTTAATGGGTGGAGAGATCCTAGAGAGATCCTAGAGAGAGACAACAGGTTAATGGGTGGAGAGATCCTAGAGAGAGACAACAGAGAAACAGCAGGTTAATGGGTGGAGAGATCCTAGAGAGATCCTACAGAGAAACAGCAGGTTAATGGGTGGAGAGATCCTAGAGAGATCCTACAGAGACACAACAGGTTAATGGGTGGAGAGATCCTAGAGAGAGACATACAACGGGTTAATGGGTGGAGAGATCCTAGAGAGAGACAGACAACAGGTTAATGGGTGGAGAGATCCTAGAGAGATCCTAGAGAGAGACAACAGGTTAATGGGTGGAGAGATCCTACAGAGATCCTAGAGAGATCCTAGAGAGAGACAACAGGTTAATGTGTGGAGAGATCCTAGAGAGAGACAACAGGTTAATGGGTGGAGAGATCCTAGAGAGATCCTAGAGAGAGACAGCAGGTTAATGGATAGAGAGATCCTAGAGAGAGACAGCAGGTTAATAGGTGGAGAGATCCTAGAGAGATCCTAGAGAGAGACAACAGGTTAATGGGTGGAGAGATCCTAGAGAGATCCTAGAGAGACAGCAGGTTAATGGGTGGAGAGATCCTAGAGAGAGACAACAGGTTAATGGGTGGAGAGATCCTAGAGAGATCCTAGAGAGAGACAACAGGTTAATGGGTGGAGAGATCCTAGAGAGATCCTAGAGAGAGACAACAGGTTAATGGGTGGAGAGATCCTAGAGAGATCCTACAGAGAAACAGCAGGTTAATGGGTGGAGAGATCCTAGAGAGATCCTAGAGAGAGACAACAGGTTAATGGGTGGAGAGATCCTAGAGAGATCCTAGAGAGAGACAACAGGTTAATGGGTGGAGAGATCCTAGAGAGAGACAACAGGTTAATGGGTGGAGAGATCCTAGAGAGATCCTAGAGAGAGACAACAGGTTAATGGATGGAGAGATCCTAGAGAGAGACATACAACAGGTTAATGGATAGAGAGATCCTAGAGAGAGACATACAACGGATTAATGGATAGAGATCCTAGAGAGAGACATACAACAGGTTAATGGATAGAGAGATCCTAGAGAGAGACATACAACGGGTTAATGGATAGAGAGATCCTAGAGAGAGACATACAACAGGTTAATGGATAGAGAGATCCTAGAGAGAGACATACAACGGGTTAATGGATAGAGAGATCCTAGAGAGAGACATACAACAGGTTAATGGATAGAGAGATCCTAGAGAGAGACATACAACGGGTTAATGGATAGAGAGATCCTAGAGAGAGACAACAGGTTAATGGGTGGAGAGATCCTAGAGAGAGACATAAAACAGGTTAATGGATAGAGAGATCCTAGAGAGAGACAACAGGTTAATGGATGGAGAGATCCTAGAGAGAGACAACAGGTTAATGGGTGGAGAGATCCTAGAGAGATCCTAGAGAGAGACAACAGGTTAATGGGTGGAGAGATCCTAGAGAGATCCTAGAGAGAGACAACAGGTTAATGGGTGGAGAGATCCTAGAGAGATCCTACAGAGAAACAGCAGGTTAATGGGTGGAGAGATCCTAGAGAGATCCTAGAGAGAGACAACAGGTTAATGGGTGGAGAGATCCTAGAGAGATCCTAGAGAGAGACAACAGGTTAATGGGTGGAGAGATCCTAGAGCCAGGA
This sequence comes from Salmo salar, assembly GCF_965601325.2. Taxonomy (NCBI): domain Eukaryota; kingdom Metazoa; phylum Chordata; class Actinopteri; order Salmoniformes; family Salmonidae; genus Salmo; species Salmo salar. Next base: position 30,821,774 of record NC_138298.1, read on the forward strand.
GACAACAGGTTAATGGGTGGAGAGATCCTAGAGAGATCCTAGAGAGAGACAACAGGTTAATGGGTGGAGAGATCCTAGAGAGATCCTACAGAGACACAACAGGTTAATGGATGGAGAGATCCTACAGAGATCCTACAGAGACACAACAGGTTAATGGGTGGAGAGATCCTAGAGAGATCCTACAGAGAGACAACAGGTTAATGGGTGGAGAGATCCTAGAGAGATCCTACAGAGACACAACAGGTTAATGGGTGGAGAGATCCTAGAGAGATCCTACAGAGACACAACAGGTTAATGGGTGGAGAGATCCTAGAGAGATCCTAGAGAGAGACAACAGGTTAATGGGTGGAGAGATCCTAGAGAGATCCTACAGAGAGACAACAGGTTAATGGGTGGAGAGATCCTAGAGAGATCCTACAGAGAGACAGCAGGTTAATGGGTGGAGAGATCCTAGAGAGATCCTAGAGAGAGACAACAGGTTAATGGGTGGAGAGATCCTAGAGAGATCCTACAGAGAGACAGCAGGTTAATGGGTGGAGAGATCCTAGAGAGATCCTACAGAGACACAACAGGTTAATGGGTGGAGAGATCCTACAGAGACACAACAGGTTTGTGGAATTTCTTTCCTTCTTAATGCATTTGAGCCAATCAGTTGTGTTGTGACAAGGTAGGGGTGGTATACAGAAGATAGTCCTATTTGGTAAAAGACCAAGTCCATATTATGGCA
>NC_138298.1:30825000-30827500 GCF_965601325.2 Salmo salar
GGCAGGCAGAGAGGCATGTAGGGAGGGAGGCAGACAGACAAGCAGGGAGGCAGGCAGAGAGGCATGTAGGGAGGGAGGCAGACAGACAAGCAGGGAGGGAGGCAGGCAGAGACGCAGGGAGGGAGAAAGGCAGACAGACAAGCAGGGAGGCAGGCAGGCAGAGAGGCAGGGAGGCAGACAGACAAGCAGGGAGGGAGGCAGGCAGACAGACAAGCAGGGAGGGAGGAGGGCAGAGAGACAGGGAGGGAGGAAGGCAGACAGACAAGCAGGGAGGGAGGCAGGCAGAGAGGCAGGGAGGGACGAAGGCAGACAGACAAGCAGGGAGGGACGAAGGCAGACAGACAAGCAGGGAGGGAGGCAGGCAGACAGACAAGCACCAGGAGAATGATCAAAAACAAAAGTATTTCTATGGAGATAAATATCTCTGTTCCAAGGTGTTGTCACCACTGTAGGCTGTTGAAACCAGTCATTGTGGACGATCGTACATCAATGTTGACATATTCAAAGTCCTGCAGGGCCATGAAGTGGTCGTGGTCTCCCTCCAGACAGCCGTCCAGGTCTCTGCACCACATCAACTGACTGATGGTTAACACCACCTGGTGGACACAGAGGAACACTGCAGATGGACCCTCTTACAGACACCAGGTTAACAACACGAGATCATACAATAGGAATTCATTCATTTCTTCAGAGGCAACCCAACTCCTCTCATTCTTTACCCTGGTAGTCAGCGATGGAGGTTAGTGTCTGTGTGTGTGTGTGTGTGTGTGTGTGTGTGTGTGTGTGTGTGTGTGTGTGTGTGTGTGTGTGTGTGTACCTGTGAGGGGTGTCCAGCCACCACCCACTCCTCTCGTTCTTTACTCTGGTAGTCAGCGATGGAGGCCTTGCTGAGGCGGCGGAGGGAAGAGAACATGGCCTCCTCTACTTTACCCAGCCAGTCCTCTACGTTACCACGCGCCTTCAGACCTTTAGCCAGGCCCACCTACACACACACACACACACACACACACACACACACACACACACACACACACACACACACACACACACACACACACACACACACACACACACACACACACACACACACACACACACACACACAGGATGAACACACACAGGATAAACACACACACATAATAAATACACACAGGTTAACCTGTTAGGGCTAGGGGGCAGTATTGACACGGCCGGATAAAAAACATACCCGATTTAATCTGGTTACTACTCCTGCCCAGTAACTAGAACATGCATATAATTATTGGCTTTGGATAGAAAACACCCTAAAGGTTCTAAAACTGTTTGAATGGTGTCTGTGAGTATAACAGAACTCATATGGCAGGCAAAAACCTGAGTAGATTCCTTACAGGAAGTGGCCTGTCTGACAAGTTGTTGTTCATCTTGGCTCTTTTTATTGAAGACTGAGGATCTTTGCTGTAACGTGACACTTCCTACGGCTCCCATAGGCTCTCAGAGCCCGGGAAAAAGCTGAATGATATCGAGGCAGCCTCTGGCTGAAACACATTATCGCGTTTGGCAAGTGGCCGATCAGAGTACTATGGGCTTAGGCGCGTGCACGAGTCGACCCCGTGCTTTATTTTCTTTCCTCTTTTTACCTAAACGCAGATTCCCGGTCGGAATATTATCGCTTTTTAGGAGAAAAATGACATAAAAATTGATTTTAAATAGCGGTTGACATGCTTCGAAGTACGGTACTGGAATATTTACAATTTTTTTGTCACGAAATGCGCCATGCTCGTCACCCTTATTTACCCTTTCGGATAGTGTCTTGAACGCACGAACAAAACGCCGCTGTTTGGATATAACTATGGATTATTTTGAACCAAACCAACATTTGTTATTGAAGTAGAAGTCCTGGGAGTGCATTCTGACGAAGAACACCAAAGGTAATAACATTTTTCTTATAGTAAATCTGACAAAAGGGGAGTGCTAAACTTGCTGGGTGTCTAAAATAGCTAACCCTGTGATGCCGGGCTATCTACTGAGAATATTGCAAAATGTGCTTTCACCGAAAAGCTATTTTAAAATCGGACATATCGAGTGCATAGAGGAGTTCTGTATCTATAATTCTTAAAATAATTGTTATGTTTTTTGTGAACGTTTATCGTGAGTAATTTAGTAAATTCACCGGCAGTGTTCGGTGGGAATGCTAGTCACATGCTAGTCACATGCTAATGTAAAAAGCTGGTTTTTGATATAAATATGAACTTGACTGAACAAAACATGCATGTATTGTATAACATAATGTCCTAGGGTTGTCATCCGATGAAGATCATCAAAGGTTAGTGCTGCATTTAGCTGTGGTTTGGGTTTATGTGACATTATATGCTAGCTTGAAAAATGGGTGTCTGATTATTTCTGGCTGGGTACTCTGCTGACATAATCGAATGTTTTGCTTTCGTTGTAAAGCCTTTTTGAAATCGGACAGTGTGGTTAGATTAACGAGAGTCTTGTCTTTAAAATGGTGTAAAATAGTCAT
>NC_138298.1:30832500-30955000 GCF_965601325.2 Salmo salar
GCAGGCTGCGTTGTCATGGCGCCGGGGGGCGGAGGGGGCAGCAGGGCGAACTCCAGGCGGGCGATAGCATCGAAACACTTCCTGAGGTGGGGCTGAACGGCCTGGGGGTTCCTGGTCTGAGCCAAGATCTCCAGGAGCTCATCGTTGGACAGGAAGTAGAACCTGGGAACGGTACCGAGAGATGGACCCGTTGATTCATGAAGTGTCTTCCAACATTTTACCACAGGGAACATCACAACACAGTGAGACATGACATCAGCAGATATAGATCCATTAACCAAGTGGTTAAGACAGTGACCACCAATCCTGGTCCTAGAGAGATACATGCAGACAGCGGAGTACCTGGGGAAGATGACTCTCTTGGACTCCAGGTAGGCCTCCAGACACTTCTGGATCTGGTCTAGCAGGGCGTTGTTGTTCTGGAAGATCTCCAGCAGACCTGTAGAGAGACAAAGTGAACAGGGGAGTGGTGTTGGCGTGTGTGATACCCCTCTCTCTCTCTCAGTGTGTGAGTGTGTGTGAGGTGAGAGAGAGAGTTAGTTACCTGGCTGTGTAGCAGCCCTCAGAGCATTGGGAAGCCTGTTGACCTTCCTCATAATCTCCTTCCAGGACTTGTCCACCTGGAGGAACATCTTGGCTTCAGCAGGAAGCTGCCTCTGGATGTCTGGAGCACTGAAAATACTCTCCAGGTAGAGCCAGTTACGCTGACACGTCAGCCACTCTTCCTACAGGAGAGAGAGAGAGAGAGAGAGAGAGAGAGAGAGAGAGAGAGAGAGAGAGAGAGAGAAAGAGAGGGAAGGAGGGATGGAGGTAGAGAGAGAGGTTATATTCTGGAGCACTGAAGATACTCTCCAGGTAGAGCCAGTTACGCTGACACGTCAGCCACTCTTCCTACAGGAGGGAGAGAGAGAGAGAAGTTATCATGTGGAGCACTGAAGATACTCTGCAGGTAGAGCCAGAGAGAGAGAGAGAAGTAGATCAGTGAGAGAAAGAGGGTTAGGATTAGAAGGATAGAGGGGGAGGGGGAGAGAAGGAGGAGAGAATGACCTAGCATTTGATACATGACCATTTGGTGTATAAAACAGCATCATCACACAGTAGCATCCATTTGATTTGGTCTGACACTAGTCTGTCACCTAGAGTTTAGCCAAAACAGTAAATGAATGTGATTGGTCTCGGTCTCACCAGTGTCTGGCTGAAGAGGTTTAGCTGCCTCTGCCACTCGTCTACTCTGGTCTTGATGGGGCCGACGTAGCGAGAGGACGCCACCGTGGCCATGTTGATGGTACTGTCATCCAGCAGCACCTGAATGTCATCAGTTCCTCCCAGGATGAACAGGTCTTTAGACTCCCGGTGGGAGAGAACCGGAAACTCCGTGGTCTTCCAGGAATCCTCAACCTACACAGTGGGGTTGAGTTTAGACAATAGCAATTACAGGAAGTAGAACTACAGCATGGAATCTTTTCATGTTCTTCCTGGGTCTGTCCTACCTTTTTAAGGATGGTCTCCAGGGATGCCTCTCCTGAAGCCTGTCCTGACACCTGGAAGAGAAGAACCAGACTGGGTCAAACACTTTACTGTACTGCTTCTGTTTGACCTGGTTTACCTGCTACAACAGAATGGCTACATACAACTACATCAACAAGTCTGTAGTTGGTACCTCCTGTATGTCCATGTCATAGCAGAGGGTGGGTGTTACCTCCTGTATGTCCATGTCATAGCAGAGGGTGGGTGTTACCTCCTGTATGTCCATGTCATAGCAGAGGGTGTGGGTGTTACCTCCTGTATGTCCATGTCATAGCAGAGGGTGTGTGGTACCTCCTGTATGTCCATGTCATAGCAGAGGGTGGGTGGTACCTCCTGTATGTCCATGTCATAGCAGAGGGTGGATGGTACCTCCTGTATGTCCATGTCATAGCAGAGGGTGGATGGTACCTCCTGTATGTCCATGTCATAGCAGAGGGTGGGTGTTACCTCCTGTATGTCCATGTCATAGCAGAGGGTGTGTGTGTTACCTCCTGTATGTCCATGTCATAGCAGAGGGTGGGTGTTACCTCCTGTATGTCCATGTCATAGCAGAGGGTGTGGGTGTTACCTCCTGTATGTCCATGTCATAGCAGAGGGTGTGGGTGTTACCTCCTGTATGTCCATGTCATAGCAGAGGGTGGGTGTTACCTCCTGTATGTCCATGTCATAGCAGAGGGTGTGGGTGTTACCTCCTGTATGTCCATGTCATAGCAGAGGGTGTGGGTGTTACCTCCTGTATGTCCATGTCATAGCAGAGGGTGTGGGTGGTACCTCCTGTATGTCCATGTCATAGCAGAGGGTGTGGGTGGTACCTCCTGTATGTCCATGTCATAGCAGAGGGTGGGTGGTACCTCCTGTATGTCCATGTCATAGCAGAGGGTGTGGGTGTTACCTCCTGTATGTCCATGTCATAGCAGAGGGTGGGTGTTACCTCCTGTATGTCCATGTCATAGCAGAGGGTGTGGGTGTTACCTCCCGTATGTCCATGTCATAGCAGAGGGTGGGTGTTACCTCCTGTATGTCCATGTCATAGCAGAGGGCGGGTGTTACCTCCTGTATGTCCATGTCATAGCAGAGGGTGGGGTGTTACCTCCTGTATGTCCATGTCATAGCAGAGGGTGGGTGGTACCTCCTGTATGTCCATGTCATAGCAGAGGGTGGGTGGTACCTCCTGTATGTCCATGTCATAGCAGAGGGTGGGTGGTACCTCCTGTATGTCCATGTCATAGCAGAGGGTGGGTGTTACCTCCTGTATGTCCATGTCATAGTAGAGGGTGTGGGTGTTACCTCCTGTATGTCCATGTCATAGCAGAGGGTGGGTGTTACCTCCTGTATGTCCATGTCATAGCAGAGGGTGGGTGTTACCTCCTGTATGTCCATGTCATAGCAGAGGGTGGGTGTTACCTCCTGTATGTCCATGTCATAGCAGAGGGTGGGTGGTACCTCCTGTATGTCCATGTCATAGCAGAGGGTGTGGGTGTTACCTCCTGTATGTCCATGTCATAGCAGAGGGTGGGTGTTACCTCCTGTATGTCCATGTCATAGCAGAGGGTGTGGGTGTTACCTCCCGTATGTCCATGTCATAGCAGAGGGTGGGTGTTACCTCCTGTATGTCCATGTCATAGCAGAGGGCGGGTGTTACCTCCTGTATGTCCATGTCATAGCAGAGGGTGGGTGTTACCTCCTGTATGTCCATGTCATAGCAGAGGGCGGGTGTTACCTCCTGTATGTCCATGTCATAGCAGAGGGTGGGGTGTTACCTCCTGTATGTCCATGTCATAGCAGAGGGTGGGTGGTACCTCCTGTATGTCCATGTCATAGCAGAGGGTGGGTGTTACCTCCTGTATGTCCATGTCATAGCAGAGGGTGGGTGTTACCTCCTGTATGTCCATGTCATAGCAGAGGGTGGGTGGTACCTCCTGTATGTCCATGTCATAGCAGAGGGTGTGGGTGTTACCTCCTGTATGTCCATGTCATAGCAGAGGGTGGGTGTTACCTCCTGTATGTCCATGTCATAGCAGAGGGTGTGGGTGTTACCTCCCGTATGTCCATGTCATAGCAGAGGGTGGGTGTTACCTCCTGTATGTCCATGTCATAGCAGAGGGCGGGTGTTACCTCCTGTATGTCCATGTCATAGCAGAGGGTGGGTGTTACCTCCTGTATGTCCATGTCATAGCAGAGGGCGGGTGTTACCTCCTGTATGTCCATGTCATAGCAGAGGGTGGGGTGTTACCTCCTGTATGTCCATGTCATAGCAGAGGGTGGGTGGTACCTCCTGTATGTCCATGTCATAGCAGAGGGTGGGTGTTACCTCCTGTATGTCCATGTCATAGCAGAGGGTGGGTGTTACCTCCTGTATCGCTTCGCTGTAGCTGAAGATGTTGAGTTCCTCTAGAGAGGCCAGAGTTTGAGGTTCCTCCAGGAGACTGGTCTCTATGATGGCCTCCAGAATCTCCCAGTGTCTGCCCTTCAGACACGGGTTACGCAGGTCTGTGATCACTGGGAGCTGGAGGGAGAAAACACACACACACGTTACACTCACACACACACACACACACACACACACACACACACACACACACACACACACACACACACACACACACACACACACACACACACACACACACACACTCACACACACACACACACACACACACACACACACACACACACACACACACACACACACACACACACACACACACACACACTGAGTGTACAAAACATTAGTACTCCCTTCTGCCCTCAGAACAGTCTCAATTCGTCAGGACATGGACTCTACAAGGTGTTGAAAGCGTTCCACAGGGATGCTGGCCCATGTTGACTCCAATGCTTCCCACAGTTGTGTCAAGTTGGCTGGATGTCTTTTGGTTGGTGGACCATTCTTGATACACACAGGAAACTGTTGAGTGTGAAAAACCCAGCAGCGTTGCAGTTCTTTACACACTCAAACCGGTGAGCCTGGCACCTACTACCATACCCCATTCAAAGGCACTTTAATCTTTTGTCTTGCCCATTCACCCTCTGAATGGAACACACAATCCATGAATCTATTGTCTCAAGGCTTAAAAATCCTTCTTTAACATGTCTCCTCCCCTTCATCTACACTGATTGAAGTGGATTTAACAAGTGACATCAATAAGGATCATAGTTTTCACCAGGTCAGTCTGTGTCATGGAAAGAGCAGGTGTTTCTAATGTTTTGTACACTCATGCATATACAGTATATTACAGACTGTAACAAAAAACACCTGTCACACATCATATCAACATCAACTGGAGAGAATCATCACACACACATCATACCTTCTCCCTCATGGCCTCAACGTGCTCTTTGAGTCGTGGAACCACACTGTTGGGTGGCAGGCCTTTCTCCAGCTGGTTCACACACTTGGCATACTTATTGACCTGGGCACTCAGAGTCTCTGGGTCCAACTCCTCAAACTTACACTGGGAGGGAGAGAGAGAAGGACAGGTGGAGTATACTACTGTTATTACATACACTGAGAAGATAGGTGGAGTATACTACTGTTATTACATACACTGAGAAGATAGGTGGAGTATACTACTGTTATTACATACACTGAGAAGACAGGTGGAGTATACTACTGTTATTACATACTCTGAGAAGACAGGTGGAGTATACTACTGTTATTACATACACTGAGAAGACAGGTGGAGTATACTACTGTTATTACATACTCTGAGAAGATAGGTGGAGTATACTACTGTTATTACATACACTGAGAAGACAGGTGGAGTATACTACTGTTATTACATACTCTGAGAAGATAGGTGGAGTATACTACTGTTATTACATACACTGAGAAGATAGGTGGAGTATACTACTGTTATTACATACACTGAGAAGACAGGTGGAGTATACTACTGTTATTACATACTCTGAGAAGATAGGTGGAGTATACTACTGTTATTACATACTCTGAGAAGATAGGTGGCGTATACTACTGTTATTACATACTCTGAGAAGACAGGTGGAGTATACTACTGTTATTACATACACTGAGAAGACAGGTGGAGTATACTACTGTTATTACATACTCTGAGAAGACAGGTGGAGTATACTACTGTTATTACATACTCTGAGAAGACAGGTGGAGTATACTACTGTTATTACATACACTGAGAAGACAGGTGGAGTATACTACTGTTATTACATACACTGAGAAGACAGGTGGAGTATACTACTGTTATTACATACTCTGAGAAGACAGGTGGAGTATACTACTGTTATTACATACTCTGAGAAGATAGGTGGAGTATACTACTGTTATTACATACTCTGAGAAGATAGGTGGAGTATACTACTGTTATTACATACTCTGAGAAGACAGGTGGAGTATACTACTGTTATTACATACTCTGAGAAGACAGGTGGAGTATACTACTGTTATTACATACACTGAGAAGACAGGTGGAGTATACTACTGTTACTACATACACTGAGAAGACAGGTGGAGTATACTACTGTTACTACATACACTGAGAAGGAAGATACACAGGCAGTTAGAATATGTTGCTGTAGCCTCATTTTGGGACAAAATGGTATTAACTTTTGCAGCATGGTCAGAATGCAAAAGGTGAGACTGAGACAGCGGAGGAATAGAGGAACAATCCCCTTTGTAAAGTGTCAGAAGTGTATGGTAGGGAACACAGTGTCTTGTGTGTGATATCTAACCCCCTGCATGGTTCCATACTGTACCTCCATCCAGCCGGCCTGCAGGGCATCCCACTCCTCCAGAGAGTCCCACAGCAGCTGTTTCAGTTTCACCTCCGCACTCAGCTCCTCTAACGCCTCGTACTTAGTCACCTCCACCTACAGAGGTCAGGGGTTAGAGGTCAGAGAGGGGTCACTCAGCTCCTCTAACGCCTCGTACTTAGTCACCTCCACCTACAGAGGTCAGGGGTTAGAGGTCAGAGAGGGGTCACTCAGCTCCTCTAACGCCTCGTACTTAGTCACCTCCACCTACAGAGGTTAGGGGTTAGAGGTCAGAGAGGGGTCACTCAGCTCCTCTAACGCCTCGTACTTAGTCACCTCCACCTACAGAGGTTAGGGGTTAGAGGTCAGAGAGGGGTCACTCAGCTCCTCTAACGCCTCGTACTTAGTCACCTCCACCTACAGAGGTCAGGGGTTAGAGGTCAGAGAGGGGTCACTCAGCTCCTCTAACGCCTCGTACTTAGTCACCTCCACCTACAGAGGTCAGGGGTTAGAGGTCAGAGAGGGGTCACTCAGCTCCTCTAACGCCTCGTACTTAGTCACCTCCACCTACAGAGGTCAGGGGTTAGAGGTCAGAGAGGGGTCACTCAGCTCCTCTAACGCCTCGTACTTAGTCACCTCCACCTACAGAGGTCAGGGGTTAGAGGTCAGAGAGGGGTCACTCAGCTCCTCTAACGCCTCGTACTTAGTCACCTCCACCTACAGAGGTCAGGGGTTAGAGGTCAGAGAGGGGTCACTCAGCTCCTCTAACGCCTCGTACTTAGTCACCTCCACCTACAGAGGTCAGGGGTTAGAGGTCAGAGAGGGGTCACTCAGGTCCTCTAACGCCTCGTACTTAGTCACCTCCACCTACAGAGGTCAGGGGTTAGAGGTCAGAGAGGGGTCACTCAGCTCCTCTAACGCCTCGTACTTAGTCACCTCCACCTACAGAGGTCAGGGGTTAGAGGTCAGAGAGGGGTCACTCAGCTCCTCTAACGCCTCGTACTTAGTCACCTCCACCTACAGAGGTCAGGGGTTAGAGGTCAGAGAGGGGTCACTCAGCTCCTCTAACGCCTCGTACTTAGTCACCTCCACCTACAGAGGTTAGGGGTTAGAGGTCAGAGAGGGGTCACTCAGCTCCTCTAACGCCTCGTACTTAGTCACCTCCACCTACAGAGGTCAGGGGTTAGAGGTCAGAGAGGGGTCACTCAGCTCCTCTAACGCCTCGTACTTAGTCACCTCCACCTACAGAGGTCAGGGGTTAGAGGTCAGAGAGGGGTCACTCAGCTCCTCTAACGCCTCGTACTTAGTCACCTCCACCTACAGAGGTCAGGGGTTAGAGGTCAGAGAGGGGTCACTCAGCTCCTCTAACGCCTCGTACTTAGTCACCTCCACCTACAGAGGTCAGGGGTTAGAGGTCAGAGAGGGGTCACTCAGCTCCTCTAACGCCTCGTACTTAGTCACCTCCACCTACAGAGGTCAGGGGTTAGAGGTCAGAGAGGGGTCACTCAGCTCCTCTAACGCCTCGTACTTAGTCACCTCCACCTACAGAGGTCAGGGGTTAGAGGTCAGAGAGGGGTCACTCAGCTCCTCTAACGCCTCGTACTTAGTCACCTCCACCTACAGAAGTCAGGGGTTAGAGGTCAGAGAGGGGTCACTCAGCTCCTCTAACGCCTCGTACTTAGTCACCTCCACCTACAGAGGTCAGGGGTTAGAGGTCAGAGAGGGGTCACTCAGCTCCTCTAACGCCTCGTACTTAGTCACCTCCACCTACAGAGGTTAGGGGTTAGAGGTCAGAGAGGGGTCACTCAGCTCCTCTAACGCCTCGTACTTAGTCACCTCCACCTACAGAGGTTAGGGGTTAGAGGTCAGAGAGGGGTCACTCAGCTCCTCTAACGCCTCGTACTTAGTCACCTCCACCTACAGAGGTCAGGGGTTAGAGGTCAGAGAGGGGTCACTCAGCTCCTCTAACGCCTCGTACTTAGTCACCTCCACCTACAGAGGTCAGGGGTTAGAGGTCAGAGAGGGGTCACTCAGCTCCTCTAACGCCTCGTACTTAGTCACCTCCACCTACAGAGGTCAGGGGTTAGAGGTCAGAGAGGGGTCACTCAGGTCCTCTAACGCCTCGTACTTAGTCACCTCCACCTACAGAGGTCAGGGGTTAGAGGTCAGAGAGGGGTCACTCAGCTCCTCTAACGCCTCGTACTTAGTCACCTCCACCTACAGAGGTTAGGGGTTAGAGGTCAGAGAGGGGTCACTCAGCTCCTCTAACGCCTCGTACTTAGTCACCTCCACCTACAGAGGTCAGGGGTTAGAGGTCAGAGAGGGGTCACTCAGCTCCTCTAACGCCTCGTACTTAGTCACCTCCACCTACAGAGGTCAGGGGTTAGAGGTCAGAGAGGGGTCACTCAGGTCCGCTAACGCCTCGTACTTAGTCACCTCCACCTACAGAGGTCAGGGGTTAGAGGTCAGAGAGTGATGACTCTACTTGAGGGTAGTGGACAAGAAGGGTGAAAGGGGTCAATGAGGGATAGAGAATATAGGCATCCTTTGAAAGAGACACCTCAATCAATGCACATCCAGGTGTGAAAAAGTGCCAAAGGGAATATACTTAAAACGCACAACAGTACTATATAAGTTACTCTACATTTAACTATACTGTTTCTCTCAAGGAACAATGGTGAAAAGTGGTGTTTTGCTGCCTTCTGGTGGTCAGAAGACATACTGTATCCTAGTACTCTGCATCTCATCTATGTATTGTATCGTATAGTATTGTATAGTATTGTATAGTATTGTATTGTATTGTATTGTATTGTATTGTAGAATATTGTATTGTATAGTATAGTATCGTATAGTATGGTATTGCATGGTATGGTGTATTGTAGTACCTTGAAATTCTTCTGGAAAGACTTGTACTGGAAGGCCTGGGTCTGCAGCTCGTCTATGGAGACCTGGACCTCCTCCAGCAGCAGACGGACCTTGGGACGCTCAGCGTTGATGTCCATGATCTGATTGTTCTGGGGAGCAGAGATTAACACATACACACAGTTATATATGGATCAGGGATGGGCAACTGTTTTGCTCGCAGCAAAATTTCACCTAGAGCCCCAAAAAGGCTAGGGCCGGCTCTGCCTGCATGTGTGGGTATGCAGACCCGCGAGCCACTGCGGCCATTCATTACAAGCTCAGATCAAAGTTGCCCCTTCCTGATCTGGATCAAACCCATACACATCTCTATTTACCTTACCCTGACAGACTAAATTGTCTTTTCAGGTCAGTTGATTTAGAGCACAACGACCTGGGGAAGAGGAACCCAGTTGTAAATGACTGTCATATCCAGAGACTAATGTATACATTCTTAGCTTTTTCCACGGTTATTTATAAAGCCTATCTGGGGACAAACACTGACCCTTAGCGTGATGGTGAAGCTAGTGTGATACAAAGCATCTGAACGTTGACCCTTGACCTCTAGTTACCTGAGCCTGCTGTTTGACCCTCTTGACCTCCTTGTTGAGGTCGGTGATGTCCCGTTGGAGGTGGATACAGAACTTGTCCACGTTGGCGTCCTTCTCTCCCACGGCCTTGTCGATGGCGTTGCGTACGGCGGTGACTGAGGGTTTCAGGGTGGCGTAGACTGCAAAGTCCTCAGGAGGGCTGGGCACGGAGTAGGAGTCTATCAGCTTGTACATCTGGGACACGGTCTCTGTCTGCTCGTCCAACCACTCCATCTGACACACAAATACACAGACCATGAAAGAACTGTCAGCGTTTCCCCCAGATGTTTTCCTAGGCGGGCCATAATGGCTGCAAACAGAAATTCGACTAAGTCCTTTCCCAGAAACATGCACGAAAGACTTTCACCTGACAACATGAAACCAACACCACTGACCCCCTGGGTCATCTTTCCCAGTAGTTTGGTAATGAGTAATGTAACAATGACTACAGTGTGATACAAAGTGACGAAGCACTCTGGGACTGCGTCCGCTACTCTGGGACTGCGTCCTCTACTCTGGGACTGCGTCCTCTACTCTGGGACTGCGTCCTCTACTCTGGGACTGCGTCCTCTACTCTGGGACTGCGTCCGCTACTCTGGGACTGCGTCCTCTACTCTGGAGCTGTGTCAGTCTCTTGAATGAAGAAGATGATGGCTCTGTGTGACCATCAACCTTAACCTAATTCTCCTAACCTGCTACGTTCATTTTCCTGACCCTGCTGTGTAAGTTCTCCTAACCTGCTACATTCATTTTCCTGACCCTGCTGCGTAAGTTCTCCTAACCTGCTACGTTCATTTTCCTGACCCTGCTGCGTAAGTTCTCCTTACCTGCTACATTCATTTTCCTGACCCTGCTGTGTAAGTTCTCCTAACCTGCTACGTTCATTTTCCTGACCCTGCTGTGTAAGTTCTCCTTACCTGCTACGTTCATTTTCCTGACCCTGCTGTGTAAGTTCTCCTAACCTGCTACGTTCATTTTCCTGACCCTGCTGCGTAAGTTCTCCTTACCTGCTACGTTCATTTTCCTGACCCTGCTGCGTAAGTTCTCCTAACCTGCTACGTTCATTTTCCTGACCCTGCTGCGTAACTTCTCCTTACCTGCTACGTTCATTTTCCTGACCCTGCTGTGTAAGTTCTCCTAACCTGCTACGTTCATTTTCCTGACCCTGCTGTGTAAGTTCTCCTAACCTGCTACGTTCATTTTCCTGACCCTGCTGCGTAAGTTCTCCTAACCTGCTACGTTCATTTTCCTGACCCTGCTGCGTAAGTTCTCCTAACCTGCTACGTTCATTTTCCTGACCCTGCTGTGTAAGTTCTCCTAACCTGCTACGTTCATTTTCCTGACCCTGCTGTGTAAGTTCTCCTAACCTGCTACGTTCATTTTCCTGACCCTGCTGTGTAAGTTCTCCTAACCTGCTACGTTCATTTTCCTGACCCTGCTGTGTAAGTTCTCCTAACCTGCTACGTTCATTTTCCTGACCCTGCTGTGTAAGTTCTCCTAACCTGCTACGTTCATTTTCCTGACCCTGCTGTGTAAGTTCTCCTAACCTGCTACGTTCATTTTCCTGACCCTGCTGTGTAAGTTCTCCTAACCTGCTACGTTCATTTTCCTGACCCTGCTGTGTAAGTTCTCCTAACCTGCTACGTTCATTTTCCTGACCCTGCTGCGTAAGTTCTCCTAACCTGCTACGTTCATTTTCCTGACCCTGCTGTGTAAGTTCTCCTAACCTGCTACGTTCATTTTCCTGACCCTGCTGTGTAAGTTCTCCTAACCTGCTACGTTCATTTTCCTGACCCTGCTGTGTAAGTTCTCCTAACCTGCTACGTTCATTTTCCTGACCCTGCTGTGTAAGTTCTCCTAACCTGCTACGTTCATTTTCCTGACCCTGCTGTGTAAGTTCTCCTAACCTGCTACGTTCATTTTCCTGACCCTGCTGTGTAAGTTCTCCTTACCTGCCACGAAAAAGTCAACTTTTACAAAAGCTGTATCCCTTCTAGACAAAACCGTCTCTTACCCGCTCCTGTATCTCCTCTAGGAAGGTGAGGGAGTTGACAAACTCTGTAGTTGCAGAGGGGATGAACTCCAGTTTGAACTGGGCATCCTGAGCCTCAGCGATGATGGCGTCGATCTTTCTCTTGGCCAGCAGGGGGAGCATGTCATTGATGGCCTGGAGGGGAGGGTGGGGGGGCAGCACAGGCGTTAATGTTGGTCAGTGGATGGACGGCCCAATCCCAAATCCACCGCTTGACCCTATGCCCTATGGACTTGTGGAGAACCGAGAGGATTTGACATGTGTAAGCAATTTGGTAATAGCTCAAATTTGCCCTCTGATAGGCTAAGTGGAAGTTTATATTTATACATATTGCTAACACCAATTAAAAAGTTTCAGATCTCCACAGTGCAAAGGCCCAGGGTCTAGGGGGTGATTTAACACTGGGTAATTGTGTGATCCTCTCCTCCTACCTTCAGACAGCGTAGTGGTGAGGGGATGAGCTTCCCTTTGAGCAGAGTGGTGTCTACCAGCAGCAGGCCCAGGTGTCTCTTCTGTTTGATGGCCAGGGTCTCTTTATGTTGGCCGTGGTACTTCTCCAGACTCTCAGTGAAGAACGCCACTCCTACAGGGAACAGGACAGGGTACAGAGTCACATGATGACTCTCTAGACAGTTTAAAAAAGAGAGATGGGGAGTGTTGATTTGCCACTGTGAAATATACAGAAAACATCCTCACTGGATCCAAAAGTCTGAATGAACTGAGACAAAATGGATATGCTGCTGTGGTATTTGTGTTGAATGTAGAAACTCAAAGCTATATACTGAAAAGGAGTGCCTTGGCTAATCCATTTTTCTCTGTTCCCTAGTAAGTTCATTTAATTGATGATGTTGGTGATGATGATGAAGAGTGTTGCTACGGTACCGTGATCTTGATCTCTGAGCGCGTCCAGGTCCAGACTCTCATTCTCTCTGTAGAAGACGCGGAAGCTCTCAAAGGTGCGCGCGTACACGCTGGCCGAGTCAAACGCAAACTGGAGCGATTGCTGAGAGGGAGCGAGAGGAGGAGGAAGAGGGAGACGAGGAGAGACAACAAAACAAACTTCTTAATGAAGCAGCCAGTTAGACGAACACTCAGGGAATCAGGGCACAAGGACAAAGAGGCAAGATAACAAAACATTGGACCGTGATAGTCCTTTAACTGCCACAACAGATTTAGAGAGCTTTGGCATTAGGAATCATTATAGACACCAAGTTGACACCAAAATGTCCAAGACAATTACAATCCACTTAGCTAATTGAAATGACCTTTAAAAAGGACACAGAATGCTGACCTTGATGTCCAGGATGATGTTCAGCAGGTGTTTATCATCCTCTAACATGGCCTCCAGACCAGGGCCGTCACCACACGTCTTCTCCTCCACCTGAATGGTAGTGGAATACAACCATGTTATGATAGGATAGTATCTCTAACTGGACTACATCTCCTCTACCTGAATGGTAGTGGAATACAACCATGTTATGATAGGATAGTATCTCTAACTGGATTACATCTCCTCCACCTGAATGGTAGTGGAATACAACCCTGTTATGATAGGATAGTATCTCTAACTGGATTACATCTCCTCCACCTGAATGGTAGTGGAATACAACCATGTTATGATAGGATAGTATCTCTAACTGGATTACATCTCCTCTACCTGAATGGTAGTGGAATACAACCATGTTATGATAGGATAGTATCTCTAACTGGATTACATCTCCTCCACCTGAATGGTAGTGGAATACAACCCTGTTATGATAGGATAGTATCTCTAACTGGATTACATCTCCTCCACCTGAATGGTAGTGGAATACAACCATGTTATGATAGGATAGTATCTCTAACTGGATTACATCTCCTCTACCTGAATGGTAGTGGAATACAACCATGTTATGATAGGATAGTATCTCTAACTGGATTACATCTCCTCTACCTGAATGGTAGTGGAATACAACCATGTTATGATAGGATAGTATCACTAACTGGATTACATCTCCTCTACCTGAATGGTAGTGGAATATAACCATGTTATGATAGTATCTCTAACTGGATTACATCTCATCTACCTGAATGGTAGTGGAATACAACCATGTTATGATAGGATAGTATCTCTAACTGGATTACATCTCCTCCACCTGAATGGTAGTGGAATATAACCATGTTATGATAGTATCTCTAACTGGATTACATCTCATCTACCTGAATGGTGGTGGAATACAACCATGTTATGATAGGATAGTATCTCTAACTGGATTACATCTCCTCCACCTGAATGGTAGTGGAATACAACCATGTTATGATAGGATAGTATCTCTAACTGGATTACACCTCCTCTACCTGAATGGTAGTGGAATACAACCATGTTATGATAGGATAGTATCTCTAACTGGATTACATCTCCTCCACCTGAATGGTAGTGGAATACAACCATGTTATGATAGGATAGTATCTCTAACTGGATTACATCTCCTCCACCTGAATGGTAGTGGAATACAACCATGTTATGATAGGATAGTATCTCTAACTGGATTACATCTCCTCCACCTGAATGGTAGTGGAATACAACCATGTTATGATAGGATAGTATCTCTAACTGGATTACATCTCCTCCACCTGAATGGTAGTGGAATACAACCATGTTATGATAGGATAGTATCTCTAACTGGATTACATCTCCTCTACCTGAATGGTAGTGGAATACAACCATGTTATGATAGGATAGTATCACTAACTGGACTACATCTCCTCCACCTGAATGGTAGTGGAATACAACCATGTTATGATAGGATAGTATCTCTAACTGGATTACACCTCCTCTACCTGAATGGTAGTGGAATACAACCATGTTATGATAGGATAGTATCTCTAACTGGATTACATCTCCTCCACCTGAATGGTAGTGGAATACAACCATGTTATGATAGGATAGTATCTCTAACTGGATTACATCTCCTCTACCTGAATGGTAGTGGAATACAACCATGTTATGATAGGATAGTATCTCTAACTGGATTACATCTCCTCCACCTGAATGGTAGTGGAATACAACCATGTTATGATAGGATAGTATCTCTAACTGGATTACATCTCCTCCACCTGAATGGTAGTGGAATACAACCATGTTATGATAGGATAGTATCTCTAACTGGATTACATCTCCTCTACCTGAATGGTAGTGGAATACAACCATGTTATGATAGGATAGTATCTCTAACTGGATTACATCTCCTCTACCTGAATGGTAGTGGAATACAACCATGTTATGATAGGATAGTATCTCTAACTGGATTACATCTCCTCCACCTGAATGGTAGTGGAATACAACCATGTTATGATAGGATAGTATCTCTAACTGGATTACATCTCCTCTACCTGAATGGTAGTGGAATATAACCATGTTATGATAGTATCTCTAACTGGATTACATCTCATCTACCTGAATGGTAGTGGAATACAACCATGTTATGATAGGATAGTATCTCTAACTGGATTACATCTCCTCCACCTGAATGGTAGTGGAATACAACCATGTTATGATAGGATAGTATCTCTAACTGGATTACATCTCCTCTACCTGAATGGTAGTGGAATACAACCATGTTATAATAGGATAGTATCTCTAACTGGATTACATCTCCTCCACCTGAATGGTAGTGGAATACAACCATGTTATGATAGGATAGTATCTCTAACTGGATTACACCTCCTCTACCTGAATGGTAGTGGAATACAACCATGTTATGATAGGATAGTATCTCTAACTGGATTACATCTCCTCCACCTGAATGGTAGTGGAATACAACCATGTTATGATAGGATAGTATCTCTAACTGGATTACATCTCCTCCACCTGAATGGTAGTGGAATACAACCATGTTATGATAGGATAGTATCTCTAACTGGATTACATCTCCTCCACCTGAATGGTAGTGGAATACAACCATGTTATGATAGGATAGTATCTCTAACTGGATTACATCTCCTCCACCTGAATGGTAGTGGAATACAACCATGTTATGATAGGATAGTATCTCTAACTGGATTACATCTCCTCTACCTGAATGGTAGTGGAATACAACCATGTTATGATAGTATCTCTAACTGGATTACATCTCATCCACCTGAATGGTAGTGGAATACAACCATGTTATGATAGGATAGTATCTCTAACTGGATTACATCTCCTCCACCTGAATGGTAGTGGAATACAACCATGTTATGATAGGATAGTATCTCTAACTGGATTACATCTCCTCCACCTGAATGGTAGTGGAATACAACCATGTTATGATAGGATAGTATCACTAACTGGACTACATCTCCTCCACCTGAATGGTAGTGGAATACAACCATGTTATGATAGGATAGTATCTCTAACTGGATTACACCTCCTCTACCTGAATGGTAGTGGAATACAACCATGTTATGATAGGATAGTATCTCTAACTGGATTACATCTCCTCCACCTGAATGGTAGTGGAATACAACCATGTTATGATAGGATAGTATCTCTAACTGGATTACATCTCCTCTACCTGAATGGTAGTGGAATATAACCATGTTATGATAGTATCTCTAACTGGATTACATCTCCTCCACCTGAATGGTAGTGGAATACAACCATGTTATGATAGGATAGTATCTCTAACTGGATTACATCTCCTCCACCTGAATGGTAGTGGAATACAACCATGTTATGATAGGATAGTATCACTAACTGGATTACATCTCCTCCACCTGAATGGTAGTGGAATACAACCATGTTATGATAGGATAGTATCTCTAACTGGATTACACCTCCTCTACCTGAATGGTAGTGGAATACAACCATGTTATGATAGGATAGTATCTCTAACTGGATTACATCTCATCCACCTGAATGGTAGTGGAATACAACCATGTTATGATAGGATAGTATCTCTAACTGGATTACATCTCCTCCACCTGAATGGTAGTGGAATACAACCATGTTATGATAGGATAGTATCTCTAACTGGATTACATCTCCTCCACCTGAATGGTAGTGGAATACAACCATGTTATGATAGGATAGTATCTCTAACTGGATTACATCTCCTCCACCTGAATGGTAGTGGAATACAACCATGTTATGATAGGATAGTATCTCTAACTGGATTACATCTCCTCTACCTGAATGGTAGTGGAATACAACCATGTTATGATAGGATAGTATCTCTAACTGGATTACATCTCATCTACCTGAATGGTAGTGGAATACAACCATGTTATGATAGGATAGTATCTCTAACTGGATTACATCTCCTCCACCTGAATGGTAGTGGAATACAACCATGTTATGATAGGATAGTATCTCTAACTGGATTACATCTCCTCCACCTGAATGGTAGTGGAATACAACCATGTTATGATAGGATAGTATCTCTAACTGGATTACATCTCCTCCACCTGAATGGTAGTGGAATACAACCATGTTATGATAGGATAGTATCTCTAACTGGATTACATCTCCTCCACCTGAATGGTAGTGGAATACAACCATGTTATGATAGGATAGTATCTCTAACTGGATTACATCTCCTCCACCTGAATGGTAGTGGAATACAACCATGTTATGATAGGATAGTATCTCTAACTGGATTACATCTCCTCTACCTGAATGGTAGTGGAATACAACCATGTTATGATAGGATAGTATCTCTAACTGGATTACATCTCCTCCACCTGAATGGTAGTGGAATACAACCATGTTATGATAGGATAGTATCTCTAACTGGATTACATCTCCTCCACCTGAATGGTAGTGGAATACAACCATGTTATGATAGGATAGTATCTCTAACTGGATTACATCTCCTCCACCTGAATGGTAGTGGAATACAACCATGTTATGATAGTATCTCTAACTGGATTACATCTCATCTACCTGAATGGTAGTGGAATATAACCATGTTATGATAGTATCTCTAACTGGATTACATCTCCTCTACCTGAATGGTGGTGGAATACAACCATGTTATGATAGGACAACAGCCATCTTGTTCTTGGTGAATGGTCATCAGATATCAGGCTATTAAAACATTTAGGGATGGTTTCCCGGACACAGACCAACACTAATACTGAACAGAACTTTCAATGAAGATTCTTCACATTGCTTTAAATTCTAGAACTAGGTTGAATCTGTGTCTGGAAAACTCCAACTAAACTAAACAACACCCTTGGCTTTGGTGAACTAACACCTGCACTTGACTTGTTCCTACTAGCACGGACTTTGCTGATAGCTTCTTTGAGGAAAAATGTACTCACTATAACAGGTGTAGTTGTCTCACCTAGCTATCTGCTTAAAAAAAAACGTTTTTTATTAGTCAGTGGTAGTGTTTCACACCTTGCTGTTGATCATGGGCTGAGTGAAGGCATCAAAGTAGGAGTCAGTCACCAGCACAACTAATGACAACACTGTCTCCTGGAACCTAGAGATGATCTCTGACACACACTCCTGTTAGGGGAATACACACACACACACATACACAGACACCCACACACACACACAGACAGACACACATACAGACACACGCATAAAGAGAGTGCAAGAGAGATACATTGTTACAAACAAAAAAAGTTACAAATTCAGAGCCATATTGATATGTTGCAGAACGATGACATCGTCAGTGAGCTGAAAGGTGAGAGGTCAGGGGTTACAGACCTGGAAGACGTCTACGGAGGGTTCGTAGGTCAGAGCGTGGGTCTCCAGCATCAGCTCCGACACAAACATGGGTAGATGAACAGCCTCCACCGTGGGCTCTGTAGCCTGAGGTACACAAACACCACACACACACACACACACACACACACACACACACACACACACACACACACACACACACACACACACACACACACACACACACACACACACAGGGGTTAATACACAGTTAAAGGGGAAGGGATTGTCACAACAAAAGGAACCCACTATTCCGTTTAGTAAACTTGTTAGAAGGATGCAGGCAGAAAGCTGACTGTGTTCCCCATTCTACAAGACAGACGATAACACACACAATACATCTCCCTCTGTAGCTTTAAACTCTCCTAAACAGGCCTCTGGTTTTAGAAAGCCTAGTGGTCCACTGGAGAATCTCCACTGAGACGAGTTGGTTGAAATGATGCTTGCCCATCGATGGGGCTGCCATGTGGAGAATCGTAGGCGGCTCGTTCCAGCCTGTTTTATCTTGTTATTGATGCCATGTCGTTTTGACTCATAGCTAATCAACAACTGTCACAATGTATTTGAGAGACAAAAAAGTGGTCATTGTTTAAATGTATTTATGTTGTCGATAAACACGAAGCCAACCCGGTGTTTTGCTCCATAGTTGTGTGGGTTTTGTAGCTAAACAACCAAACTGTCTATGTTTTTTAGTCAGCGCAGGCTACATCCATGTCTGAGAATCTGTCCCTGAGGCCTTTTTCAAACCTCCCCTCAGCGACCTTCATGGAGCAGCTCTGAACTACCTCACCTGATTCACCTGGCCAACGGTTTGATGATCAGTTAACCGGTTGAATCAGGTGGTCTAGTTCTGGAATAGATCCAATCCATGGAACGGCTGGGGGTCCCAGAGGAGAGGAAACAGTCGGTCTTGCTGTACCTTCTTGTCGGAGTCCTCCGTGGCGCCACCTCCGTCTCCAGCTGCAGCAGCAGCGTTGGCAGCATCGGTGTCGGCCCAGCTGTGGATGACAGCGTGTGTTGGGGTGTGCTGAGTCTGATCCTGCAGGACGGCCAGTAGTTTGGCCACAGAGCTCACAGCCAGGATGTGCATGGTGTTCACCATCAGGTAGTCAGCCAACCGGATGAAACTAGAACAAGACAGAGTAGGAAGGGGCTTCCGTCATGACACCTCGACAGGTACAGCACTCCAGCTCAAAGTACTGGTAGAAATGGAACGTGTGTGTGAGAGATGGTGTGTGTGTAGTGGATAGGAGGGCTTCAATAATGTAGCATGGCAGAGAAACAGATTTATGTGGAAATTAGACTGGGAAATAATGAAACAGTATACAGGAGTGTGTAGCAAGATAGTGTGAGTGTGTGTGTGGTACCCACCAGGTGAGGCGTCTACAGTGGTACCTCTTGTTGGCCTGTTCTGTGTAACTCATCTTCTCTGGAGCCTCTTCAAACAGCAGCTCAATCTCTGGTGACTGCTTACTGTCTGTCCCCTCTGGAGAACACACACTTCAGACTCACTCCACTGTCTGTCCCCTCTGGAGAACACACACTTCAGACTCACTCCACTGTCTGTCCCCTCTGGAGTACACACACTTCAGACTCACTCCACTGTCTGTCCCCTCTGGAGAACACACACTTCAGACTCACTCCACTGTCTGTCCCCTCTGGAGTACACACACTTCAGACTCACTCCACTGTCTGTCCCCTCTGGAGTACACACACTTCAGACTCACTCCACTGTCTGTCCCCTCTGGAGTACACACACTTCAGACTCACTCCACTGTCTGTCCCCTCTGGAGTACACACACTTCAGACTCACTCCACTGTCTGTCCCCTCTGGAGTACACACACTTCAGACTCACTCCACTGTCTGTCCCCTCTGGAGAACACACACTTCAGACTCACTCCACTGTCTGTCCCCTCTGGAGTACACACACTTCAGACTCACTCCACTGTCTGTCCCCTCTGGAGAACACACACTTCAGACTCACTCCACTGTCTGTCCCCTCTGGAGTACACACACTTCAGACTCACTCCACTGTCTGTCCCCTCTGGAGTACACACACTTCAGACTCACTCCACTGTCTGTCCCCTCTGGAGAACACACACTTCAGACTCACTCCACTGTCTGTCCCCTCTGGAGAACACACACTTCAGACTCACTCCACTGTCTGTCCCCTCTGGAGTACACACACTTCAGACTCACTCCACTGTCTGTCCCCTCTGGAGTACACACACTTCAGACTCACTCCACTGTCTGTCCCCTCTGGAGAACACACACTTCAGACTCACTCCACTGTCTGTCCCCTCTGGAGTACACACACTTCAGACTCACTCCACTGTCTGTCCCCTCTGGAGAACACACACTTCAGACTCACTCCACTGTCTGTCCCCTCTGGAGAACACACACTTCAGACTCACTCCACTGTCTGTCCCCTCTGGAGTACACACACTTCAGACTCACTCCACTGTCTGTCCCCTCTGGAGAACACACACTTCAGACTCACTCCACTGTCTGTCCCCTCTGGAGAACACACACTTCAGACTCACTCCACTGTCTGTCCCCTCTGGAGAACACACACTTCAGACTCACTCCACTGTCTGTCCCCTCTGGAGAACACACACTTCAGACTCACTCCACTGTCTGTCCCCTCTGGAGAACACACACTTCAGACTCACTCCACTGTCTGTCCCCTCTGGAGAACACACACTTCAGACTCACTCCACTGTCTGTCCCCTCTGGAGAACACACACTTCAGACTCACTCCACTGTCTGTCCCCTCTGGAGTACACACACTTCAGACTCACTCCACTGTCTGTCCTCTCTGGAGAACACACACTTCAGACTCACTCCACTGTCTGTCCCCTCTGGAGAACACACACTTCAGACTCACTCCACTGTCTGTCCCCTCTGGAGAACACACACTTCAGACTCACTCCACTGTCTGTCCCCTCTGGAGTACACACACTTCAGACTCACTCCACTGTCTGTCCCCTCTGGAGTACACACACTTCAGACTCACTCCACTGTCTGTCCCCTCTGGAGTACACACACTTCAGACTCACTCCACTGTCTGTCCCCTCTGGAGAACACACACTTCAGACTCACTCCACTGTCTGTCCCCTCTGGAGTACACACACTTCAGACTCACTCCACTGTCTGTCCCCTCTGGAGAACACACACTTCAGACTCACTCCACTGTCTGTCCCCTCTGGAGAACACACACTTCAGACTCACTCCACTGTCTGTCCCCTCTGGAGTACACACACTTCAGACTCACTCCACTGTCTGTCCCCTCTGGAGAACACACACTTCAGACTCACTCCACTGTCTGTCCCCTCTGGAGTACACACACTTCAGACTCACTCCACTGTCTGTCCCCTCTGGAGAACACACACTTCAGACTCACTCCACTGTCTGTCCCCTCTGGAGTACACACACTTCAGACTCACTCCACTGTCTGTCCCCTCTGGAGTACACACACTTCAGACTCACTCCACTGTCTGTCCCCTCTGGAGTACACACACTTCAGACTCACTCCACTGTCTGTCCCCTCTGGAGAACACACACTTCAGACTCACTCCACTGTCTGTCCCCTCTGGAGTACACACACTTCAGACTCACTCCACTGTCTGTCCCCTCTGGAGTACACACACTTCAGACTCACTCCACTGTCTGTCCCCTCTGGAGTACACACACTTCAGACTCACTCCACTGTCTGTCCCCTCTGGAGAACACACACTTCAGACTCACTCCACTGTCTGTCCCCTCTGGAGTACACACACTTCAGACTCACTCCACTGTCTGTCCCCTCTGGAGTACACACACTTCAGACTCACTCCACTGTCTGTCCGCTCTGGAGAACACACACTTCAGACTCACTCCACTGTCTGTCCCCTCTGGAGAACACACACTTCAGACTCACTCCACTGTCTGTCCCCTCTGGAGTACACACACTGTGTTGTAGTTATAGTCAGGTGTGTGTGTGTACCTGTGTTGTAGTTATAGTCAGGTGTGTGTGTACCTGTGTTGTAGTTATAGTCAGGTGTGTGTGTACCTGTGTTGTAGTTATAGTCAGGTGTGTGTGTGTGTACCTGTGTTGTAGTTATAGTCAGGTGTGTGTGTGTACCTGTGTTGTAGTTATAGTCAGGTGTGTGTGTGTACCTGTGTTGTAGTTATAGTGAGGTGTGTGTGTACCTGTGTTGTAGTTATAGTCAGGTGTGTGTGTACCTGTGTTGTAGTTATAGTCAGGTGTGTGTGTACCTGTGTTGTAGTTATAGTCAGGTGTGTGTGTACCTGTGTTGTAGTTATAGTCAGGTGTGTGTGTACCTGTGTTGTAGTTATAGTCAGGTGTGTGTGTACCTGTGTTGTAGTTATAGTCAGGTGTGTGTGTACCTGTGTTGTAGTTATAGTCAGGTGTGTGTGTACCTGTGTTGTAGTTATAGTCAGGTGTGTGTGTGTACCTGTGTTGTAGTTATAGTCAGGTGTGTGTGTGTACCTGTGTTGTAGTTATAGTCAGGTGTGTGTGTGTACCTGTGTTGTAGTTATAGTCAGGTGTGTGTGTACCTGTGTTGTAGTTATAGTCAGGTGTGTGTGTACCTGTGTTGTAGTTATAGTCAGGTGTGTGTGTGTACCTGTGTTGTAGTTATAGTCAGGTGTGTGTGTGTACCTGTGTTGTAGTTATAGTCAGGTGTGTGTGTGTACCTGTGTTGTAGTTATAGTCAGGTGTGTGTGTGTACCTGTGTTGTAGTTATAGTCAGGTGTGTGTGTACCTGTGTTGTAGTTATAGTGAGGTGTGTGTGTACCTGTGTTGTAGTTATAGTCAGGTGTGTGTGTACCTGTGTTGTAGTTATAGTCAGGTGTGTGTGTACCTGTGTTGTAGTTATAGTCAGGTGTGTGTGTGTACCTGTGTTGTAGTTATAGTCAGGTGTGTGTGTGTACCTGTGTTGTAGTTATAGTCAGGTGTGTGTGTGTACCTGTGTTGTAGTCAGGTGTGTGTGTACCTGTGTTGTAGTTATAGTCAGGTGTGTATCCTGCCTCCAACATGGCCGTGTGACAGGCGCTCCTGGCCACCTCCTTTACCAGCTCCCTGAACTCTTCCAGACGAGAAGATACCTGCACACACACACACACACACACACACACACACACACACACACACACACACACACACACACACACACACACACACACACACACACACACACACACACACACACACACACACACACACGTTTCCATGTAAAGGGACAGACACACAGGTAACAGTATTGTTTCCATTCCTCTCCTTGCCCCATCCTGGGCTGGAACCAGGCCCCCTCAGAACTGTCACCCACACAGCATCGCTACACAAATGCTGAGGCCCTTGCAGCGTAAGGGAAACGTTTACTTCAAGGTCTCAGCGCGGGTGACGGCACCGATTCAATACGACTAGCATGCACTGCTAACATGCTAGCCATTTCACATCAGATACACATAAGCAATGAAAGGAGAGCTGCACACTGAGCTCAGATGCAATAACCTAACATCCAACGTTTGGACAGACAAGCTGTCTTTATCAGGGTATAATGACAGACACTGCTGGGTGACTAGTTTATAGAGAATACATCATGTAAAGGAACAGACAAGCTGTCTTTATCAGGGTATAATGACAGACACTGCTGGGTGACTAGTTTATAGAGAATACATCATGTAAAGGAACAGACAAGCTGTCTTTATCAGGGTATAATGACAGACACTGCTGGGTGACTAGTTTATAGAGAATACATCATGTAAAGGAACAGACAAGCTGTCTTTATCAGGGTATAATGACAGACACTGCTGGGTGACTAGTTTATAGAGAATACATCATGTAAAGGAACAGACAAGCTGTCTTTATCAGGGTATAATGACAGACACTGCTGGGTGACTAGTTTATAGAGAATACATCATGTAAAGGAACAGACAAGATGTCTTTATCAGGGTATAATGACAGACACTGCTGGGTGACTAGTTTATAGAGAATACATCATGTAAAGGAACAGACAAGATGTCTTTATCAGGGTATAATGACAGACACTGCTGGGTGACTAGTTTATAGAGAATACATCATGTAAAGGAACAGACAAGATGTCTTTATCAGGGTATAATGACAGACACTGCTGGGTGACTAGTTTATAGAGAATACATCATGTAAAGGAACAGACAAGCTGTCTTTATCAGGGTATAATGACAGACACTGCTGGGTGACTAGTTTATAGAGAATACATCATGTAAAGGAACAGACAAGCTGTCTTTATCAGGGTATAATGACAGACACTGCTGGGTGACTAGTTTATAGAGAATACATCATGTAAAGGAACAGACAAGATGTCTTTATCAGGGTATAATGACAGACACTGCTGGGTGACTAGTTTATAGAGAATACATCATGTAAAGGAACAGACAAGCTGTCTTTATCAGGGTATAATGACAGACACTGCTGGGTGACTAGTTTATAGAGAATACATCATGTAAAGGAACAGACAAGCTGTCTTTATCAGGGTATAATGACAGACACTGCTGGGTGACTAGTTTATAGAGAATACATCATGTAAAGGAACAGACAAGATGTCTTTATCAGGGTATAATGACAGACACTGCTGGGTGACTAGTTTATAGAGAATACATCATGTAAAGGGACAGACAAGCTGTCTTTATCAGGGTATAATGACAGACACTGCTGGGTGACTAGTTTATAGAGAATACATCATGTAAAGGAACAGACAAGCTGTCTTTATCAGGGTATAATGACAGACACTGCTGGGTGACTAGTTTATAGAGAATACATCATGTAAAGGAACAGACAAGATGTCTTTATCAGGGTATAATGACAGACACTGCTGGGTGACTAGTTTATAGAGAATACATCATGTAAAGGAACAGACAAGCTGTCTTTATCAGGGTATAATGACAGACACTGCTGGGTGACTAGTTTATAGAGAATACATCATGTAAAGGAACAGACAAGCTGTCTTTATCAGGGTATAATGACAGACACTGCTGGGTGACTAGTTTATAGAGAATACATCATGTAAAGGAACAGACAAGCTGTCTTTATCAGGGTATAATGACAGACACTGCTGGGTGACTAGTTTATAGAGAATACATCATGTAAAGGAACAGACAAGCTGTCTTTATCAGGGTATAATGACAGACACTGCTGGGTGACTAGTTTATAGAGAATACATCATGTAAAGGAACAGACAAGCTGTCTTTATCAGGGTATAATGACAGACACTGCTGGGTGACTAGTTTATAGAGAATACATCATGTAAAGGAACAGACAAGATGTCTTTATCAGGGTATAATGACAGACACTGCTGGGTGACTAGTTTATAGAGAATACATCATGTAAAGGAACAGACAAGCTGTCTTTATCAGGGTATAATGACAGACACTGCTGGGTGACTAGTTTATAGAGAATACATCATGTAAAGGAACAGACAAGATGTCTTTATCAGGGTATAATGACAGACACTGCTGGGTGACTAGTTTATAGAGAATACATCATGTAAAGGAACAGACAAGATGTCTTTATCAGGGTATAATGACAGACACTGCTGGGTGACTAGTTTATAGAGAATACATCATGTAAAGGAACAGACAAGCTGTCTTTATCAGGGTATAATGACAGACACTGCTGGGTGACTAGTTTATAGAGAATACATCATGTAAAGGAACAGACAAGATGTCTTTATCAGGGTATAATGACAGACACTGCTGGGTGACTAGTTTATAGAGAATACATCATGTAAAGGAACAGACAAGCTGTCTTTATCAGGGTATAATGACAGACACTGCTGGGTGACTAGTTTATAGAGAATACATCATGTAAAGGAACAGACAAGCTGTCTTTATCAGGGTATAATGACAGACACTGCTGGGTGACTAGTTTATAGAGAATACATCATGTAAAGGAACAGACAAGATGTCTTTATCAGGGTATAATGACAGACACTGCTGGGTGACTAGTTTATAGAGAATACATCATGTAAAGGAACAGACAAGCTGTCTTTATCAGGGTATAATGACAGACACTGCTGGGTGACTAGTTTATAGAGAATACATCATGTAAAGGAACAGACAAGATGTCTTTATCAGGGTATAATGACAGACACTGCTGGGTGACTAGTTTATAGAGAATACATCATGTAAAGGAACAGACAAGATGTCTTTATCAGGGTATAATGACAGACACTGCTGGGTGACTAGTTTATAGAGAATACATCATGTAAAGGAACAGACAAGATGTCTTTATCAGGGTATAATGACAGACACTGCTGGGTGACTAGTTTATAGAGAATACATCATGTAAAGGAACAGACAAGCTGTCTTTATCAGGGTATAATGACAGACACTGCTGGGTGACTAGTTTATAGAGAATACATCATGTAAAGGAACAGACAAGATGTCTTTATCAGGGTATAATGACAGACACTGCTGGGTGACTAGTTTATAGAGAATACATCATGTAAAGGAACAGACAAGATGTCTTTATCAGGGTATAATGACAGACACTGCTGGGTGACTAGTTTATAGAGAATACATCATGTAAAGGAACAGACAAGATGTCTTTATCAGGGTATAATGACAGACACTGCTGGGTGACTAGTTTATAGAGAATACATCATGTAAAGGAACAGACAAGATGTCTTTATCAGGGTATAATGACAGACACTGCTGGGTGACTAGTTTATAGAGAATACATCATGTAAAGGAACAGACAAGATGTCTTTATCAGGGTATAATGACAGACACTGCTGGGTGACTAGTTTATAGAGAATACATCATGTAAAGGAACAGACACACAGAGAATATGTAATGTAAAGGAACAGACACACAGAGAATATGTAATGTAAAGGAACAGATACACAGAGAATATGTCATGTAAAGGAACAGATACACAGAGAATATGTCATGTAAAGGAACAGATACACAGAGAATATGTCATGTAAAGGAACAGATACACAGAGAATATGTAATGTAAAGGAACAGATACACAGAGAATATGTCATGTAAAGGAACAGATACACAGAGAATATGTCATGTAAAGGAACAGATACACAGAGAATATGTCATGTAAAGGGACAGACACACAGAGAATATGTCATGTAAAGGAACAGATACACAGAGAATATGTCATGTAAAGGAACAGATACACAGAGAATATGTCATGTAAAGGAACAGATACACAGAGAATATGTCATGTAAAGGAACAGATACACAGAGAATATGTCATGTAAAGGAACAGATACACAGAGAATATGTCATGTAAAGGAACAGATACACAGAGAGACACACGTCATGTAAAGGGACACACACGTCATGTAGAGGGACAGACACGTCATGTAAAGGGACAGACACGTCATGTAGAGGGAGCACGCGGGGGACACGTCATGTAAAGGGAGAGACACGTCATGTAAAGGGAGCAGACACGTCATGTAGAGGGAGAGACACGTCATGTAAAGGGAGAGACACGTCATGTAAAGGGAGAGACACGTCATGTAAAGGGAGAGACACGTCATGTAAAGGGACAGACACGTCATGTAAAGGGACAGACACGTCATGTAAAGGGACAGACACGTCATGTAAAGGGACAGACACGTCATGTAAAGGGAGAGACACGTCATGTAAAGGGACAGACACGTCATGTAAAGGGACAGACACGTCATGTAAAGGGAGAGACACGTCATGTAAAGGGAGAGACACGTCATGTAAAGGGACACACACGTCATGTAAAGGGACAGACACGTCATGTAAAGGGACAGACACGTCATGTAAAGGGACAGACACGTCATGTAAAGGGAGAGACACGTCATGTAAAGGGACAGACACGTCATGTAAAGGGACAGACACGTCATGTAAAGGGAGAGACACGTCATGTAAAGGGAGAGACACGTCATGTAAAGGGACAGACACGTCATGTAAAGGGACAGACACGTCATGTAAAGGGACAGCACACGTCATGTAAAGGGAGAGACACGTCATGTAAAGGGACAGACACGTCATGTAGAGGGAGAGACACGTCATGTAAAGGGACAGACACGTCATGTAAAGGGACAGACACGTCATGTAAAGGGACAGACACGTCATGTAGAGGGACAGACACGTCATGTAAAGGGAGAGACACGTCATGTAAAGGGAGAGACACGTCATGTAAAGGGACAGACACGTCATGTAGCAGGGAGAGACACGTCATGTAAAGGGACAGACACGTCATGTAGAGGGACAGACACGTCATGTAAAGGGAGAGACACGTCATGTAAAGGGACAGACACGTCATGTAAAGGGAGAGACACGTCATGTAAAGGGACAGACACGTCATGTAAGAGGGAGAGACACGTCATGTAAAGGGAGAGACACGTCATGTAAAGGGACACACACGTCATGTAGAGGGAGCAGACACGTCATGTAAAGGGACAGACACGTCATGTAAAGGGAGAGACACGTCATGTAAAGGGACAGACACGTCATGTAAAGGGACAGACACGTCATGTAAAGGGACAGACACGTCATGTAAAGGGACAGACACGTCATGTACAGGGACAGACACACATACTGCGTACCTCCTCCAGCTGTTTGTACTGAGCCTCCTGGAACTCCTCCAGAGTGTATGTGTGATCTTTCTGGATGCGACAAAGCCCCATGTCACTGATCCTGTAGCACATCTCTCTGATGTCTAGCAACGCCGGGCGCAGAGACTGGAAACAGACACACAGCTGTTACTGGTCCTTCCTATTATCTTAAAGTAACTACCTTGGTTGTGTTCCATTATATGAACATCTCATAGGGAAGATAGGATTGTTTCAATAATCCTGAGTAACATTCAGACAACATGAACCCGCCCAAACACATACTGCAGGTCAATCGTACAGACCATTTTGACTATAAACACATACTGCAGGTCAATGGTACAGACCATTTTGACTATAAACACATACTGCAGGTCAATGGTACAGACCATTTTCACTATAAACACATACTGCAGGTCAATGGTACAGACCATTTTCACTATAAACACATACTGCAGGTCAATGGTACAGACCATTTTCACTATAAACACATACTGCAGGTCAATGGTACAGACCATTTTCACTATAAACACATACTGCAGGTCAATGGTACAGACCATTTTCACTATAAACACATACTGCAGGTCAATGGTACAGACCATTTTCACTATAAACACATACTGCAGGTCAATGGTACAGACCATTTTCACTATAAACACATACTGCAGGTCAATGGTACAGACCATTTTCACTATAAACACATACTGCAGGTCAATGGTACAGACCATTTTCACTATAAACACATACTGCAGGTCAATGGTACAGACCATTTTGACTATAAACACATACTGCAGGTCAATGGTACAGACCATTTTGACTATAAACACATACTGCAGGTCAATGGTACAGACCATTTTCACTATAAACACATACTGCAGGTCAATGGTACAGACCATTTTGACTATAAACACATACTGCAGGTCAATGGTACAGACCATTTTCACTATAAACACATACTGCAGGTCAATGGTACAGACCATTTTCACTATAAACACATACTGCAGGTCAATGGTACAGACCATTTTCACTATAAACACATACTGCAGGTCAATGGTACAGACCATTTTGACTATAAACACATACTGCAGGTCAATGGTACAGACCATTTTGACTATAAACACATACTGCAGGTCAATGGTACAGACCATTTTGACTATAAACACATACTGCAGGTCAATGGTACAGACCATTTTCACTATAAACACATACTGCAGGTCAATGGTACAGACCATTTTCACTATAAACACATACTGCAGGTCAATGGTACAGACCATTTTCACTATAAACACATACTGCAGGTCAATGGTACAGACCATTTTCACTATAAACACATACTGCAGGTCAATGGTACAGACCATTTTCACTATAAACACATACTGCAGGTCAATGGTACAGACCATTTTGACTATAAACACATACTGCAGGTCAATGGTACAGACCATTTTGACTATAAACACATACTGCAGGTCAATGGTACAGACCATTTTCACTATAAACACATACTGCAGGTCAATGGTACAGACCATTTTCACTATAAACACATACTGCAGGTCAATGGTACAGACCATTTTCACTATAAACACATACTGCAGGTCAATGGTACAGACCATTTTGACTATAAACACATATGTAGAGGTCTTGTCCTGACCAGGAAACACTACTGGACCCAACAATACCACCACCTCATTATCCTGACCAGGAAACACTACTGGACCCAACAATACCACCACCTCATTATCCTGACCAAGAAACACTACTGGACCCAACAATACCACCACCTCATTATCCTGACCAGGAAACACTACTGGACCCAACAATACCACCACCTCATTATCCTGACCAGGAAACACTACTGGACCCAACAATACCACCACCTCATTATCCTGACCAGGAAACACTACTGGACCCAACAATACCACCACCTCATTATCCTGACCAGGAAACACTACTGGACCCAACAATACCACCACCTCATTATCCTGACCAGGAAACACTACTGGATCCAACAATACCACCACCTCATTGACGATGAACAGGCGCTCCTGCAGGGACTTCTTGCACGTGTTGATCTTCTTGGAGCGGACGTTGGTCCTCCACACTCTGAAGGCCTTCCACCTCCTGAAGAGGGCGAAGGCCGGGATGGCCAGGAGGCGGCGGTGGCATCGGTACTCATGCTCCCAGCGCTCTAACGGCAGGAAGTCCATCTCTGTATCAGAGATGCAGGTCACACCCTGCTGGCTGATGGTAGAGTAGTCCTGCTTGTTGATGTTCTCATACGTCACTATCCTGGGGGGAAAAGGTCAAAGGTGAGAGTTCGGGATGGGTAGTGAGAATAAGGTTGTAGGTTTTTATATTTGATAGAGAACTTGGGAGTTCAAATATTTGCATGAGTGTGTGTGAGTGTCTGTTTCGTCTCTCTTTGTGAGTCCCAATAATACCTCCTTTGTTCTGAAGTGAACACTCGTTCACTACTTCCCACAATCTAAAAGCAATAAATTGGTGCTGGTATGGGTTAGAGGCAGTTTCCACCATGTTTCTTATACCAGGCAGTCCTTTCCATTAACATTAGTGAAGGGAAGTGAGCAAGGATAAATGGAATTAGAGATAATTGGGAAGTAGCATCTCTCTCTTGTTGACGATGATTACTTGAGGTTATAAACATCACATCTGATGTAGGTTATGGTGTGTGTTTCTCCCTCTCTTACTTGAGGTTATAAACATCATATCTGATGTAGGTTATGGTGTGTGTGTGTCTCCCTCTCTTACTTGAGGTTATAAACATCATATCTGATGTAGGTTATGGTGTGTGTTTCTCCCTCTCTTACTTGAGGTTATAAACATCATATCTGATGTAGGTTATGGTGTGTGTTTCTCCCTCTCTTACTTGAGGTTATAAACATCATATCTGATGTAGGTTATGGTGTGTGTTTCTCCCTCTCTTACTTGAGGTTATAAACATCATATCTGATGTAGGTTATGGTGTGTGTTTCTGCCTCTCTTACTTGAGGTTATAAACATCATATCTGATGTAGGTTAGGGTGTGTGTGTTTCTCCCTCTCTTACTTGAGGTTATAAACATCATATCTGATGTAGGTTATGGTGTGTGTGTCTCCCTCTCTTACTTGAGGTTATAAACATCATATCTGATGTAGGTTATGGTGTGTGTGTTTCTCCCTCTCTTACTTGAGGTTATAAACATCATATCTGATGTAGGTTATGGTGTGTGTTTCTCCCTCTCTTACTTGAGGTTATAAACATCATATCTGATGTAGGTTATGGTGTGTGTTTCTCCCTCTCTTACTTGAGGTTATAAACATCATATCTGATGTAGGTTATGGTGTGTGTGTTTCTCCCTCTCTTACTTGAGGTTATAAACATCATATCTGATGTAGGTTATGGTGTGTGTTTCTCCCTCTCTTACTTGAGGTTATAAACATCATATCTGATGTAGGTTATGGTGTGTGTTTCTCCCTCTCTTACTTGAGGTTATAAACATCATATGTGATGTAGGTTATGGTGTGTGTGTTTCTCCCTCTCTTACTTGAGGTTATAAACATCATATCTGATGTAGGTTATGGTGTGTGTTTCTCCCTCTCTTACTTGAGGTTATAAACATCATATCTGATGTAGGTTAGGGTGTGTGTGTTTCTCCCTCTCTTACTTGAGGTTATAAACATCATATCTGATGTAGGTTATGGTGTGTGTTTCTCCCTCTCTTACTTGAGGTTATAAACATCATATCTGATGTAGGTTATGGTGTGTGTGTTTCTCCCTCTCTTACTTGAGGTTATAAACATCATATCTGATGTAGGTTAGGGTGTGTGTGTTTCTCCCTCTCTTACTTGAGGTTATAAACATCATATCTGATGTAGGTTATGGTGTGTTTCTCCCTCTCTTACTTGAGGTTATAAACATCATATCTGATGTAGGTTATGGTGTGTGTGTTTCTCCCTCTCTTACTTGAGGTTATAAACATCATATCTGATGTAGGTTATGGTGTGTGTTTCTCCCTCTCTTACTTGAGGTTATAAACATCATATCTGATGTAGGTTATGGTGTGTGTTTCTCCCTCTCTTACTTGAGGTTATAAACATCATATCTGATGTAGGTTATGGTGTGTGTGTTTCTCCCTCTCTTACTTGAGGTTATAAACATCATATCTGATGTAGGTTATGGTGTGTGTTTCTCCCTCTCTTACTTGAGGTTATAAACATCATATCTGATGTAGGTTATGGTGTGTGTTTCTCCCTCTCTTACTTGAGGTTATAAACATCATATCTGATGTAGGTTATGGTGTGTGTTTCTCCCTCTCTTACTTGAGGTTATAAACATCATATCTGATGTAGGTTAGGGTGTGTGTTTCTCCCTCTCTTACTTGAGGTTATAAACATCATATCTGATGTAGGTTATGGTGTGTGTCTCCCTCTCTTACTTGAGGTTATAAACATCATATCTGATGTAGGTTATGGTGTGTGTTTCTCCCTCTCTTACTTGAGGTTATAAACATCATATCTGATGTAGGTTATGGTGTGTGTTTCTCCCTCTCTTACTTGAGGTTATAAACATCATATCTGATGTAGGTTATGGTGTGTGTTTCTCCCTCTCTTACTTGAGGTTATAAACATCATATCTGATGTAGGTTATGGTGTGTGTTTCTCCCTCTCTTACTTGAGGTTATAAACATCATATCTGATGTAGGTTATGGTGTGTGTTTCTCCCTCTCTTACTTGAGGTTATAAACATCATATCTGATGTAGGTTATGGTGTGTGTTTCTCCCTCTCTTACTTGAGGTTATAAACATCATATCTGATGTAGGTTATGGTGTGTGTGTTTCTCCCTCTCTTACTTGAGGTTATAAACATCATATCTGATGTAGGTTATGGTGTGTGTGTCTCCCTCTCTTACTTGAGGTTATAAACATCATATCTGATGTAGGTTAGGGTGTGTGTTTCTCCCTCTCTTACTTGAGGTTATAAACATCATATCTGATGTAGGTTAGGGTGTGTGTTTCTCCCTCTCTTACTTGAGGTTATAAACATCATATCTGATGTAGGTTATGGTGTGTGTGTTTCTCCCTCTCTTACTTGAGGTTATAAACATCATATCTGATGTAGGTTATGGTGTGTGTTTCTCCCTCTCTTACTTGAGGTTATAAACATCATATCTGATGTAGGTTATGGTGTGTGTTTCTCCCTCTCTTACTTGAGGTTATAAACATCATATCTGATGTAGGTTATGGTGTGTGTTTCTCCCTCTCTTACTTGAGGTTATAAACATCATATCTGATGTAGGTTAGGTGTGTGTGTTTCTCCCTCTCTTACTTGAGGTTATAAACATCATATCTGATGTAGGTTAGGGTGTGTGTTTCTCCTCTCTTACTTGAGGTTATAAACATCATATCTGATGTAGGTTATGGTGTGTGTTTCTCCTCTCTTACTTGAGGTTATAAACATCATATCTGATGTAGGTTATGGTGTGTGTCTCCCTCTCTTACTTGAGGTTATAAACATCATATCTGATGTAGGTTATGGTGTGTGTTTCTCCCTCTCTTACTTGAGGTTATAAACATCATATCTGATGTAGGTTATGGTGTGTGTGTCTCCCTCTCTTACTTGAGGTTATAAACATCATATCTGATGTAGGTTATGGTGTGTGTTTCTCCCTCTCTTACTTGAGGTTATAAACATCATATCTGATGTAGGTTATGGTGTGTGTTTCTCCCTCTCTTACTTGAGGTTATAAACATCATATCTGATGTAGGTTATGGTGTGTGTTTCTCCCTCTCTTACTTGAGGTTATAAACATCATATCTGATGTAGGTTATGGTGTGTGTTTCTCCCTCTCTTACTTGAGGTTATAAACATCATATCTGATGTAGGTTATGGTGTGTGTTTCTCCCTCTCTTACTTGAGGTTATAAACATCATATCTGATGTAGGTTATGGTGTGTGTTTCTCCCTCTCTTACTTGAGGTTATAAACATCATATCTGATGTAGGTTAGGTGTGTGTGTTTCTCCCTCTCTTACTTGAGGTTATAAACATCATATCTGATGTAGGTTATGGTGTGTGTTTCTCCCTCTCTTACTTGAGGTTATAAACATCATATCTGATGTAGGTTATGGTGTGTGTTTCTCCCTCTCTTACTTGAGGTTATAAACATCATATCTGATGTAGGTTATGGTGTGTGTTTCTCCCTCTCTTACTTGAGGTTATAAACATCATATCTGATGTAGGTTATGGTGTGTGTTTCTCCCTCTCTTACTTGGGTTATAAACATCATATCTGATGTAGGTTATGGTGTGTGTTTCT
Source organism: Salmo salar (assembly GCF_965601325.2). Taxonomy (NCBI): domain Eukaryota; kingdom Metazoa; phylum Chordata; class Actinopteri; order Salmoniformes; family Salmonidae; genus Salmo; species Salmo salar. Next base: position 30,867,870 of record NC_138298.1, read on the forward strand.
CCCTCTCTTACTTGAGGTTATAAACATCATATCTGATGTAGGTTATGGTGTGTGTTTCTCCCTCTCTTACTTGAGGTTATAAACATCATATCTGATGTAGGTTATGGTGTGTGTGTTTCTCCCTCTCTTACTTGAGGTTATAAACATCATATCTGATGTAGGTTAGGGTGTGTGTGTTTCTCCCTCTCTTACTTGAGGTTATAAACATCATATCTGATGTAGGTTATGGTGTGTGTGTTTCTCCCTCTCTTACTTGAGGTTATAAACATCATATCTGATGTAGGTTATGGTGTGTGTTTCTCCCTCTCTTACTTGAGGTTATAAACATCATATCTGATGTAGGTTATGGTGTGTGTTTCTCCCTCTCTTACTTGAGGTTATAAACATCATATCTGATGTAGGTTATGGTGTGTGTTTCTCCCTCTCTTACTTGAGGTTATAAACATCATATCTGATGTAGGTTATGGTGTGTGTTTCTCCCTCTCTTACTTGAGGTTATAAACATCATATCTGATGTAGGTTAGGGTGTGTGTTTCTCCCTCTCTTACTTGAGGTTATAAACATCATATCTGATGTAGGTTATGGTGTGTGTGTCTGCCTCTCTTACTTGAGGTTATAAACATCATATCTGATGTAGGTTATGGTGTGTGTTTCTCCCTCTCTTACTTGAGGTTATAAACATCATATCTGATGTAGGTTATGGTGTGTGTTTCTCCCTCTCTTACTTGAGGTTATAAACATCATATCTGATGTAGGTTATGGTGTGTGTGTTTCTCCCTCTCTTACTTGAGGTTATAAACATCATATCTGATGTAGGTTATGGTGTGTGTTTCTCCCTCTCTTACTTGAGGTTATAAACATCATATCTGATGTAGGTTATGGTGTGTGTGTTCTCCCTCTCTTACTTGAGGTTATAAACATCATATCTGATGTAGGTTATGGTGTGTGTTTCTCCCTCTCTTACTTGAGGTTATAAACATCATATCTGATGTAGGTTATGGTGTGTGTTTCTCCCTCTCTTACTTGAGGTTATAAACATCATATCTGATGTAGGTTATGGTGTGTGTGTTTCTCCCTCTCTTACTTGAGGTTATAAACATCATATCTGATGTAGGTTATGGTGTGTGTGTTCTCCCTCTCTTACTTGAGGTTATAAACATCATATCTGATGTAGGTTATGGTGTGTGTGTTTCTCCCTCTCTTACTTGAGGTTATAAACATCATATCTGATGTAGGTTATGGTGTGTGTTTCTCCCTCTCTTACTTGAGGTTATAAACATCATATCTGATGTAGGTTATGGTGTGTGTTTCTCCCTCTCTTACTTGAGGTTATAAACATCATATCTGATGTAGGTTATGGTGTGTGTTTCTCCCTCTCTTACTTGAGGTTATAAACATCATATCTGATGTAGGTTATGGTGTGTGTTTCTCCCTCTCTTACTTGAGGTTATAAACATCATATCTGATGTAGGTTATGGTGTGTTTCTCCCTCTCTTACTTGAGGTTATAAACATCATATCTGATGTAGGTTATGGTGTGTGTTTCTCCCTCTCTTACTTGAGGTTATAAACATCATATCTGATGTAGGTTATGGTGTGTGTTTCTCCCTCTCTTACTTGAGGTTATAAACATCATATCTGATGTAGGTTATGGTGTGTGTTTCTCCCTCTCTTACTTGAGGTTATAAACATCATATCTGATGTAGGTTATGGTGTGTGTGTCTCCCTCTCTTACTTGAGGTTATAAACATCATATCTGATGTAGGTTATGGTGTGTGTTTCTCCCTCTCTTACTTGAGGTTATAAACATCATATCTGATGTAGGTTATGGTGTGTGTTTCTCCCTCTCTTACTTGAGGTTATAAACATCATATCTGATGTAGGTTATGGTGTGTGTTTCTCCCTCTCTTACTTGAGGTTATAAACATCATATCTGATGTAGGTTATGGTGTGTGTTTCTCCCTCTCTTACTTGAGGTTATAAACATCATATCTGATGTAGGTTATGGTGTGTGTGTTTCTCCCTCTCTTACTTGAGGTTATAAACATCATATCTGATGTAGGTTATGGTGTGTGTGTTTCTCCCTCTCTTACTTGAGGTTATAAACATCATATCTGATGTAGGTTAGGGTGTGTGTTTCTCCCTCTCTTACTTGAGGTTATAAACATCATATCTGATGTAGGTTAGGGTGTGTGTTTCTCCCTCTCTTACTTGAGGTTATAAACATCATATCTGATGTAGGTTATGGTGTGTGTGTTTCTCCCTCTCTTACTTGAGGTTATAAACATCATATCTGATGTAGGTTATGGTGTGTGTTTCTCCCTCTCTTACTTGAGGTTATAAACATCATATCTGATGTAGGTTATGGTGTGTGTTTCTCCCTCTCTTACTTGAGGTTATAAACATCATATCTGATGTAGGTTATGGTGTGTGTGTTCTCCCTCTCTTACTTGAGGTTATAAACATCATATCTGATGTAGGTTATGGTGTGTGTGTTCTCCCTCTCTTACTTGAGGTTATAAACATCATATCTGATGTAGGTTATGGTGTGTGTTTCTCCCTCTCTTACTTGAGGTTATAAACATCATATCTGATGTAGGTTATGGTGTGTGTTTCTCCCTCTCTTACTTGAGGTTATAAACATCATATCTGATGTAGGTTATGGTGTGTGTTTCTCCCTCTCTTACTTGAGGTTATAAACATCATATCTGATGTAGGTTATGGTGTGTGTTTCTCCCTCTCTTACTTGAGGTTATAAACATCATATCTGATGTAGGTTATGGTGTGTGTTTCTCCCTCTCTTACTTGAGGTTATAAACATCATATCTGATGTAGGTTATGGTGTGTGTGTTCTCCCTCTCTTACTTGAGGTTATAAACATCATATCTGATGTAGGTTATGGTGTGTGTTTCTGCCTCTCTTACTTGAGGTTATAAACATCATATCTGATGTAGGTTATGGTGTGTGTTTCTCCCTCTCTTACTTGAGGTTATAAACATCATATCTGATGTAGGTTATGGTGTGTGTTTCTGCCTCTCTTACTTGAGGTTATAAACATCATATCTGATGTAGGTTAGGGTGTGTGTTTCTGCCTCTCTTACTTGAGGTTATAAACATCATATCTGATGTAGGTTATGGTGTGTGTTTCTCCCTCTCTTACTTGAGGTTATAAACATCATATCTGATGTAGGTTATGGTGTGTGTTTCTCCCTCTCTTACTTGAGGTTATAAACATCATATCTGATGTAGGTTATGGTGTGTGTTTCTCCCTCTCTTACTTGAGGTTATAAACATCATATCTGATGTAGGTTATGGTGTGTGTTTCTCCCTCTCTTACTTGAGGTTATAAACATCATATCTGATGTAGGTTATGGTGTGTGTTTCTCCCTCTCTTACTTGAGGTTATAAACATCATATCTGATGTAGGTTATGGTGTGTGTTTCTCCCTCTCTTACTTGAGGTTATAAACATCATATCTGATGTAGGTTATGGTGTGTGTGTTTCTCCCTCTCTTACTTGAGGTTATAAACATCATATCTGATGTAGGTTATGGTGTGTGTTTCTCCCTCTCTTACTTGAGGTTATAAACATCATATCTGATGTAGGTTATGGTGTGTGTTTCTCCCTCTCTTACTTGAGGTTATAAACATCATATCTGATGTAGGTTATGGTGTGTGTTTCTCCCTCTCTTACTTGAGGTTATAAACATCATATCTGATGTAGGTTATGGTGTGTGTTTCTCCCTCTCTTACTTGAGGTTATAAACATCATATCTGATGTAGGTTATGGTGTGTGTTTCTCCCTCTCTTACTTGAGGTTATAAACATCATATCTGATGTAGGTTATGGTGTGTGTTTCTCCCTCTCTTACTTGAGGTTATAAACATCATATCTGATGTAGGTTATGGTGTGTGTTTCTCCCTCTCTTACTTGAGGTTATAAACATCATATCTGATGTAGGTTATGGTGTGTGTTTCTCCCTCTCTTACTTGAGGTTATAAACATCATATCTGATGTAGGTTATGGTGTGTGTTTCTCCCTCTCTTACTTGAGGTTATAAACATCATATCTGATGTAGGTTAGGGTGTGTGTTTCTCCCTCTCTTACTTGAGGTTATAAACATCATATCTGATGTAGGTTAGGGTGTGTGTTTCTCCCTCTCTTACTTGAGGTTATAAACATCATATCTGATGTAGGTTATGGTGTGTGTTTCTCCCTCTCTTACTTGAGGTTATAAACATCATATCTGATGTAGGTTATGGTGTGTGTTTCTCCCTCTCTTACTTGAGGTTATAAACATCATATCTGATGTAGGTTATGGTGTGTGTGTTTCTCCCTCTCTTACTTGAGGTTATAAACATCATATCTGATGTAGGTTATGGTGTGTGTTTCTCCCTCTCTTACTTGAGGTTATAAACATCATATCTGATGTAGGTTATGGTGTGTGTGTTTCTCCCTCTCTTACTTGAGGTTATAAACATCATATCTGATGTAGGTTATGGTGTGTGTTTCTCCCTCTCTTACTTGAGGTTATAAACATCATATCTGATGTAGGTTATGGTGTGTGTTTCTCCCTCTCTTACTTGAGGTTATAAACATCATATCTGATGTAGGTTATGGTGTGTGTTTCTCCCTCTCTTACTTGAGGTTATAAACATCATATCTGATGTAGGTTATGGTGTGTGTTTCTCCCTCTCTTACTTGAGGTTATAAACATCATATCTGATGTAGGTTATGGTGTGTGTGTTTCTCCCTCTCTTACTTGAGGTTATAAACATCATATCTGATGTAGGTTATGGTGTGTGTTTCTCCCTCTCTTACTTGAGGTTATAAACATCATATCTGATGTAGGTTATGGTGTGTGTGTCTCCCTCTCTTACTTGAGGTTATAAACATCATATCTGATGTAGGTTATGGTGTGTGTTTCTCCCTCTCTTACTTGAGGTTATAAACATCATATCTGATGTAGGTTATGGTGTGTGTTTCTGCCTCTCTTACTTGAGGTTATAAACATCATATCTGATGTAGGTTATGGTGTGTGTGTTCTCCCTCTCTTACTTGAGGTTATAAACATCATATCTGATGTAGGTTATGGTGTGTGTTTCTCCCTCTCTTACTTGAGGTTATAAACATCATATCTGATGTAGGTTAGGGTGTGTGTGTTTCTCCCTCTCTTACTTGAGGTTATAAACATCATATCTGATGTAGGTTATGGTGTGTGTGTTCTCCCTCTCTTACTTGAGGTTATAAACATCATATCTGATGTAGGTTATGGTGTGTGTGTCTCCCTCTCTTACTTGAGGTTATAAACATCATATCTGATGTAGGTTAGGGTGTGTGTGTTTCTCCCTCTCTTACTTGAGGTTATAAACATCATATCTGATGTAGGTTAGGGTGTGTGTTTCTCCCTCTCTTACTTGAGGTTATAAACATCATATCTGATGTAGGTTATGGTGTGTGTGTTTCTCCCTCTCTTACTTGAGGTTATAAACATCATATCTGATGTAGGTTATGGTGTGTGTTTCTCCCTCTCTTACTTGAGGTTATAAACATCATATCTGATGTAGGTTATGGTGTGTGTTTCTCCCTCTCTTACTTGAGGTTATAAACATCATATCTGATGTAGGTTATGGTGTGTGTGTCTCCCTCTCTTACTTGAGGTTATAAACATCATATCTGATGTAGGTTATGGTGTGTGTTTCTCCCTCTCTTACTTGAGGTTATAAACATCATATCTGATGTAGGTTATGGTGTGTGTTTCTCCCTCTCTTACTTGAGGTTATAAACATCATATCTGATGTAGGTTATGGTGTGTGTTTCTCCCTCTCTTACTTGAGGTTATAAACATCATATCTGATGTAGGTTATGGTGTGTGTTTCTCCCTCTCTTACTTGAGGTTATAAACATCATATCTGATGTAGGTTATGGTGTGTGTGTTTCTCCCTCTCTTACTTGAGGTTATAAACATCATATCTGATGTAGGTTATGGTGTGTGTTTCTCCCTCTCTTACTTGAGGTTATAAACATCATATCTGATGTAGGTTAGGGTGTGTGTTTCTCCCTCTCTTACTTGAGGTTATAAACATCATATCTGATGTAGGTTAGGGTGTGTGTTTCTCCCTCTCTTACTTGAGGTTATAAACATCATATCTGATGTAGGTTATGGTGTGTGTGTTTCTCCCTCTCTTACTTGAGGTTATAAACATCATATCTGATGTAGGTTATGGTGTGTGTTTCTCCCTCTCTTACTTGAGGTTATAAACATCATATCTGATGTAGGTTATGGTGTGTGTTTCTCCCTCTCTTACTTGAGGTTATAAACATCATATCTGATGTAGGTTATGGTGTGTGTTTCTCCCTCTCTTACTTGAGGTTATAAACATCATATCTGATGTAGGTTAGGGTGTGTGTGTTTCTCCCTCTCTTACTTGAGGTTATAAACATCATATCTGATGTAGGTTAGGGTGTGTGTTTCTCCCTCTCTTACTTGAGGTTATAAACATCATATCTGATGTAGGTTATGGTGTGTGTGTTTCTGCCTCTCTTACTTGAGGTTATAAACATCATATCTGATGTAGGTTATGGTGTGTGTTTCTCCCTCTCTTACTTGAGGTTATAAACATCATATCTGATGTAGGTTATGGTGTGTGTTTCTGCCTCTCTTACTTGAGGTTATAAACATCATATCTGATGTAGGTTATGGTGTGTGTTTCTCCCTCTCTTACTTGTATAAACATCATATCTGATGTAGGTTATGGTGTGTGTTTCTCCCTCTCTTACTTGAGGTTATAAGCATCATATCTGATGTAGGTTATGGTGTGTGTTTCTCCCTCTCTTACTTGAGGTTATAAACATCATATCTGATGTAGGTTATGGTGTGTGTTTCTCCCTCTCTTACTTGAGGTTATAAACATCATATCTGATGTAGGTTATGGTGTGTGTTTCTCCCTCTCTTACTTGAGGTTATAAACATCATATCTGATGTAGGTTATGGTGTGTGTGTTCTGCCTCTCTTACTTGAGGTTATAAACATCATATCTGATGTAGGTTATGGTGTGTGTTTCTCCCTCTCTTACTTGAGGTTATAAACATCATATCTGATGTAGGTTATGGTGTGTGTTTCTCCCTCTCTTACTTGAGGTTATAAACATCATATCTGATGTAGGTTATGGTGTGTGTTTCTCCCTCTCTTACTTGAGGTTATAAACATCATATCTGATGTAGGTTATGGTGTGTGTTTCTCCCTCTCTTACTTGAGGTTATAAACATCATATCTGATGTAGGTTATGGTGTGTGTTTCTCCCTCTCTTACTTGAGGTTATAAACATCATATCTGATGTAGGTTATGGTGTGTGTTTCTCCCTCTCTTACTTGAGGTTATAAACATCATATCTGATGTAGGTTATGGTGTGTGTTTCTCCCTCTCTTACTTGAGGTTATAAACATCATATCTGATGTAGGTTAGGGTGTGTGTTTCTCCCTCTCTTACTTGAGGTTATAAACATCATATCTGATGTAGGTTAGGGTGTGTGTGTTTCTCCCTCTCTTACTTGAGGTTATAAACATCATATCTGATGTAGGTTATGGTGTGTGTTTCTCCCTCTCTTACTTGAGGTTATAAACATCATATCTGATGTAGGTTATGGTGTGTGTTTCTCCCTCTCTTACTTGAGGTTATAAACATCATATCTGATGTAGGTTATGGTGTGTGTGTTTCTCCCTCTCTTACTTGAGGTTATAAACATCATATCTGATGTAGGTTATGGTGTGTGTTTCTCCCTCTCTTACTTGAGGTTATAAACATCATATCTGATGTAGGTTATGGTGTGTGTGTTTCTCCCTCTCTTACTTGAGGTTATAAACATCATATCTGATGTAGGTTATGGTGTGTGTTTCTCCCTCTCTTACTTGAGGTTATAAACATCATATCTGATGTAGGTTATGGTGTGTGTTTCTGCCTCTCTTACTTGAGGTTATAAACATCATATCTGATGTAGGTTATGGTGTGTGTTTCTCCCTCTCTTACTTGAGGTTATAAACATCATATCTGATGTAGGTTATGGTGTGTGTTTCTCCCTCTCTTACTTGAGGTTATAAACATCATATCTGATGTAGGTTATGGTGTGTGTGTTTCTCCCTCTCTTACTTGAGGTTATAAACATCATATCTGATGTAGGTTATGGTGTGTTTCTGCCTCTCTTACTTGAGGTTATAAACATCATATCTGATGTAGGTTATGGTGTGTGTTTCTCCCTCTCTTACTTGAGGTTATAAACATCATATCTGATGTAGGTTATGGTGTGTGTTTCTCCCTCTCTTACTTGAGGTTATAAACATCATATCTGATGTAGGTTATGGTGTGTGTGTTTCTCCCTCTCTTACTTGAGGTTATAAACATCATATCTGATGTAGGTTATGGTGTGTGTTTCTGCCTCTCTTACTTGAGGTTATAAACATCATATCTGATGTAGGTTATGGTGTGTGTTTCTCCCTCTCTTACTTGAGGTTATAAACATCATATCTGATGTAGGTTATGGTGTGTGTTTCTCCCTCTCTTACTTGAGGTTATAAACATCATATCTGATGTAGGTTATGGTGTGTGTTTCTCCCTCTCTTACTTGAGGTTATAAACATCATATCTGATGTAGGTTATGGTGTGTGTTTCTCCCTCTCTTACTTGAGGTTATAAACATCATATCTGATGTAGGTTATGGTGTGTGTTTCTCCCTCTCTTACTTGAGGTTATAAACATCATATCTGATGTAGGTTATGGTGTGTGTTTCTCCCTCTCTTACTTGAGGTTATAAACATCATATCTGATGTAGGTTATGGTGTGTGTTTCTCCCTCTCTTACTTGAGGTTATAAACATCATATCTGATGTAGGTTATGGTGTGTGTTTCTCCCTCTCTTACTTGAGGTTATAAACATCATATCTGATGTAGGTTAGGGTGTGTGTTTCTCCCTCTCTTACTTGAGGTTATAAACATCATATCTGATGTAGGTTATGGGTGTGTGTTTCTCCCTCTCTTACTTGAGGTTATAAACATCATATCTGATGTAGGTTATGGTGTGTGTTTCTCCCTCTCTTACTTGAGGTTATAAACATCATATCTGATGTAGGTTATGGTGTGTGTTTCTCCCTCTCTTACTTGAGGTTATAAACATCATATCTGATGTAGGTTATGGTGTGTGTTTCTGCCTCTCTTACTTGAGGTTATAAACATCATATCTGATGTAGGTTATGGTGTGTGTTTCTCCCTCTCTTACTTGAGGTTATAAACATCATATCTGATGTAGGTTATGGTGTGTGTTTCTCCCTCTCTTACTTGAGGTTATAAACATCATATCTGATGTAGGTTATGGTGTGTGTTTCTCCCTCTCTTACTTGAGGTTATAAACATCATATCTGATGTAGGTTATGGTGTGTGTTTCTCCCTCTCTTACTTGAGGTTATAAACATCATATCTGATGTAGGTTATGGTGTGTGTGTTTCTCCCTCTCTTACTTGAGGTTATAAACATCATATCTGATGTAGGTTATGGTGTGTGTTTCTCCCTCTTACTTGAGGTTATAAACATCATATCTGATGTAGGTTATGGTGTGTGTTTCTGCCTCTCTTACTTGAGGTTATAAACATCATATCTGATGTAGGTTATGGTGTGTGTTTCTCCCTCTCTTACTTGAGGTTATAAACATCATATCTGATGTAGGTTATGGTGTGTGTTTCTCCCTCTCTTACTTGAGGTTATAAACATCATATCTGATGTAGGTTAGGGTGTGTGTGTTTCTCCCTCTCTTACTTGAGGTTATAAACATCATATCTGATGTAGGTTATGGTGTGTGTTTCTCCCTCTCTTACTTGAGGTTATAAACATCATATCTGATGTAGGTTATGGTGTGTGTTTCTCCCTCTCTTACTTGAGGTTATAAACATCATATCTGATGTAGGTTAGGGTGTGTGTGTTTCTCCCTCTCTTACTTGAGGTTATAAACATCATATCTGATGTAGGTTATGGTGTGTGTTTCTCCCTCTCTTACTTGAGGTTATAAACATCATATCTGATGTAGGTTAGGGTGTGTGTGTTTCTCCCTCTCTTACTTGAGGTTATAAACATCATATCTGATGTAGGTTATGGTGTGTGTTTCTCCCTCTCTTACTTGAGGTTATAAACATCATATCTGATGTAGGTTATGGTGTGTGTTTCTCCCTCTCTTACTTGAGGTTATAAACATCATATCTGATGTAGGTTATGGTGTGTGTGTTTCTCCCTCTCTTACTTGAGGTTATAAACATCATATCTGATGTAGGTTATGGTGTGTGTTTCTCCCTCTCTTACTTGAGGTTATAAACATCATATCTGATGTAGGTTATGGTGTGTGTTTCTCCCTCTCTTACTTGAGGTTATAAACATCATATCTGATGTAGGTTATGGTGTGTGTGTCTCCCTCTCTTACTTGAGGTTATAAGCATCATATCTGATGTAGGTTAGGGTGTGTGTTTCTCCCTCTCTTACTTGAGGTTATAAACATCATATCTGATGTAGGTTATGGTGTGTGTGTTTCTCCCTCTCTTACTTGAGGTTATAAACATCATATCTGATGTAGGTTATGGTGTGTGTTTCTGCCTCTCTTACTTGAGGTTATAAACATCATATCTGATGTAGGTTATGGTGTGTGTTTCTCCCTCTCTTACTTGAGGTTATAAACATCATATCTGATGTAGGTTATGGTGTGTGTTTCTCCCTCTCTTACTTGAGGTTATAAACATCATATCTGATGTAGGTTATGGTGTGTGTTTCTCCCTCTCTTACTTGAGGTTATAAACATCATATCTGATGTAGGTTAGGGTGTGTGTTTCTCCCTCTCTTACTTGAGGTTATAAACATCATATCTGATGTAGGTTAGGGTGTGTGTGTTTCTCCCTCTCTTACTTGAGGTTATAAACATCATATCTGATGTAGGTTATGGTGTGTGTGTCTGCCTCTCTTACTTGAGGTTATAAACATCATATCTGATGTAGGTTATGGTGTGTGTTTCTCCCTCTCTTACTTGAGGTTATAAACATCATATCTGATGTAGGTTAGGGTGTGTTTCTCCCTCTCTTACTTGAGGTTATAAACATCATATCTGATGTAGGTTATGGTGTGTGTTTCTCCCTCTCTTACTTGAGGTTATAAACATCATATCTGATGTAGGTTATGGTGTGTGTTTCTCCCTCTCTTACTTGAGGTTATAAACATCATATCTGATGTAGGTTATGGTGTGTGTGTTCTCCCTCTCTTACTTGAGGTTATAAACATCATATCTGATGTAGGTTATGGTGTGTGTTTCTCCCTCTCTTACTTGAGGTTATAAACATCATATCTGATGTAGGTTATGGTGTGTGTTTCTCCCTCTCTTACTTGAGGTTATAAACATCATATCTGATGTAGGTTAGGGTGTGTGTGTTTCTCCCTCTCTTACTTGAGGTTATAAACATCATATCTGATGTAGGTTATGGTGTGTGTTTCTCCCTCTCTTACTTGAGGTTATAAACATCATATCTGATGTAGGTTATGGTGTGTGTTTCTCCCTCTCTTACTTGAGGTTATAAACATCATATCTGATGTAGGTTATGGTGTGTGTTTCTCCCTCTCTTACTTGAGGTTATAAACATCATATCTGATGTAGGTTATGGTGTGTGTTTCTCCCTCTCTTACTTGAGGTTATAAACATCATATCTGATGTAGGTTATGGTGTGTGTTTCTCCCTCTCTTACTTGAGGTTATAAACATCATATCTGATGTAGGTTATGGTGTTTCTCCCTCTCTACTTGAGGTTATAAACATCATATCTGATGTAGGTTATGGTGTGTGTGTTTCTCCCTCTCTTACTTGAGGTTATAAACATCATATCTGATGTAGGTTATGGTGTGTGTGTGTCTGCCTCTCTTACTTGAGGTTATAAACATCATATCTGATGTAGGTTATGGTGTGTGTTTCTCCCTCTCTTACTTGAGGTTATAAACATCATATCTGATGTAGGTTATGGTGTGTGTTTCTCCCTCTCTTACTTGAGGTTATAAACATCATATCTGATGTAGGTTATGGTGTGTGTTTCTCCCTCTCTTACTTGAGGTTATAAACATCATATCTGATGTAGGTTAGGGTGTGTGTTTCTCCCTCTCTTACTTGAGGTTATAAACATCATATCTGATGTAGGTTAGGGTGTGTGTGTTTCTCCCTCTCTTACTTGAGGTTATAAACATCATATCTGATGTAGGTTATGGTGTGTGTGTTTCTCCCTCTCTTACTTGAGGTTATAAACATCATATCTGATGTAGGTTATGGTGTGTGTTTCTCCCTCTCTTACTTGAGGTTATAAACATCATATCTGATGTAGGTTATGGTGTGTGTTTCTCCCTCTCTTACTTGAGGTTATAAACATCATATCTGATGTAGGTTATGGTGTGTGTGTTCTCCCTCTCTTACTTGAGGTTATAAACATCATATCTGATGTAGGTTAGGGTGTGTGTGTTTCTCCCTCTCTTACTTGAGGTTATAAACATCATATCTGATGTAGGTTAGTGGTGTGTTTCTCCCTCTCTTACTTGAGGTTATAAACATCATATCTGATGTAGGTTATGGTGTGTGTGTTTCTCCCTCTCTTACTTGAGGTTATAAACATCATATCTGATGTAGGTTATGGTGTGTGTTTCTGCCTCTCTTACTTGAGGTTATAAACATCATATCTGATGTAGGTTATGGTGTGTGTTTCTCCCTCTCTTACTTGAGGTTATAAACATCATATCTGATGTAGGTTATGGTGTGTGTTTCTCCCTCTCTTACTTGAGGTTATAAACATCATATCTGATGTAGGTTATGGTGTGTGTTTCTCCCTCTCTTACTTGAGGTTATAAACATCATATCTGATGTAGGTTATGGTGTGTGTTTCTCCCTCTCTTACTTGAGGTTATAAACATCATATCTGATGTAGGTTAGGGTGTGTGTTTCTCCCTCTCTTACTTGAGGTTATAAACATCATATCTGATGTAGGTTATGGTGTGTGTTTCTCCCTCTCTTACTTGAGGTTATAAACATCATATCTGATGTAGGTTATGGTGTGTGTGTTTCTCCCTCTCTTACTTGAGGTTATAAACATCATATCTGATGTAGGTTATGGTGTGTGTTTCTCCCTCTCTTACTTGAGGTTATAAACATCATATCTGATGTAGGTTAGGGTGTGTGTGTTTCTCCCTCTCTTACTTGAGGTTATAAACATCATATCTGATGTAGGTTATGGTGTGTGTGTTTCTCCCTCTCTTACTTGAGGTTATAAACATCATATCTGATGTAGGTTATGGTGTGTGTTTCTCCCTCTCTTACTTGAGGTTATAAACATCATATCTGATGTAGGTTATGGTGTGTGTGTGTCTCCCTCTCTTACTTGAGGTTATAAACATCATATCTGATGTAGGTTATGGTGTGTTTCTCCCTCTCTTACTTGAGGTTATAAACATCATATCTGATGTAGGTTAGGGTGTGTGTTTCTCCCTCTCTTACTTGAGGTTATAAGCATCATATTTGATGGAGCTCTTGGGTGCGGTAGAGGTCATGTACAGGAAGCCCAGGTGAGGGTTGTTCCGGATGATTCTGACGATGTCCGGCGGGGAGCGTATTTTGGCACGGATCACATCCTCTGCTGAGCTGAAGATGAGGGGGTGACTGGCTGGGAGCGGGAAGGGGGAGTGGAGGAAGGGTCCGGTGGGGGAGGGCTTTGTGGACTTGGAGGAACGAGGGCGTTTGGGGGGAGAGGGGGAACACAGGGTACTCTGGGTCATCTGAGCCTGGAGGGAGGAAGCAGTTACCGTCAGTTAGGCTATTATTTATTTATTTATTTGACTTTGAAAAGCATCATGAACAGCTGAAAGGGGACTTTGTACTACGTCTCTCGACAACAAAAGAGACAGATATTGATTGTGGACTGAATTCTTCTGTGGCTCAAATGAGGTTGATGGAACTACTGGTTAAAACAGAACAAGAAAGGCTATGAGTTTAACAGTTGTCTGCCCCGTATTGGTCCACTGTGATACCTCTTAGCTTGCCACGGTCATCAGAGAGCGAGGACGCTATAGGGAGGGCTAGTGACGGACAGAGCACAGCTCAGTATCTGCCTCCCACCGTCTACAATCAATCATTTTATTTCAGAACATGGCTGTATATCACTAGTGAAATCATGGTTAAGATAATCTTGATTCCAAATTAAACCATGTCAAATCTGCATGACATCTATCTGTCCAGCAGAGCCCTTCTCAGTCTTCCACCTGTTTCTCCTTGACGTGGTCAGGCAGCTCAGGGAGGTGGAGGGTGGAGCTCTGTCTGTCAGGGGCCATGTCCATCCACTCTACCCCAGCAAGGGAGGGCGACGGCGGCTTCCAGCCCGACTGGATCAGCCTCTCCCGGTTCTGCCTGTGGATGAACTCTGGCTGCTTGTGGTCCTGGTACTTCTTCAGGACTGGCTAAATGAGAGAAGATGTGTAAATAGAGGTGTTTATGTGCTTATGGGGCAGTTGATGTCTGGGATGGTTGTGAGAACAAAGGCTGATATTTAGAAAACATTACTGTGCGCAAACAGCGTTTACAAGTGGCTGGGTCCCTATATTCCTCTCTTTTTCACACACACACCCCACCCACCAGTATCTCCAGCGGTACGGGTCTCTGCCCTGCCCTCCTGCGTTCCTGGGCCTTGGTGGTGTGTGTGAAGACCAGGGCGTCCGGGTTGCGTTGTGCCTGACTCGGGGCTACTGAGATCAACCTGGCTCTCAATGCCTCTGGGTCTACATGGCCCAGGGACATGGCGAATGGGAGGGTCATCTGCTGTCGGGCCCCAGTCACCTCCTCTCTCCCTGGGCCAGCCTGGCAGCGAGGGGACCCCTTCTGGGAGAACGAAGACATGGTGGCCTCAGACTGCCTCTCAGGGTCTGAGTGGATACTGTGTGTGGGGGTGAAGAAGGAGAGGGAGGTGGGGGAACGATAAGCTCTCCCTTTCGTTTTGGTCTATCAGCTCAAGTGTCAAAGCAAACTATAGTAGCATGCAAGTCATCTTACACATAACTGACATAACAATTGGTTCGCAACTTACCTGGCAACAAGAGATAAACATTGCAATATAACGTTAAATCAAAGAGTTCAAAACAAACATAGCCAACAATATCCGCTAACGCTGAGGGTTATATAAAGTGTTACCACAAACCGTCAGTTTGGTTAACAGAAACAATGTAGCGCTAGCAATTTATAACATATTTCTGAGCAAGTCAAGGTGTATTACTTACATAGCTATCAATGGCACTTTAACATAGACATTAGTAGAGAAACTACAGAATCAAAAACATTAGCTACACTTCTTATCGCTGGTTGTCTTGTCAAAAGTGGAAACACAGTGATCTCGAGTTTCCGGTTTCTTAGCAACCAGTACCTCCCAGCACACGGCGCGGACGACCAACACCTGCACATGCGCGCTTTGCAGTAGAACTCTAATACCATTCACTTCCCAAGGTTTGTATAGCTAGATACCATTCAGTCCCAAGGTTTGTATTGCTTGATTCCCAACAGAACGCGGGCTGTCATACATCGTTTCTTCTTCATGGTAAAACTCTGGACCTCAAAGATGTGTTGCAGTTGAAACTACAGAGGCATTCCTGTTATCGTCTTGATTCTGCAAAATTGAAACACATACTATCCCAGTCTAACCTGACAGAGCATCCTGGAGAGAGTCACTCAACCACACACAAATTAAACATGACCAAAAGAACCAGTGAATTAATTTAGTTAATTTATCCCACCACAGAAAGGTGGATTTAAATACTTCCCAACAATGATCACAGAAAGTGAATATTACAATGACAACACCCAAGAAAATGTATTTTAATATTTCCCAAAACAATGACCACAGAAAGTTACACCACAAAAATATTTCCTAATTTCCCAACAATGACAATAAAACACACCAGAAAGATAATTTAAATATATTTTAATAACAGACATCACAGTAAATGGTATAAATCCATAACAGACATTGGCATTTCTGTAGAAATGGTTGGCAATGCACACAGTCAGGGATGGAAATGAAGCTAGCCCGATGCTAGTACATTTCAGACTGGCTAGTAGAAATTGTGGCCAACTAGCCCAACGGCAAGTGAAATGTTATATTTTTAAATATCGTATGGCACAGCGGACAAGTGCCCAAAACCCTTAAGTCCCATCCCGGCACACCGCTATAGAGACTCCAGGTCTGCCATGGACGACGTTTTCCTTCTCTGTGACGTCATTATACTCAGCTGAAAGAGAAAGACAGAAAAATGGGTGTGTTAGAAACAGTCAAAGCCAATGAGGTCCTCTCAGTATCAGGGCTTCTTCAAAGATGGTTTCCATGTGGAATGCATCATGTAGAACAGACAGGAGACACGTCGTTTCTAGCTCTGCAGCGTTCCAGTACTGCATCTCAATAAGATCCAGGGTCCTATTCACTAGACACCAAACTAAGTAACACTGACTAAAACAGGGAGGGGCTACCTACACATGTCCAATAACTCCCTTTTAGTTTCTGTTGCACAACGTTTTTTTAACTGTTTTACTTCAGTGTGCCCAATAAATATGACCCTGTGTGGATATCAGACAACTGAGCTGACATCATCAATGTGCGCCTCTCCCTGGCCCCAGTGTAAGACCCCTAGTACCTGTTGTGATGCTGTAGTTGCCTTCTGTTCTGCCTGAGTCAAACGCCTCTGGAGACGACTGTTCTTCTCCTGATACTCTGCCATCTGCCTCTCGTACTAGACAACAATATGACACATTTCAACCACAACATTAGAGACACTTCATTCCCTACTGGACCCAGCAACAATACAGTGACATCACATTTCCTCATTATATGAATTATGATGCAGGTTGCTATTGGTTACAAGATGTGAGTAGTGTGTTGAATTCACGTAAGTTGAACAATTGTCTGTGTTCCTTTTTTATCTTCTATAAAATGGTATGTATGTATGTATGTATGTATATATATATGTATGTATGGGTGTATGTATGTGTGTGTGTGTGTGTGTGTGTGTTAGAATCACCTCTACTATGGTCTCGTGGTCAGTCACCAGCTGGATCTCCAGTTCCTGACAACGTTGCTTCTGTCGATTCAGCTCACCCCTGAAACCAACAGACCTTGTTATAGTTGTAAGCGACCAATCATCAAACACATACTGGACACTGGGCTATTACGGTGGGGTGTCAGTAAGAACTTCAAATCACAGTTTACTGGTCAGATACGCCCAGGTGTACCCAGTACATTGAACTAACTTGAGGCTGGTGAGTTTGGTGTGGAAGGTCAGGGTGAGGGTCTTGGCCTCCTCCTTCCAGCGCTGGCTGGTCTTCTGCTGGGCAGAGAGGAGGCGGGTCAGCTCAGCACTGGAGCTCCTACTGCTTTCCTCCAGCTCCCTGACCCGGGCATCCAGACCCTGCTCCTTTAGGGAATACTCCTGCTCCATCTGGGAAACCTGGGGAGAGAAGGGGGGAAGTGAGGGTGGGTGTGCGTTTGTGAGTGTCTCCGACTTGACCTACCCACCAGTTTAACCCTCATCTTGTTTTCACCTTCCTCTCTACCTGCTAGACCTGTATCCCTCATCTTCCACCTTCCTCTCTACCTGCTAGACCTGTATCCCTCCTCATCTCCCACCTTCCTCTCTACCTGCTAGACCTGTATCCCTCCTCATCTCCCACCTTCCTCTACCTGCTAGACCTGTATCCCTCCTCATCTCCCACCTTCCTCTCAACCTGCTAGACCTGTATCCCTCCTCATCTCCCACCTTCCTCTCTACCTGCTAGACCACTATCCCTCATCTCCCACCTTCTTCTACCTGCTAGACCTGTATCCCTCCTCATCTCTCCACCTTCCTCTCTACCTGCTAGACCTGTATCCCTCCTCATCTCCCACCTTCCTCTCTACCTGCTAGACCTGTATCCCTCCTCATCTCCCACCTTCCTCTACCTGCTAGACCTGTATCCCTCCTCATCTCCCACCTTCCTCTCTACCTGCTAGACCTGTATCCCTCCTCATCTCCCACCTTCCTCTACCTGCTAGACCTGTATCCCTCCTCATCTCCCACCTTCCTCTACCTGCTAGACCTGTATCCCTCCTCATCTCCCACCTTCCTCTACCTGCTAGACCTGTATCCCTCCTCATCTCCCACCTTCCTCTACCTGCTAGACCTGTATCCCTCCTCATCTCCCACCTTCCTCTACCTGCTAGACCTGTATCCCTCCTCATCTCCCACCTTCCTCTCTACCTGCTAGACCACTATCCCTCATCTCCCACCTTCCTCTACCTGCTAGACCTGTATCCCTCCTCATCTCCCACCTTCCTCTCTACCTGCTAGACCTGTATCCCTCCTCATCTCCCACCTTCCTCCTACCTGCTAGACCTGTATCCCTCCTCATCTCCCACCTTCCTCAACCTGCTAGACCTGTATCCCTCCTCATCTGCCACCTTCCTCTACCTGCTAGACCACTATCCCTCATCTACCTGCTAGACCTGTATCCCTCCTCATCTCCCACCTTCCTCAACCTGCTAGACCTGTATCCCTCCTCATCTCCCACTCTCTCTGACCGGTGGTCTGGTTTTCCTTTACCTCTCATTGGCTCACCATCTCTCAAATGTCATATAGCTCTTATCTGTGCTCTACAGACTGGTGCTATCAGATGTTTACCTCAACAGACTGGTCTTACGTGCTGTTTTGCCCATCTCTGTGCGAGCAGCAAAGCCTTGCATAGTTGGTCTCTATCCTGATCCCTCCCGTTCATACTGCATCCAGTCTAGTCTTAAAGGTGTTTAACCAGGTAGTCTCACCTGCTGCTTAGCTCTCCTCTGGGTCATCATGCTAGCCTTGCGTAGCTCCTCCATCTCCCTGCGGAGCTGCATGTTCTCCTGCTGCAGCTGGAGCCGCTCCTCGCTGACCCCGCTGCAGTCCTCCCTGGCTGCAGACAGAGACCCCTGCAGCCGCCGCACCTCCTCCTGGCACCGGGACAACTCCTCACTGTAGCTGCGGGGGGAAAGGGGAGGGAGAGGGGGCATTTAGATTACAAAGTACTGTATACACTCGGGTCCAGACAGATGAAACAGGCAGCCTAAAAAAACACACTTAATAGCTAAACACAGATCTCAGATCAGCAGCTCAGACTAAGCACACAGAAATATGTCTCACTCCATCTCCATTTTCTTCATCTTGTTCTGTGTGCTCTGCAGGGTGATGTTCATGTCATCCTTCAGTCTCTCAGCATTCAGAGACCTCTGGTGGAGGGCCTCCATCTTCCTGTACTCTGGCTCTCCTCTACCCTCCTTATATACCTGGAGTACAGTTGACATAGGAACAGGTTATAATGCATTATAATGCTTCATACCCTCCATTCCCTATTAAGTTCTTTCACCACCTGTAGGAATGTACGATCCAGTTTGGTAAGACTAAAACAATAGTATGACTTCTTCCCCAATCACCTCACTTCCTCCAGGTCCTCCTCCACTCCCCCCCCTCACCTCCTCCAGGTCCTCCTCCTCCACTCCCCCCCCTCACCTCCTCCAGGTCCTCCTCCTCCACTCCCCCCCTCACCTCCACCAGGTCCTCCTCCTCCACTCCCCCCTCACCTCCTCCACTCCCCCCCCCCCCCCCCTCACCTTCTCCAGGTCCTCCTCCACTCCCCCCCCCTCACCTTCTCCAGGTCCTCCTCCACTCCCCCCCCCCTCACCTTCCCCAGGTCCTCCTCCACTCCCCCCCCCTCACCTTCTCCAGGTCCTCCTCCACTCCCCCCCTCACCTTCTCCAGTTCCTCCTCCACTCCCCCCCTCACCTTCTCCAGTTCCTCCTCCACTCCCCCCCTCACCTTCTCCAGTTCCTCCTCCACTCCCCCCCTCACCTTCTCCAGTTCCTCCTCCACTCCCCCCCCTCACCTTCTCCAGGTCCTCCTCCACCCCCACCCCCCCCTCACCTTCTCCAGGTCCTCCTCCTCCACTCCCCCCCTCACCTTCTCCAGGTCCTCCTCCAGGTCCTCCTCCTCCACTCCCCCCCTCACCTTCTCCAGTTCCTCCTCCACTCCCCCCCTCACCTTCTCCAGTTCCTCCTCCACTCCCCCCCTCACCTTCTCCAGTTCCTCCTCCACTCCCCCCCCTCACCTTCTCCAGGTCCTCCTCCACACCCCCCCCCCCTCACCTTCTCCAGGTCCTCCTCCTCCACTCCCCCCCTCACCTTCTCCAGGTCCTCCTCCAGGTCCTCCTCCTCCACTCCCCCCCTCACCTTCTCCAGTTCCTCCTCCACTCCCCCTCACCTTCTCCAGTTCCTCCTCCACTGCCCTCCTCACCTTCTCCAGTTCCTCCTCCACTCCCCCTCACCTTCTCCAGTTCCTCCTCCACTGCCCTCCTCACCTTCTCCAGGTCCTCCTCCACACCCCCCCCCCCCTCACCTTCTCCAGGTCCTCCTCCTCCACTCCCCCCCTCACCTTCTCCAGGTCCTCCTCCAGGTCCTCCTCCTCCACTCCCCCCCTCACCTTCTCCAGTTCCTCCTCCACTCCCCCTCACCTTCTCCAGTTCCTCCTCCACTGCCCTCCTCACCTTCTCCAGTTCCTCCTCCACTCCCCCTCCTCACCTCCTCCACTGCCCTCCTCACCTTCTCCAGTTCCTCCTCCACTGCCCTCATCTCTCTCAGGGACCTCTCCATCTGAGACTCTTTATCTGCACACTCCAGTTGTAGAGCTGACAACTCCTCAGCCATCCGATGGATCTGTGAGTTGCACTGTTTACGCACATTCTCCACCTGAAAGAAACACAATCCAGAACTAGTCAATAACACCTGAAGGAACAACAGATTGAGCAGGTAGCATGTGGGATGTATACTGTCACTACACAAAACAATTATATTCTGTAAGTCACGCTTTTCAAAGGGAAATGCAGAGAGATGCACCCCTTGTTTCACCACATTGAAATGCACACTGCAGCTTGTGAGTCTATGCTATTTCAGTGTCCAGACACGTCTAGATTTAGACCTGTGTCTGACAGCCTGGTGAAGGCTAACATTAACAGGCTTGGGGAGTTAGATCTTAAATCAAGAGCCTTTAATAGAATGGTAATCACAGTCCCTCCCTGGTTAAGAGCCAGGCAGAGAAGTTAGGTCAGTGAGTTTCTCAAGGAAAAAAACTATACGGACACTGCTGAGCTGCAAACAGATCATTTCAGAATTGGTTAAAATTAGGTTAGGGTTAAGGGTTTGGTTATGGCTAGAGTAAGGGCCAGTTTTCGATTTAGATTAGTCATTTTATAGGTCAGCAGTGTCCTTATGGTCTTCCCCGTTCCTCTACCGAGAACACAGCATCAAGAGACAACGTGGTCAGGAGGAAGCAGCTCCGTCCCTCTACCGAGAACACAGCATCAAGAGACAACGTGGTCAGGAGGAAGCAGCTCTGTTCCTCTACCGAGAACACAGCATCAAGAGACAACGTGGTCAGGAGGAAGTAGCTCCGTTCCTCTACCGAGAACACAGCATCAAGAGACAACGTGGTCAGGAGGAAGCAGCTCCGTTCCTCTACCGAGAACACAGCATCAAGAGACAACGTGGTCAGGAGGAAGCAGCTCCGTCCCTCTACCGAGAACACAGCATCAAGAGACAACGTGGTCAGGAGGAAGCAGCTCCGTCCCTCTACCGAGAACACAGCATCAAGAGACAACGTGGTCAGGAGGAAGCAGCTCCGTTCCTCTACCGAGAACACAGCATCAAGAGACAACGTGGTCAGGAGGAAGCAGCTCCGTTCCTCTACCGAGAACACAGCATCAAGAGACAACGTGGTCAGGAGGAAGCTGCCTAACAGGTTGAGGTAGTAGTGTACTGGTGATGTATTGGAGATAATGAAACACTATGGTTAGAGAGGGTGGCTCAGGACGCCAGGACTAGGGTTAGAGAGGGATGCTCAGGACGCCGGGACTAGGGTTAGGGTACAGTTGGAGGTGAGGACTAGGGTTAGGGTACAGTTGGAAGTGAGGACTAGGGTTAGGGTACAGTTGGAAGTGAGGGTTAGGGTACAGTTGGAAGTGAGGGTTAGGGTACATATGGAAGTGAGGGCTAGGGTACAGCTGGAGGTGAGGACTAGGGTACAGCTGGAGGTGAGGACTAGGGTTAGGGTACAGTTGGAGGTGAGGACTAGGGTTAGGGTACAGTTGGAAGTGAGGACTAGGGTTAGGGTACAGTTGGAAGTGAGGACTAGGGTTAGGGTACATATGGAAGTGAGGACTAGGGTACAGCTGGAGGTGAGGACTAGGGTTAGGGTACAGTTGGAAGTGAGGACTAGGGTACAGCTGGAGGTGAGGACTAGAGTTAGGGTACATATGGAAGTGAGGACTAGGGTTAGGGTACAGTTGGAAGTGAGGACTAAGGTTAGGGTACAGTTGGAAGTGAGGACTAGGGTACAGTTGGAAGTGAGGACTAGGGTTAGGGTACAGTTGGAAGTGAGGACTAGGGTTAGGGTACAGTTGGAAGTGAGGACTAGGGTTAGGGTACATATGGAAGTGAGGACTAGGGTACAGCTGGAGGTGAGGACTAGGGTTAGGGTACAGTTGGAAGTGAGGACTAGGGTACAGCTGGAGGTGAGGACTAGAGTTAGGGTACATATGGAAGTGAGGACTAGGGTACAGTTGGAAGTGAGGACTAAGGTTAGGGTACAGTTGGAAGTGAGGACTAAGGTACAGTTGGAGGTGAGGACTAGGGTTAGGGTACAGTTGGAAGTGAGGACTAGGGTACAGTTGGAGGTGAGGATTAGGGTACAGCTGGAGGTGAGGACTAGAGTTAGGGTACATATGGAAGTGAGGACTAGGGTTAGGGTACAGTTGGAAGTGAGGACTAGGGTACAGTTGGAAGTGAGGACTAGGGTACAGTTGGAAGTGAGGACTAGGGTACAGTTGGAAGTGAGGACTAGGGTACAGTTGGAAGTGAGGACTAGGGTACAGTTGGAAGTGAGGACTAGGGTACAGTTGGAAGTGAGGACTAGGGTACAGTTGGAAGTGAGGACTAGGGTACAGTTGGAAGTGAGGACTAGGGTACAGCTGGAGGTGAGGACTAGGGTTAGGGTACAGTTGGAAGTGAGGACTAGGGTACAGCTGGAGGTGAGGACTAGGGTTAGGGTACAGTTGGAAGTGAGGACTAGGGTACAGCTGGAGGTGAGGACTAGAGTTAGGGTACATATGGAAGTGAGGACTAGGGTACAGCTGGAGGTGAGGACTAGGGTTAGGGTACAGTTGGAAGTGAGGACTAGGGTACAGCTGGAGGTGAGGACTAGGGTACAGTTGGAAGTGAGGACTAGGGTACAGTTGGAAGTGAGGACTACAGTTGGAAGTGAGGACTAGAGTTAGGGTACATATGGAAGTGAGGACTAGGGTTAGGGTACAGTTGGAAGTGAGGACTAGGGTACAGTTGGAAGTGAGGACTAGGGTACAGTTGGAAGTGAGGACTAGGGTACAGTTGGAAGTGAGGACTAGGGTACAGTTGGAAGTGAGGACTAGGGTACAGTTGGAAGTGAGGACTAGGGTACAGTTGGAAGTGAGGACTAGGGTACAGTTGGAAGTGAGGACTAGGGTACAGCTGGAAGTGAGGACTAGGGTACAGCTGGAAGTGAGGACTAGTGTACAGCTGGAAGTGAGGACTAGTGTACAGCTGGAGGTGAGGACTAGGGTTAGGGTACAGTTGGAGGTGAGGACTAGGGTACATATGGAGGTGAGGATTAGGGTTAGGGTACATATGGAGGTGAGGACTAGGGTTAGGGTACATATGGAGGTGAGGACTAGGGTTAGGGTACATATGGAGGTGAGGACTAGGGTTAGGGTACATATGGAGGTGAGGACTAGGGTTAGGGTACATATGGAGGTGAGGACTAGGGTTAGGGTACATATGGAGGTGAGGACTAGGGTTAGGGTACATATGGAGGTGAGGACTAGGGTTAGGGTACATATGGAGGTAATGACTAGGGTTAGGGTACATATGGAGGTGAGGACTAGGGTTAGGGTACATATGGAGTTGAGAACTAGGGTTAGGGTACAGTTGCAGGTGAGAACTAGGGTTAGGGTACAGTTGCAGGTGAGAACTAGGGTTAGGGTACAGTTGGAAGTGAGGACTAGGGTTAGGGTACATATGGAGATGAGGACTAGGGTTAGGGTACATATGGAGGTGAGGACTAGGGTTAGGGTACATATGGAGGTGAGGACTAGAGTTAGGGTACAGTTGCAGGTGAGGACTAGGGTTAGGGTACAGTTGCAGGTGAGGACTAGGGTTAGCATTTTGAAAAAGGAGTTGAGACTCACCTCTTTCCTGGTGCGTATGGCAGCATCCTGGATCAGTTGTCTGATGGCTTCATTCATCTTGTCCAGCTCCTCAGATTTCTGTTTCTCTCTCAACAGGGCCTGATAGGGAGATACATAACACCATCATCACCAGAGTTATGCTGAATGACAGACAGTCTCTGACAGGACAGAGATGCATTCCATCATCATCACCAGAGTTATGCTAAATGACAGACAGTCTCTGACCAGACAGAGATACATACCATCACCAGAGTTATGCTGAATGACAGACAGTCTCTGACAGGACAGAGATGCATACCATCATCATCACCAGAGTTATGCTAAATGACAGACAGTCTCTGACCAGACAAAGAGGGGAGTGAAGTGTGTGAAGGAAGGGGTAGAGAGGGGGTTGTCTGACCTGGTGAGACAGAGAGAGGTTAGATTGTGTCCAGAGAAGCAGACCGTAGCAGTAGAAGACTGTATGTACCTGGTCCTTCTGTAGAGAGGCCTCCTCAGCCAGCTGGATGGAGTCTCTGACCTTGGAGAAGGCCTCGTAGCGCTCCTCCTCCAGAGAGGCACAGCGCACCTGCAACTCCCCCACCTGACGGGTACACCTCGTTATTCACCGCGCTATTTAGCTACATGACCTTGTAGATACTTGTTAAAATATGGATGCCAAAAACTAAAGTGTTGCCCACCTGCCTCTCCCACACCACCTGCTCCCTGCGTACACTCTCTGCCTCCTGACTAGCTGCCTTCAACCTGCAGGAGACAGATGGGGACAGAAAGAGTTTATCAAAAGGAAAAAGTAGAAGGAATTGAAGCGAGATGCACTCAGCCTCCTGTGGAAGAGTCCGGAAGAGGAACTGAAGTGAGGATTACAGGTGTGTTTCACCTGGCCTCCAGCTGACTGAGGGCTGACTGGAGATGGTGGAGTCTTCGATCTGAGGCCTCCTCCCTACCATGAGCCTCTGCTGCATCGTCCTCCTACACACACAATAAAGGGACTGAGGTTATATTCTGCTATGGTAAACTACGGTCGAGAACTATAAGCCCTATTGTTTCCCTACCCGTCTCTGTATCTGGTCCTGGATGTTCTGCATCAGCTTGGTCATCTCCTCCACCTTGGCTGTGGCCATCCTCAGATCTGCTTTGGCCGATCTGCAGCAGGAGTGGAAAGAGAGAAACAAATAAACCCTGCTCTCTGCAGGAGCACTGCCTGAGCTGTGCAGCAGCTGAAGAGCTACATTCCTGAGAGCCATTTTGGATCTCAATGTAGGAGGCCATTTTGGATCTGCAGTAGTTTGTACTGGAGACGAATGGCGGCCATTCTGGATCTGCAGTAATCTGTAGTGGGGACGATTGGCAGCCATTTTGAAACTGTAGTAGTGTGTACCTGAGCTGGTTGCGTAGCTCCTCCATCTCAGTGCTCTGTTCTGTCAGCGTCTTCAGGAACTGCTGGTTGGTCTGAGTGTGGCACGAAAGACACGCGCGCCGGTGAGGCATGATGGCTTCAGTACACACACACACAGAACTTCTCACAAACACCACATCTCACACACAACTCCTCAGTCCTCACACTACAATACAGAAGCACTAACTGGTAGACAGAAACAGAGGAAAGCCCTTGCCTCACTCCTCATTAAAAATGTATAAGATGGATACATTACTCTCCAGAAGCAGAAGGCAAGTGTGTGTGTGAGGTAAACCTGTACTGTCATATTAGTTTACAGGCAAGTCTCTGTCGTAACAGTCGATCTAGAAAAGCCAGTTAGCGGGCAAGTGAGTAAGGAAGTCAGAATGATAGTGTGTAACAAGCACGGGGCAAAGCTGGGAGAGCAAATGGATTAGGCTCCTTCCTGTCTGCAAGCATTAAGCCCCACTGACTGACTGACTGACTGACTGGTCTAGTCAGTGTTTGGTGTGTTCTCGTCATGTGTAAATCAGATTCATTATTTACCAATGACCCAATATTCTGCATTCTATATCGGAAACACTATTATAACGTTACACACACATATATGTGACCTAATGATTGGCTGCAACTTACAGATTCCAGTTTCTGATTGGTGACTTGGAGTTTCTGGATGTGCTGCTGGAATTGGATCAGTTGATCCTATGACAAAAATAATAAAGGGGCGGGGTTAATGACAACTACCCTCAAAATGCTTCCTCTTAGCCAACGACATTGAATTAATCTGAACCACAGACACAACGTAAAACTCTAAGCATGTACTAACTTCTAGCATTACATAGGTTTAGAACCGGCAATGATCAGCTACACTCATTGATCTCAATGGGAGAGGGATGAAATCCATAACATCGCTGCCCTCTGGGGGCCAAACTGGGAGAAGGTCTACCTTGAGGCGCTGTTGCTCGGCAACATGGAGCTGTCCGTCAGAGGTGGTTATCTGGTAGAGCTGCTGTAAACGGTCCAGCTCCTGGGCTGAGGCCTGCCACAGCTCCATGGCCTGGTCTCGCTCCTACACACACACACTTCAATATATACACACTTCAATATATACACACTTCAATATATACACACTTCAATATATACACGCTACATTTTAGTCACTCAGCATATGGTCTCATCCAGAGTAGAGGTCGACCGATTAATCGGAATGGCCGAGTAATTAGGGCCGATTTCAAGTTTTCATAACAATCGGTAATCGTTTTTTTTTTTTTTTTACACCTTTATTTAACTAGGCAAGTCAGTTAAGAACACATTCTTATTTTCAATGACGGCCTAGGAACGGTGGGTTACATGCCTTGTTCAGGGGCAGAATGACAGATATTTACCTTGTCAGCTCGGGGATTCAATCTTGCAACCTTACGCTTAACTAGTCCAACGCTCTAACCACCTGCTTTACATTGCACTCCACGAGGAGCCTGCCTGTTACGCGAATGCAGTAAGAAGCCAAGGTAAGTTACCAGCTAGCATTAAACTTATCTTATAAAAAACAATCAATCAATATCACTAGTTAACTACACATGGTTGATGATATTACTAGTTTATCTAGCCTGTCCTGCGTTGCATATAATCGATGCGGTGCGCATTCGAGAAAAAGGACTGTCGTTGCTCCAATGTGTACCTAACCATAAACATCAATGTCTTTCTTAAAATCAATACACAAGTATATATTTTTAAACCTGCATATTTAGTTAATATTGCCTGCTAACATGAATTTCTTTGAACTAGGGAAAATGTGTCACCTCTTGCAACAGAGTCAGGGTATATGCAGTGTGAAGACTATTTCTTCCTAATAAAGACAGCCAACTTCGGCAAACGGGGGATGATTTAACAAAAGCGCATTTGCGAAAAAAGCATAATCGTTGCACGACTGAACCTAACCATAAATATCAATGCCTTTCTTAAAATCAATACACAGAAGAATATATTTTTAAACCGGCATATTTAGCTAAAAGAAATCCAGGTTAGCAGGCAATATTAACCAGGTGAAATTGTGTCACTTCTCTTGCGTTCATTGCACGCAGAGTCAGGGTATATGCAACAGTTTGGGCCGCCTGGCTCGTTGCGAACTAATTTGCCAGAATTTTACGTAATTATGACATAACATTGAAGGTTGTGCAATGTAACAGGAATAGTTAGACTTAGGGATGCCACCCGTTTGATAAAATATGGAACGGTTCCGTATTTCACTGAAAGAAAAAATGTTTTGTTTTCGAGATGATAGTTTCTGGATTCGACCATATTAATGACCTAAGGCTCGTATTTCTGTGTGTTTATTATATTATAATGAAGTCTATGATTTGATAAAGCAGTCTGACTGAGCGGTGGTAGGCACCAGCAGGCTCGTAAGCATTCATTCAAACAGCACTTTCGTGCGTTTTGACAGCAGCTTCAAGCATTGCGCTGTTTATGACTTCAAGCCTATCAACTCCCAAGATTAGGCTGGTGTAACCGATGTGAAATGGCTAGCTAGTTAGCGGGTGCGCGCTAATAGCGTTTCAAACGTCACTCGTTCTGAGACTTGGAGTAGTTGGTCCCCTTGCTCTGCATGGGTAACGCTGCTTCGAGTGTGGCTGTTGTCGATGTGTTCCTGGTTCGAGCCCAGGTAGGAGCGAGGAGAGGGACGGAAGCTATACTGTTACACTGGCAATACTAAAGTGTCTATAAGAACATCCAATAGTCAAAGGTATATGAAATACACATCTTATAGAGAGAAATAGTCCTATAATTCCTATAATAACTACAACCTAAAACTTCTTACCTGGGAATATTGAAGACTCATGTTAAAAGGAACCATCAGCTTTCATATGTTCTCATGTTCTGAGCAAGGCACTTAATCGTTAGCTTTTTTTACATGGAACATAGTGCACTTTTACTTTCTTCTCCAACACTTTGTTTTTGCATTATTTAAACCAAATTGAACATGTTTCATTATTTATTTGAGGCTAAATTGATTTTATTGATGTATTATATTAAGTTCAAATAAGTGTTCATTCAGTATTGTTGTAATTGTCATTATTACAAATAAATTAATAATTGTATTATTATGATATTTTATTTTATTATTATGATAGAGATATATATATATAAATAAAATATCATAATAAAATTATTTATTTGTGTGTTGTGTGTGTATATATAAATAAAAGTATTTTAAAATCGGCTGATTAATCGGCATCGGCTTTTTTTTGGTCCTCCAATAATCGGTATCGGCGTTGAAAAATCATAATCGTTCGACCTCTCCTCTAATCCAGAGAGCCTTACAGTAGGGTGTAATATAATGCAGGTAACACACACATGCCATATCGTCCCACACACATGCGTCATATCGTCCCACACACACGCGTCATATCATCCCACACACACGCGTCATATCATCCCACACACGTGGAGGTGTTTAGACTAACCTGTACAGAGAGCTGGATCTGTTCTCGAAGGTTGCTGATGAGCCCCTCGTCCCCCAGTGTGTCCCCCTCCACCCCTGGTCCTGTACTGACTGGGAGGGTCTGCAGCTGCCTCTCTACGGACTCCCTCAGCGCGGCATGCAGCCTGGACGGGAGATGGCAACACACACAGCATTAAGTTCCCTCATTGATGTAAAAAGGGACCAACAGGCTGTGGTCTGAGCACTGAAGTTTAAACAGTACCGTTCATTCTCCTTGACCACCGTGTCCAGCTTCAGTCTGATGGCAGTCATCTGCATCTTGGAGTTCAAAGTGTGAGGTAAAGATTAAATGTCCGTCACTTTGGAAATATATCGTAGACAATCATAAAATATCTCCATTGTAAAGCACAATCCTTTCATTTTATTGTAGTCAAACTCCAAAAGATGAATGAACAAACAGAACAGCGATAATTTGGACAAATGTTCACCTGGTAGCTCTGCAGTTGTTCAGTCATGTCATCCATGTGACGGTCATACTCTGATAGGAGAGGAGCCATTATACTGGAACACATCCACAAAGCACAATACTGGAACCACCTTCATCAGACTGGAACACAACCACAATACTGGAATCACCTTCATCAGACTGGAACACAACCACAATACTGGAATCACCTTCATCAGACTGGAACACAACCACAATACTGGAATCACCTTCATCAGACTGGAACACAACCACAATACTGGAATCACCTTCATCAGACTGGAACACAACCACAACACTGGAATCACCTTCATCAGACTGGAACACAACCACAACACTGGAATCACCTTCATCAGACTGGAACACAACCACAATACTGGAATCACCTTCATCAGACTGGAACACAACCACAATACTGGAATCACCTTCATCAGACTGGAATCACCTTCATCAGACTGGAACACAACCACAACACTGGAATCACCTTCATCAGACTGGAACACAACCACAACACTGGAATCACCTTCATCAGACTGGAACACAACCACAACACTGGAATCACCTTCATCAGACTGGAACACAACCACAACACTGGAATCACCTTCATCAGACTGGAACACAACCACAACACTGGAATCACCTTCATCAGACTGGAACACAACCACAACACTGGAATCACCTTCATCAGACTGGAACACAACCACAACACTGGAATCACCTTCATCAGACTGGAACACAACCACAACACTGGAATCACCTTCATCAGACTGGAACACAACCACAACACTGGAATCACCTTCATCAGACTGGAACACAACCACAATACTGGAATCACCTTCATCAGACTGGAACACAACCACAACACTGGAATCACCTTCATCAGACTGGAACACAACCACAACACTGGAATCACCTTCATCAGACTGGAACACAACCACAACACTGGAATCACCTTCATCAGACTGGAACACAACCACAACACTGGAATCACCTTCATCAGACTGGAACACAACCACAACACTGGAATCACCTTCATCAGACTGGAACACAACCACAATACTGGAATCACCTTCATCAGACTGGAACACAACCACAACACTGGAATCACCTTCATCAGACTGGAACACAACCACAATACTGGAAATCACCTTCATCAGACTGGAACACAACCACAATACTGGAATCACCTTCATCAGACTGGAACACAACCACAACACTGGAATCACCTTCATCAGACTGGAACACAACCACAATACTGGAAATCACCTTCATCAGACTGGAACACAACCACAACACTGGAAATCACCTTCATCAGACTGGAACACAACCACAACACTGGAATCACCTTCATCAGACTGGAACACAACCACAACACTGGAATCACCTTCATCAGACTGGAACACAACCACAATACTGGAATCACCTATATTTGACTGGAATGACCTATTGCTTATTTGTCAAACACTTATCCAGAGCAACTTAGTCAATGCATTCAACTAAGGTGGGTAAGAAAACCAAAAATCACAGTCATTGTTAGTAAACTTTTTATTTCATATTTAATTTAACACTACCGACCTGTATCATTTTTCAAATATAGATATTCAGACTCAAATAGTTCATGTCGTCTAGTGACCCACCAAATAAACAACAACGTTTCTAAAAACTGTTGTGATTGTGAATAGGCACATGGCCGAGGAACTTGCAACAAAAACATCAACTTCGCTAACACTAGTCCTGCTGATGTAAACAGTTATAGACCAACTTAACTTGATGGTTTTCTTCCAGTCAAGAGTTTAAACATCACCCTTAAACTGTGATAAAGATGTAGCTGGATAACAGAGAAAACATCTCCGCTGTTACATTAGAGATTCAAAGGTCTCCTGGTCAGTACAGGTGATTGTCTATTACGTCTAGTCTTAGGAACAGGTATCACTTGTTGTTATGAGGTTTATCATATTTTAACTTTCCATCTGAATGTGCTGTAGATCTGAGCTCGACATATTTTGCAAGATGGGTGTAGAAAGTCTCCAGATGGGATGGTGAGAGATGTCTTCCATGTCCAATGAAATTGGACTATATGTAGCCGCAACATACACAGTCAAGTGTTGCAACAGTAAAAACACTGATCATCAGCATTGACATCTTTTTGTTTGTTCTCATCATTAGAAGAAGAGGGCAGTGACAAGAAGAAAAAAGTGGACATTTTGTTGTCGTGTCAATCTTGGTTTTGACCCTTGGTCTTTACTTCAGACTGGTGGTGAAACAGGTAGCCAACCCTCAGCAAAACACAACCTTTAAGAGCCTGGAACATGGGCTGTGTTCCGTATGACACCCTACTCCACGACTTCTGGCCAGAACCCTATGGGCAGCCCACTGATGAAAAGTAGTGCACTATTTTGTGAATAGGGTGCCATTTAGGGGACAGACATAGGCTTCGGTTCCTAAAGAGGGCCATGTCAGTGTCGGGTGACAGCGGGGCTCGGTTGTTCCTCTCTTACCTCTGGTCTGACAGCCAGGGGGCTGAGGTCTCTGTGTGTGTCTCCTCTTCACCCTGCAGAAACAGACCATTTAGAAAGCTCTCAGGTCTGACTCCTCCTAGTATAACTCATACTCAAAATCTAATGGATTTTATTATCTAGGCCATATTTTGTGCTTTATCTTTTTGGCAGTGTGCAGCAGGGGTGGAAAAAGTACCCAATTGTAAAAGTAAAGATACCTTAATAGAAAAATGACTCAAGTAAAAGTGAGTCACCCGGTAAAATAATACTTTAAATTTACGGATAGCCAGGGTCACGCTGCAACACTCAGACATCATTTACAAACGAAGCATGTGTGTTGAGTGAGTCCACCAGATCAGAGGCAGCAGGGATGACCAGGGATGTTCTCTTGAGAAGTGTGTGAATTGGACCATTTTCCTGTGCTACTAAGCATTCAAAATGTAACGAGTACTTTTGGGTGTCAGGGAAAATGTATGGAGTAAAAAGTACATTATTTTCTTTAGGAATGTAGTAAAGTAAAAGTAGTAAAAAAAGAAACAGTAAAGTACAGATACCCAAAAAAACGACTTAAGTAAATATACTTTAGTAATTTTACACCACTGGTTTGCAGTTTAGGCTACCAGCTAATGTTTGACCATTGCTAATGAACATTGGTTTATCTTTTTGGCACTGAGCAGTGTCGTCTACAACTGATTAATGATAGACTATTGCTATATCACAGCAAAACCCTTTCACACCTTACAGTACCTGTGGTGCTGATGTGGCTTGAGAGCGGTGCCTATCCTGATAGTGACTCAAGGCAGAGTTCAGCCTTTGGACTGCAATGATAAATGCAGTATGAAATCAGATGCTAAACAATAACAATGACATGTATATATAATATGCAAAGCTTATGAAAAGGGTATGGCTGTGGCTAGCTGCAATGCAACCAGGAGAATTTTGACATTGTGCTGGACTCTTTCAAAAGTCTCCTGGTTGCATCACAGGTAGGCTATGGCTAGAATGGATATGACAACAAGACTAGTAACTAGTATTCAGGGAATAACCAATTAACCTTGATCACGCAAAAACTCGACTTCAGTGGACATCTTGCAATGAATCTGTACAAGAAAAGACCGCACATATTACTTAACAAGAGCTAGATAGCTAGCTATAGCTACCGTAT
The DNA here is from genome assembly GCF_965601325.2 of Salmo salar. Taxonomy (NCBI): domain Eukaryota; kingdom Metazoa; phylum Chordata; class Actinopteri; order Salmoniformes; family Salmonidae; genus Salmo; species Salmo salar. The sequence goes on from NC_138298.1 coordinate 30,901,207, forward strand.
ACCATATATGCCCTCTGTCTTGCTAGTTACGCCACAAGCTTGCTACAAACACAACACTGGCGTGTACAATCAACAGGTGGTTTTCAAAAGATTCGGGGAATAAGATAGTTGATTTACTGGGCGAGCCCTTGTCATGACCCTGAAAAACAACGATGTTATTTAATGTTTACTGATAGCTGGCGGGTTACTAGGCGTAACTAACAAGCCACAGTAACTAGCTAAACACATTTCGAGTCAGCAGGCACTGACTGCTGTGTGTTATCGTGTGAGCGACAAACATTTCGATGGGTAAAAACAGCTTTTCGCTTGCAGATATCACGTAATCTGACCAAATAATGTTGGCTACAAGCTATACGATTAATTGTGCTATGTGCAATTCCAACTTTACACCAAAGCAAACTAATTAAACTAACCTTTTAATTTCTCGATAATCCTTCCGCCGTCGATTTAAAGAAGGGCACGTCTGAAAAACCAATCACAAAAAAGAAGTGCAACCGCCTATTCTGCCCCCATACATTAGAAACATACAAATAGTTCCACCTATTTCATGGAACACAGTTTAAACCTGGCATCAATCAGTTCTAGATTAGATATGAAACGCCATTTCAATATGTAAACAAATGTACTTCGAGACTGTTGTACTGGGTTGCGTGCCACCTATTCCGTAATTATTCCACCCAAGAACATCTGATAGGGAAGATATATCATCATATGATCATACCAGGAAGTTGATACTCCATAGAAAGTGCCTTATCTCTTTGGCATGAGCTACTGTATGTATTTTGATAACAAGCTAAATATATAGCCATCACACCAGCGCGCAACTGGATTCATCCTCTTACAAAGTAAGTAACGTTAGCCTTCCTATCAGTCATGATGCACCGATCGTGGACATCGGTGTCGCTAAAAGCGGTTGTCTTCATCTATGTACTTACATGCGCAGAACTTAAAATGGTAAGTTTAGTACAAGTTTTATGTTTTCCAAATTACTGCATTGTGCCATACTTATGCGGCTACTACAAATAACACTGCTCTTGGTCTACCATGCTGGCACCAGTGTGCAGGGCAGGTTCATTGTAGCCTGGTCTCAGACGTATTAGTAGGCAATAATATTTCATGTAGTGTCATCAAAATCAATAAATCGAAGCACGTTTTTGTACTCATTCAGTAGTTTTTACTTGATTAATTACAATCCTGTTGGAAATGTTACAAGTATAATTTATTCGTAAATCATAAATTGGAAATTATGTTGACGTTTCAAGGGATGTATTCATTACGCAAACTATTTACAGTTTAAGAACCAAACGGAAGCAAACAGGGGTGTACTCATTTCCCAAAGTTGAACGACAGTTTATATTGGACAAATTCATCCCTCCGTTTCGTTCCATTTAAGAAACGTTTTGCAACAGAATTGGCGTGATGAATATGCCCCTGTTGTCATCGATGTTAGATTCATAGCCCAGTGTCAAAACACCCGTTTATTACATTTCCAAAATAATAATCATGATATGTTGAAATTGTTTGTGATATTTGAAGACCAAACATAAAAAAAACACTCCCTACACACGTGTCACACCTATATTTAGCTAAATTAGTACATTATAAACTGCACACGACAACATTTACCAAACGGCCATTCTAAACTAGAATTGATTAGCTTGTTCTACTGTAATCAATAATGCGCGCAAATTAATCACTCGATATTGTATAGAAATCAATGGAACGGGACAATAACAGCGGCGACATGTAACGTTTGCTCTCTTCTAAAAGACAAACCAAAACGAACTTGGGTATACTACATAGACCTGTCGATAGATGAGAACATGTAGTAGCCATGTATGAACTAATCTCCTTGTGCGACAGTGTTTACAACTATTTGTATAACTAACCCAAGATAGACAACAGCCTGTCGTTTCCAATGGGAGCAAATGAATCACAGCAAGGAGGTGGACGGAGCAAAGCACGAACTAGAGAGAGCCTACTGCCGCGTTCTAGCATATTTTCGTTAGGGAACGTCCACTTTGCACTCTTTAAACAACGCAATTTTCAAAAACCTTGGCAAAGGGTAAAGTCTACAAAACTAAGTCCACTCTGTTCGAAACAGATTTTATTTTTGGAAACAAAAAAAAACGTATTTAGATCAAATGTTCCATCAATGAGAAACTTAGCAGAATGTCGGCCAAAATCCATCTTGCGCACTCTTCTCCCATTGCCGGTATTCCGGACACTGGGCTTCCATTTGGAGGTGAGTGGAAATGCCAACCGGATGCTTCACGTTTATACATCGGTGAAATGTCTCATTGTTCTGTCTGTGGGGTTTACTTCTTCTTCTATGATATAATGGCGGTCCACAAACAAACGTTTAAGGTGCATGCCGCCACCTACTGTGCCTAATCACGGTTTGATCCACATTTCTAAATCCTACCTTTAAAAAAATATATATGTTTTTATGCTTTATTTAACTAGGCAAGTCACTTAAGAACAAATTTGTATTTACAATGACAGCCTAGAAACAGTGGATTAACTGCCTTGTTCAGGGGCAGAACAACAGATTTTTACTTTGTCAGCTCGGGGATTTGATCCAGCAACCCTTCAGTTACTAGCCCAACGCTCTAACCACGAGGCTACCTGCCTCTCTAACCACTAGGCTACCTGCCCCTCTAACCACTAGGCTACCTGCCTCTCTAACCACTTGGCTACCTGCCTCTCTAACCACTAGGCTACCTGCCTCTCTAACCACTAGGCTACCTGCCCCTCTAACCACTAGGCTACCTGCCTCTCTAACCACGAGGCTACCTGCCTCTCTAACCACTAGGCTACCTGCCTCTCTAACCACTAGGCTACCTGCCTCTCTAACCACTAGGCTACCTGCCCCTCTAACCACTAGGCTACCTGCCTCTCTAACCACTAGGCTACCTGCCTCTCTAACCACTAGGTTACCTGCCTCTCTAACCACTAGGCTACCTGCCTCTCTAACCACTAGGTTACCTGCCCCTCTAACCACTAGGCTACCTGCCCCTCTAACCACTAGGCTACCTGCCCCTCTAACCACTAGGCTACCTGCCCCTCTAACCAGTAGGCTACCTGCCTCTCTAACCACTAGGCTACCTGCCTCTCTAACCACTAGGCTACCTGCCTCTCTAACCACTAGGTTACCTGCCTCTCTAACCACTAGGCTACCTGCCTCTCTAACCACTAGGTTACCTGCCCCTCTAACCACTAGGCTACCTGCCCCTCTAACCACTAGGCTACCTGCCCCTCTAACCACTAGGCTACCTGCCCCTCTAACCAGTAGGCCTGCCCCTCTAACCACTAGGCTACCTGCCTCTCTAACCACTAGGCTACCTGCCTCTCTAACCACTTGGCTACCTGCCTCTCTAACCACTAGGCTACCTGCCTCTCTAACCACTAGGCTACCTGCCTCTCTAACCACTAGGCTACCTGCCTCTCTAACCACTAGGCTACCTGCCTCTCTAACCACTAGGCTACCTGCCTCTCTAACCACTAGGCTACCTGCCTCTCTAACCACTAAGCTACCTGCCTCTCTAACCACTAGGCTACCTGCCTCTCTAACCACTAGGCTACCTGCCTCTCTAACCACTAGGCTACCTTCCTCTCTAACCACTAGGCTACCTGCCTCTCTAACCACTAGGCTACCTGCCTCTCTAACCACTAGGCTACCTGCCTCTCTAACCACTAGGCTACCTGCCTCTCTAACCACTAGGCTACCTGCCTCTCTAACCACTAGGCTACCTAACTCAGTACTTCTGACAAAATAAAAAAAGAGCTCCACTAACTTCTAAAAGACCCTCCACCATCCCCCAAACCCCCCCAACCCCATCCATTCTCAATGACCTTACACTTCAATCTCTCCCTCTCTTCAACATACTTACAACAGTATAACAACACATGGTCAACCATCTCATCGACCATACACTCCAGACACAAACCGTTCGCATGCTTGCCAACCATGTAATGATGAGTTCAGTGTAGGCGAAATCGAGCAAACACCACCTCTTCCTTCCTAATCTGACCTTTGAACCTTGGTCCACCGACCTTTCTTTGGCAGGCATATAAATGCCGGCCCTTGTGCTCAGAGTCCCATCTCTTCTGCCACACATCTATCAAAATGTCTCTGATCTTACATTTGGCCTCACTTCTACCCAACAGAACATGAATATCAAACATGTCTTGTGTAAGATAGTAATACAAACGGTCCACATTAGGGGTAGTTAGCACAATATAAAATAATTCTATATGACAAAATCCTAAGCTATTGCAACAATTACACCTAGTTCTCACTCATATAACAATTTGAGTGAGTAAAGAAATGCTCTCGAACACAATTTAGCCTCCAGAGTTCCATTTAGCCTCCAGAGTTCCATTTAGCCTCCAGAGTTCCATTTAGCCTCCAGAGTTCCATTTAGCCTCCAGAGTTACATAATAAGCTCCATAGTTAAATTTAGCCTCCATTGTTCCATTTATCCTCCATAGTGTCTATGCAGCAGTCTGAATGTTTGACTTCCCTAGTATTGGTGTTGCTGTCAACTCCTGCACTCATTGTCAAGCCCGGGAATGAACATGATATCACAAACAGATCTGGGACTAGGCTGTGGGTCTTTACACAGCATAGTCTAATCCCATTGGAAATGCAAAACAGCAAAACCCATAAACAATCGTTCTCTCTGACAGACTGAGATGGAGTTTGTGATCAGCACCACATGGGACAGCCTTCCTGTGGATCATGACCCTGTGAAGGTGACGTTTTCTCCCGGGGATGGAGGGATGAAGATGCAGGTGTCTGCTCCCTTCTTCAACAACCCCCCTGGTCCCTCCGGCCCTCCAGGACAGCCCTTCCCTGGACTCTGGAACTATGAAGGTGGGTAGAGAGAGTGATAACAGGACAGCCCTTCTCTGGCCTCTGGGACTATACAGGTGGGTAGAGAGAGAACAGGCCAGCCCTTCCCTGGCCTCTGGGACTATGAAGGTGGGTAGAGAGAGAACAGGTCAGCCCTTCCCTGGCCTCTGGGACTATGAAGGTGGGTAGAGAGAGAACAGGACAGCCCTTCCCTGGCCTCTGGGACTATACAGGTGGGTAGAGAGAGAACAGGCCAGCCCTTCCCTGGCCTCTGGGACTATGAAGGTGGGTAGAGAGAGAACAGGACAGCCCTTCCCTGGCCTCTGGGACTATGAAGGTAGGTAGAGAGAACAGGTCAGCCCTTCCCTGGCCTCTGGGACTATGAAGGTGGGTAGAGAGAGAACAGGACAGCCCTTCCCTGGCCTCTGGGACTATGAAGGTAGGTAGAGAGAACAGGACAGCCCTTCCCTGGCCTCTGGGACTATGAAGGTAGGTAGAGCGAACAGGACAGCCCTTCCCTGGCCTCTGGGACTATGAAGGTGGGTAGAGAGAGAACAGGACAGCCCTTCCCTGGCCTCTGGGACTATGAAGGTGGGTAGAGAGAGAACAGTGGTGGTTTGTCCTGGTCGTGGGGGTAATTGCATAATCATAACTATTACTACCATAATAATTGTGAATTGAATATTGAATGTATCGTTGTTTGCTCATTTTTTATGTTGTTTGTGGACGTTTTTTCAGTCATCCTACTTTAGGCGACTAGGCACAACAAGATGGTTTTCAACGCATATAATATACCACATTTTATGTTGTTTTTCTACAGTGGTTGAGGCGTTCTTTCTGGACAGTACTACTGTGAACTATCTAGAGGTGGAAGTGTGTCCGTAAGTAGAGCCGTTTTCTAAAGGAGTTGATGACCTGATTGATGGTATTCCAGTACAACTACACTGATTCTTGCTCTTCTGTTGCAGACATGGACAACAATTGGTGTTACTGCTCTCTGGAAGAGGTCACGCATTCATGGTAAGCAAACACCATCACATCCTCCCTATGAATGAATGACTGAATGGATGAATGACTGAATGGATGACCGACTGAATGGATGAATGACTGAATGGATGACCGACTGAATGGATGAATGACCAACTGAATGGATGAATGACTGACTGAATGGATGAATGACTGACTGAATGGATGAATGAATGGATGAATGACCGACTGAATGGATGAATGACTGAATGGATGAATGACTGACTGAATGGATGAATGACTGACTGAATGGATGAATGACCGACTGAATGGATGAATGACCGACTGAATGGATGAATGACCGACTGAATGGATGAATGACTGAATGGATGAATGACCGAATGGGTGGATGGATGGATGGATGAATGAATGGATGGATGGATGAACGGATGAATGAATGGATGAATGAATGAATGAACAGTACAATGTATTACACTCATATCTTATAAATATTTAGTTCTGCCCCAATATATTTCATCAAGTTATATTCACATAGACTTACCTCTATTTCGTCACTTACCCTAAAAATAATCTAAGGGTCCAACAGATACAGTCATCAATGGTTCAGATTGGTTTAAAATCATTTGTTTTGTTTTTATTTCCAGCAACAACTGCCCCTGTCGTTCACGGCAACCATCACAGGAAACAGGTGGGAGGGTGAGGCTCTTCTCCCCTGGTGCTACTTCCCTCCTAATGTCAACAAGATGAACTCGTACGCCATCCACGGGTCCGGGGCGGGGCGTACCTACGAGTCCCTCTACCCCGTCCCCCAGGCTGACCTAGTGGAGGGACAGAAGCCCAACTTGTGAGTATGTTTATTGCCTTCAGAAAGTATTCACAGTCCTTGACTTTTTCCACATTTTGTTTTGTTAGTCTGAATGTAAAATTGATTAAATATAGTTTTTGTGTCACTGGCCTACACACAATACCCCATAATGTAAAAGTGGAATTATGTATTTTTATTTATTTGAAATGTTTTACTCAGTTGCCCGAGAGGAAGGAAACCGCTCAGGGATTTCACCATGAGGCCAATAGTGACTTTAAAACAGTTACAGAGTTCAATGGCTGTGATTGGAGAAAACTGAGGATGGATCAACAGCATTGTAGTTACTCCACAATACGAACCGAAATGACAGTGAAAAGAAAGAAGCCTGGACAGAATAAAACCTATTAAAAAGATATGCATCCTGTTTGCAACAAGGCACTAAAGTAATACTGCAAAAATAATGGCTAGGCAATTAACCTTTTGTCTTGAATACAAAGTGTTATGTTTGGGACAAATCCAGTACAACACATTACTGAGTACCACTCTCCATATGTTCAAGCATAATGGTGGCTGCATCATGTTATGGGTATGCTTGTAATCGTTAATTAAGGACTGGGGAGTTTTTAAGTATAAAAAATGAATGGAATGGAGCTAAGCACAGGCAACATCCTAGAGAAAAACCTGGTTCAGTCTGCTTTCACTGTGAGATGAATTCACCTTTCAGCAGGACAATAACCTGAAACACAAGGCCAAATCTACACTGGAGTTGCTTACCGAGAAGACATTGAATGTTCCTGAGTGATCTGCTTGAAAATCTATGGCATGAAGTGGAAATGGTTGTCTAGCAATGATCAACAACCAACTTGATAGAGCTTGAAGAATTTTGAAAAGAATAATGGGCAAATGTTGCACAATTCAGGTGTGCAACATTTTAATACATTAGCATACTACTTAAAAGGCATGCTCAAGGCATAGCTTCATTAAAGTGGTATGCAAGTGTGTGCTGATCTTTAATGGTATTGAGGCCTACAGTGTTGACCCATCAAATACTGACCAGTAATGGTATTGAGGCCTACAGTGTTGACCCATCAAATACTGATCAGTAATGGTATTGAGGCCTACAGTGTTGACCCATCAAATACTGATCAGTAATGGTATTGAGGCCTACAGTGTTGACCCATCAAATACTGACCAGTAATGGTATTGAGGCCTACAGTGTTGACCCATCAAATACTGATCAGTAATGGTATTGAGGCCTACAGTGTTGACCCATCAAATACTGATCAGTAATGGTATTGAGGCCTACAGTGTTGACCCATCAAATACTGATCAGTAATGGTATTGAGGCCTACAGTGTTGACCCATCAAATACTGACCAGTAATGGTATTGAGGCCTACAGTGTTGACCCATCAAATACTGACCAGTAATGGTATTGAGGCCTACAGTGTTGACCCATCAAATACTGACCAGTAATGGTATTGAGGCCTACAGTGTTGACCCATCAAATACTGACCAGTAATGGTATTGAGGCCTACAGTGTTGACCCATCAAATACTGACCAGTAATGGTATTGAGGCCTACAGTGTTGACCCATCTGATCAGTGAGATGATTATGGTTGTATGCAGTTGTCTCGCGGCTTGCCTTTTTTTGGTTGAATAAATGTAACATACTGTGAAAGTGTTGCTAATGACTCATTAGTCATGAGCAAAATATTGCTACAACATTGATCAATATGTTTAGGGCCACAACGTCCACTTCGATGCAGAGCCGCAGTTTGAGTCAGAAGACTCTGTAACTACTGTACATAAATATAAAGACATGTCTGTCTACCTTTCTTTGTCAGAGGACTCTAGTTACTGTATATACTCTCTATAGAAAAGGAGGGTCCATGTCTGTCTATAGAAAAGGAGGGTCCATGTCTGTCTATAGAAAAGGAGGGTCCATGTCTGTCTATAGAAAAGGAGGGTCCATGTCTGTCTACCTTTCTTTAGTCAGAACACAGTCTCTTCCTTCCTAAGACACACATTGTTCAAGGCTGAAACTCTTCCAGAGCATTTTTCAGGAGAAGACTGCATTGCCAACTCTATACAAACACACACACACACTGCCAACTCTACTTTTAAAAATATGTTTCGATGACGGAGATAAAGCCTACTCCTCTGCAGCATAACTATTCCGTGTGTGTGTGTGTGTGTGTGTGTGTGTGTGTGTGTGTGTGTGTGTGTGTGTGTGTGTGTGTGTGTGTGTGTGTGACAGAGACACCTCTCCACCACTGCATAAGTATTCATTGCTTAGATGTGTTAGCTGTCAGTGGACAGATTCCAATAGTCAGCCCAATGTTTTATTACACTGAGAAAATTAAATGCAAATTCACAGGTTTCTTTGTGTATGTGTGTGTGTGCGCGTGTATCTCGCAAATTCACACATTGTGTGTGTGTTACCAAACTGACGGATTGCACTTTTCTCTCTCTCACGACGCAGCCACCTCTTGGAATATTTCCAAGACTTTCGCCTGCAAAGCATCATGGGAGAGGACTGGGTCCAGCCCGAGTCGGATCTCTGGAAGGGAAAGTGATGAGTCGGGAGAACACACACACTGGAACACACACGCGTGATGACAGCGGGCGCGACCAAAGTCACGGAGGAGGAACAATGGATCTTGATTAGTTAATAATGTCAGACTGGATGAAATATGTTATCAGTTTGTCAGATAGTATTAACACCTCACCTCAAACAGCCTTTTACCAACTGCCAGAGGCCTGGTTCAAAAAACACATGAAGGGGTTTCTAGTTTTTATTTTTCTATGAATGAAAGTGAGAATCAAAGTTTATTATATCTGTGCTTTCTGTTTTATAGATTTATGCCTTTTTTCTGAAATGAAAGACGATTGAATTTGATCATTTTCAATGGTACCTCCAATTCATTGTGGGAGTATCATTGTTATTCAATTAGATGAAGGCTTATCATGACGAGTTTACACTTTTGATTCAGGGTTTCTTGCAATGCATTGATCATCACACACCAATATGTCTGTAATTCATAATTGTGACCAATTCTACTGTGCTGAAGCTGGAGTAAGGCTGTTTTGCTTCAATTATTCCTGAGCAAATGAAAATGGATTGTCTGGCATCCCAAATGGCATCCTATTCCCTGTTTAGTGCACTACATTTCAAAAGTAGTTAACTACATAGGGAATAGGGTGCCATTTGGGATGCACACATTGAGATAATTAGTAGTCATTTGATAACGGCCATATGTGCCTTTTTTTTGTAATGATGTTAAATGAGCTCTTGGGTCGTCATTACTTCTGGGATCCATATAGGGCTGTTGGCTTATGGAATGTTAATGTACGTAGATAGGCTGCAGACTACCAAATAAATACATGAAATAAACTGTCCCATGGAGCATTGTCACTGATGTGTTTCCCACTGACACGTTCAGACAACTTGAACACTCCATATTATGTGCATCACATGCACGTGCGCTTGCACACACACACACACACACACACACACACACACACACTTAGGAAACAGACATAATCACAGCCCTCTTATCCAGGGCATTAATCCTCCCTCAGTCTCACTGGAGACTCACAAACCATCCGGTCAGACTTTTGTGAGTCTCTCGACCCCTCCAGCAAGTCCTCTACTCCTACTATCCACCCTACTCCGTCTATCCACTCTTCTCCTTCTATCCACCCTGCTCCTTCTATCCACTCTGCTCCTTCTATCCACAACTACTCCTTCAATCCACTCTGCTCCTTCTATCCACTCTGCTCCTTCTATCCACTCTGCTCCTTCTATCCACTCTGCTCCTTCTATCCACTCTGCTCCTTCTATCCACTCTGCTCCTTCTATCCACCCTGCTCCTTCTATCCACTCTGCTCCTTCTATCCTTCTACTCCTTCCCTCAGTGAAACCTCCACCCCTCTCTCCCTCCATCCCTCTGCTCCATCACTCCATTCCTATTTTTACCCATAAACCTGTAAGTCGCCTCAGCAGGGACCTCACTGGTGTATGCATCAAGCCTCTCTTTCTCTCTTTCTCTCTCTCTCTGCCTCTTTCTCTCTGCCTCTTTCTCTCTGTCTTCCTCTCTCACTCTTCCTCTTTTTCTCTCTGTCTCACTCTTTTACTATCTCTCTCTAACTCTCTCCCCCTTTCTCTCCCACTCCCTGTTCGGTACTGAGACATGGCCGATTGGTTTTGAAGTCGGGGTGCTAGACGGTTCTTTCACGCTCTCTCCGTCTCTCTCTCTGTCTAGCTCCATTTCTATCTATATCTCTCCATCTCTCCACAGCTAGTCGAGGCCAGGTCGTGAGTCCTTATTGAGCTCCATCTATTTTAATTGGTAGCTCTTTCTTTGAAATGCAGGCAGTGATTAGATGGCAGAGATCCTTAAGCCTCCTCGTTATCGCTCATGGTAACACTACGTACGGTCCTCCACTCACTCCGAGGTGTGTGTGTGTGTGTGTGTGTGTGTGTTGTGTGTCGGGGTGGAGGCGATGGTTGTAATTCTCCTCACTTGGCATGCTGAAGTTCAGTTTGGCGTTGGTATCGCATGCAAACACACACACTCGACACACTTGTAAAAAAGTAATGTGATTTCCTCATCGGAGATGTGTTCCCTGATAAGATTCAAGACGGGTTCTTTTTAATTAGACTGAAGAACAGAAGAGAAGAGCAGAGGAGACTTAAGTAGATACACACACACACACACACACACACACACACACACACACACACACACACACACACACACACACACACACACACACACACACACACACACGCTCCACTTCAAAGAGACTGACTTAACCTGGGAAAGATTGAAAGGGTGCAGACTGTTCTTAAACATTCAATATGATGAGCTCATAAGAGGCTGGTATGTCAGGGTAACTTCCCTTTGTAATCTTCACTCATTTCTTTTCAAGGCAAAGGGGGTGGAGTGGCCTTATTTCTTAAAATTGAGAGATTTAGGGGTATGAATTGGGACGGATCAAGTCTTGATGAAAACATTTAAAAGGATCAAATGTAGATATGTGTTATTAGTAGAGTTGATGTAGCTAGCACTATGTAAGGTGTCATTAAAGAGTAGAGTTGATGTAACTAGCACTATGTCAGGTGTCATTAAAGAGTAGAGTTGATGATGTAGCTAGCACTATGTCAGGTGTCATTAAAGAGTAGAGGATGTAGCTAGCACTATGTCAGGTGTCATTAAAGAGTAGAGGATGTAGCTAGCACTATGCCAGGTGTTATTAAAGAGTAGAGTTGATGTAACTAGCTCTATGTCAGGTGTCATTAAAGAGTAGAGTTCATGTAACTAGCTCTATGTCAGGTGTCATTAAAGAGTAGAGTTGATGATGTAACTAGCACTATGTCAGGTGTCATTAAAGAGTAGATGATGTAGGTAGCACTATGTCAGGTGTCATTAAAGAGTAGAGTTGATGAAACTAGCACTATGTCAGGTGTCATTAAAGAGTAGAGTTGATGATGTAACTAGCACTATGTCAGGTGTCATTAAAGAGTAGAGTTGATGATGTAACTAGCACTATGTCAGGTGTCATTAAAGAGTAGAGTTGATGTAACTAGCACTATGTCAGGTGTCATTAAACAGTAGAGTTGATGATGTAACTAGCACTATGTCAGGTGTCATTAAAGAGTAGATGATGTAACTAGCACTATGTCAGGTGTCATTAAATAGTAGATGATGTAGCTAGCACTATGTCATGTGTCATTAAAGAGCAGAGTTGATGTAACTAGCACTATGTCAGGTGTCATTAAAGAGTAGAGTTGATGAAACTAGCACTATGTCAGGTGTCATTAAAGAGTAGAGTTGATGTAACTAGCACTATGTCAGGTGTCATTAAAGAGTAGAGTTGATGTAGCTAGCACTATGTCAGGTGTCATTAAAGAGTAGAGTTGATGTAACTAGCACTATGTCAGGTGTCATTAAAGAGTAGATGATGTAACTAGCACTATGTCAGGTGTCATTAAAGAGTAGAGTTGATGTAACTAGCACTATGTCAGGTGTCATTAAAGAGTAGAGTTGATGTAACTAGCACTATGTCAGGTGTCATTAAAGAGTAGAGTTGATGTAGCTAGCACTATGTCAGGTGTCATTAAAGAGTAGAGTTGATGTAACTAGCACTATGTCAGGTGTCATTAAAGAGTAGAGTTGATGTAGCTAGCACTATGTCAGGTGTCATTAAAGAGTAGAGTTGATGTAGCTAGCACTATGTCAGGTGTCATTAAAGAGTAGAGTTGATGTAACTAGCACTATGTCAGGTGTCATTAAAGAGTAGAGTTGATGTAACTAGCACTATGTCAGGTGTCATTAAAGAGTAGAGTTGATGTAGCTAGCACTATGTCAGGTGTCATTAAAGAGTAGAGTTGATGTAACTAGCACTATGTCAGGTGTCATTAAAGAGTAGAGTTGATGTAGCTAGCACTATGTCAGGTGTCATTAAAGAGTAGAGTTGATGTAACTAGCACTATGTCAGGTGTCATTAAAGAGTAGAGTTGATGTAGCTAGCACTATGTCAGGTGTCATTAAAGAGTAGAGTTGATGTAACTAGCACTATGTCAGGTGTCATTAAAGAGTAGAGTTGATGTAGCTAGCACTATGTCAGGTGTCATTAAAGAGTAGAGTTGATGTAACTAGCACTATGTCAGGTGTCATTAAAGAGTAGAGTTGATGTAACTAGCACTATGTCAGGTGTCATTAAAGAGTAGAGTTGATGTAACTAGCACTATGTCAGGTGTCATTAAAGAGTAGAGTTGATGTAACTAGCACTATGTCAGGTGTCATTAAAGAGTAGAGTTGATGTAACTAGCACTATGTCAGGTGTCATTAAAGAGTAGAGTTGATGTAACTAGCACTATGTCAGGTGTCATTAAAGAGTAGAGTTGATGTAACTAGCACTATGTCAGGTGTCATTAAAGAGTAGAGTTGATGTAACTAGCACTATGTCAGGTGTCATTAAAGAGTAGAGTTGATGTAGCTAGCACTATGTCAGGTGTCATTAAAGAGTAGAGTTGATGTAACTAGCACTATGTCAGGTGTCATTAAAGAGTAGAGTTGATGTAACTAGCACTATGTCAGGTGTCATTAAAGAGTAGAGTTGATGTAACTAGCACTATGTCAGGTGTCATTAAAGAGTAGAGTTGATGTAACTAGCACTATGTCAGGTGTCATTAAAGAGTAGAGTTGATGTAGCTAGCACTATGTCAGGTGTCATTAAAGAGTAGAGTTGATGTAACTAGCACTATGTCAGGTGTCACATGGTCTAGGACAGTGTTTCTCAACCTTTTACGTACAATAGACCTGCAATCTACAGCAATTCTTGCTAACATTATAACCATTTGAGGACTTAAATATCAGTTGCCTATACCCATCCGATGGTCCGTCAACAACACCCTGGGGACCAGTGTTGGTCCAGGAACCAGGGTTTGATAAAAACGACTCTATAAATGACAACTTCCAGACATAACACCTTGACAACAACGTCACAACATGAAGCGGAGTTCAACCCCCCCATCCGTTTAACCTTAAAGATCAACACACCATCATATTCATAACACAATATTCAACCATCTCCATTCTCACTCCTCCATTCATTCAGGGTTCAACCTCCTAATGAGAGACTAATGGGTAGGAACGTGGAGACATAATGACTGTCTGCTGTTGGGTAAATAACACACACACACACACACACACACAGGCTGTTGGGTAAATGCTTATTAGCGACAGCTAATTGTTGTCCGACCACTCCATCATTACCAAGAGGCCATGGTAGTGTGTGTGTGGTGTGTGTGTGTGTGTGTGTGTGTGTGTGTGTGTGTGTGTGTGTGTGTGTGTGTGTGTGTGTGTGTGTGTGTGTGTGTGTGTGTGTGTGTGTGTGTGTTTGTGTGATGCAGGCTGGCTGGACAGAGCTGTTCAGAGCAGGGTTTAGGTCTGGGAAGGCATAATGACATGGGCGGTAATTGAGGCAGAAGGCCATATTGTTGTGGGGCGAGGCCATGAACAGAATCCAGTAAGGGTGAAGGGAAAGAGTCGGAGCAGAGCGGCTGTATTTGGTTATGTGTAGTGTGTGTGTGTGTGTGGTGTGTGTGTGGTGTGTGTGTGTGTGTGTGTGTGTGGTGTGTGTGTGTGTGTGTGTGTGTGTGTGTGTGTGTGTGTGTGTGTGTGTGTGTGTGTGTGTGTGGTGTGTGTGGTGTGTGTGTGTGTGTTTGTGTGTGTATTTATGTGTGATGTGTGTGGTGTGTGTGTGTGTGTGTGTGTGTGTGTGTGTGTGTGTGTGTGTGTGTGTGTGTGTGTGTGTGTGGTGTGTGTGTGGTGTGTGTGTGTGTGTGTGTTTGTGTGTGTATTTATGTGTGATGTGTGTGGTGTGTGTGTGTGTGTGTGTGTGTGTGTGTGTGTGTGTGTGTGTGTGTGTGTGTGTGTGTGTGTGTGTGTGTGTGTGTGTGTGTGTGTGTGTACAGCCAAGCCAAGAGAGCGGGAGACCCAAAGGAATGCCAGTCAATGTTAATGAGGGCTAGACAAGCTCCTACTTGACCCAGTACAGAGCAGGGGATGAGAGGAATGAGACAGAGAAAGATGTATCATTAGGAGAGAATATCAGAGGCATGCACACATATGTATCACACACGCACACGCACCCACGCACACGCACACACGCACGCACGCACGCACACACGCACGCACGCACGCACACACACACACACACACACACACACACACACACACACGCACACACACACACACACACACACACACACGTGTGTCAAAGAGGAATCAAGCTCGTACATTACTATTGAACAAACAGAAACAACTGGCGCCAGGGAAAAGGAGAAAAAAACTCACTTGTATTATGTCTGGTATCAAAGGAGAAAATAAATCATAAATGTTGTTTCAATTGATTTCATGATATTACTCTGATGACCCAGTTACGTCCCCAATGCCACCCTATTCCCTTTATAGTGCACTACTTTGGATCAGAGCCCTATGGGTCCCATGAGTTGTTTTCTCTCTCTTTCTCTACATTTTCCTGTGGATGGAGGGAGGGGGAGGAATGGAGGGATGGATGGAGGGAGGGATGATTGGAGGAAGGGATGGATTGATGAACCAAAGTTTATTCTGTTCTAGTCTTATACCATAGAGTGGCGCAGCACAGCGGTTTTAGGCACTGCGTCTCAGTGCTAGAGGCGTCACCACAGACCCTCATTCTATTCCAGGCTGGATCATAACCGGCCGTGAATGGGAGTCCATAGTGCGGGGCGCACAATTAGCCCAGCATCGCCCGGGTTAGGGTTTGGCCGGGGAAGGCCATCATTGTAAACAATAATTTGTTCTTACCTGGCTTACCTAGTAAAAAAAATAAAAAATAAGATATTACATTCAAATGTTAATTTGTATTTACAGTAAAAGCTAAAAACAAATAACCAAAGCCAATGATGAGCATTGCAACTATGCTTTAAATATCATCCAAATGCACAACTAATTCATTGGAAAATGGTTACCCTGGTAAATAAGGGGAAAGAATGGTAATAACATGACCATAGCATGATGTTAGTCAATAAGCTATTCACAGAGGTGCTTTTAAGCTTTATTTACATTTCCATGACACCAGCCATGTTTCCACCCACAGTTTTTATGCCAGTAAAGTCATGCCGTATAAAAAAAAAACACGACAGGTGTGACGGAAACAGGAAGTGTCGGTAAAATTTCGACTGACAATTTGTTCGTTCGACATTGTGGGATCTTTTTGTGTCAGTAAAATGTATTATGCAACAATTGCGGTGAAAGCTCCTTCATGCAGTAGTGTGCAACTGCAGCCCGCAACTAAAGCACCTAGAGCATCCCAGGAACCAATCCTCCTTGTTAGCTAGTGGGGTCGACACTGGTAGACAGTGTCCTTCGCTCCTGCCTGCCAGAGTCCTCCCTGTTAGCTAGTGGGGTCGACACTGGTAGACAGTGTCCTTCGCTCCCACCTCCCAGACATCTGCCCTTGTCATCGTTAACAGAACTGCGGGAAAACAGTGCCAACAGGCGGGGACGAAGGACACGGTCTACCAGTGTATGGCTAGCTAGCTACCGTTGTCGCCCCCGCCCCTTCTTCTGTGTTGTTTATCGGTGGCTGACATCCAACGTTATTGTGTATTAAATCCACCTACTGTACTGGAGCGCCCCCCCCGCCTACCGCCTCCTTAAACATTGACCAATAGAAGTATAAAGAGGGGTTACTACAGATGCAGGAACGCCCCGAATTGCAGTTACACCTTTCATGGGCAAATATTGATATAATAAATCATGTGGAAGTAAAGTTGGAGTCACGTGATGATATGCTACATTGTTCTTCCACTAGGACGTGGGAAACATTAAGAGTTTATAGGCAAATGAAATCAATTCTGATGAATTTATGGTGGTGTTAAGTGATGGACGGTGATGACCTTGACGCAAGTTTACATTAAATATTGAGGGTCTTATTTGAATGCTGGGGACATGATCAAATAAAAATCCAGATACCCTGTCCACTTCATCAGCAAGCTGTTGTCTAGAGAACACGCCAAAACCAGAATCATCAAGTTTATTATTTAATCGCAACCGTTTTTGTGACTAAACCATCAGTAGAGAAGAAAATGTGATGGAAACACATTGAACTTTGCTTTTTATTTGGTATATGAAAACTAAAGCACCAAATTGCTTTTTATTTGGTATATGAAAACTAAAGCACCAAATTGCTTTTTATTTGGTATATGAAAACTAAAGCACCAAATAGCTTTTTATTTGGTATATGAAAACTAAAGCACCAAATAGCTTTTTATTTGGTATATGAAAACTAAAGCACCAAATAGCTTTTTATTTGGTATATGAAAACTAAAGCACCAAATAGCTTTTTATTTGGTATATGAAAACTAAAGCACCAAATTGCTTTTTATTTGGTATATGAAAACTAAAGCACCAAATAGCTTTTTATTTGGTATATGAAAACTAAAGCACCAAATAGCTTTTTATTTGGTATATGAAAACTAAAGCACCAAATAGCTTTTTATTTGGTATATGAAAACTAAAGCACCAAATTGCTTTTTATTTGGTATATGAAAACTAAAGCACCAAATTGCTTTTTATTTGGTATATGAAAACTAAAGCACCAAATAGCTTTTTATTTGCACCATGTCATCACACACAGCATTTAAATCCCCAACAAGTCAGTTTAATGGAAACACACCTCTGGTGGGAAAATGTGCATATTGTTTTTAATGCGGATTTAAGAATAGTTGATTGAAAATCTATCCCATCTGGATGGAAGCCAGCTAATTTATGTTTGCCAGTTGTCTTGTTAGTAACACCACAGGGTTTACACCTCATTTTAAATGAAGTGCTAACATGTTTGAAGTATAATTGTCCTCCCGGCATGTCGGTGATAAGTGGTGTGAGGCAATACAAAAAGCAGAACCAAAAATAGACAGACAGAATAGAACACACACGTAGCAGTATAAACTCTGATATGCTGATGGGAGACTGCTGTGAGGTGATGGTAATCGCTAACATGACATTATGAGGACTGGAGAGGATTTAAAAACACTTCTCCCTCTCTGTGTCCCTCATCTCTCCTTCCTTCCCTCCCTTCCTACCTCTCTCTCCTCCCTCATCTCTCATTCATCCTCCCTCATCTCTCCTTCCTTCCCTCCTACCTCTCTCTCCTCCCTCATCTCTATTTCCTTCCCTCCCTTCCTACCTCTCTCTCCTCCCTCATCTCTATTTCCTTCCCTCCCTCTCTCACTCTCCTTCCTTCCTTCCTCCCCTCCCTTCCTACCTCTCTCTCCTCCCTCATCTCTCCTTCCTTCCCTCCCTTCCTACCTCTCTCTCCTCCCTCATCTCTCCTTCCTTCCCTCCCTTCCTACCTCTCTCTCCTCCCTCATCTCTCCTTCCTTCCCTCCCTCTCTCACTCTCCTTCCTTCCTTCCCTCCCTTCCTACCTCTCTCTCCTCCCTCATCTCTATTTCCTTTCCTCCCTCTCTCTCTCTCCTTCCCCCCTTCCCTTCTCTTTCCCTGCCTCTCCTCCCCTACCTAAGCATTCCTCTCTCTCTCTCCTCCCCACCCCCCCTTCTCTTTCCCTCCTTTTCTCTCCTCACCCCATGTCTCTCTCCCTCTCTCTCCTCCCCTGCCTAAGCATTCCTCCCTCTCTCATCTACATCATGTTTCTCTACTCCTCCATCCTCCAGTCCTGGAGCGGACACCACTCTTCCTCCTTCCGTCCCCCCTTCCTCAACCCTCCCTTGTCTAGTGTGGTAGATTGATAGGAGAAGTGAGGGCCTAACAGCTGATGTAGGGATGGATGGGCTGAGGACATTGGGAGATGAAGTGTAAACCAGCCGCCAGGGGCAACAATGAGTGCTGTTACCTTCCAGTCGGTTTCAGTTGTGCTAAAGGTGTTGTGGACTGGGATGGTAGATGGGCGTCAGCATCTGATTCCAAAGGTTGCGAGTTCAAATTCAGCGATAGAAAGTTATTTTGGATATTTTAGTTAAGTCTATCCCACGACCTTAACCCTTACCTTAACCATTGGGAGTTAATGCCTAACCTTAAGAATTTGGACTTAACGCCTCAACTGAACCCTAAACATTTCGAAATTTGATGTTTGAGAAATGTCTAATTCTGATGTGAGACTGTGAGAGCTGGTAAGTCAGGCCACAGGAGGGAGAGCAGTCAATGCAGACATCACTTTGACTGTCACACCTATAATGGATGTGACAGGGGCTCTCACAAACTAGTACAGGCACACACACACACACACACACACACACACACACACAAGTGTATGGTTGTCTAAGAGGCCTTTTAAGAAGTTGTCTCTGACTCCATGTGTTTTCACTCCTAAGAAAAATAAAGGAGAGCCACACGCTCTAGGAGCTCAGATGTAATAATGTTTATGTCCAACGTTTCCACAGACAAGCTGTCTTCATCAGGGTATAATTCAGTGTGCACTCCTGCCTTCTCTTCATCCTTGTTCAAAACGTTGATTAACTTAATCATTCACACAAAAAACGAGATTTTCACCAATGTTAGCAGTACTTTATTTAGGTATTTAGGACTCAGTCATTTACCCATAATTTACCAATTCAGTCAGATTTACTACAGACTCATTTAGCATTGGACTGCATGTTGGAGATTTTATGTGTATCCCAATTGGCACCCTATTCCCTTTATAGTGCACTACTTTTGACCAGGGCTCATAGGGTAGTGCACTATATAGGGAATAGGGTGCCATTTTGGGAAGAACGCTTAGCTAAATGCTAACGGGCTGCATGATTATGAATTGATTAAGCATCAGTAAGTGTAAAAACCAAAAAATCTATACGTACCATAAAACATTTGGACAAATTGAAAATGTATCTGGATGTGAAATACCCCTGTACTCTTGTTTGTATATTTCTGTTTTGTATTTGTTTTGTTCATAATAAAATAAATAAATAAACAGTTTAGCACCATAAAAAATAAAAATAACTTACTAACAAACCCCCCAAAATGTAAAAATGATTGATTAAGCTAATTGCTAACGGGAGAATTAAAGTGAGAGTGAATGCAGGACATTTCCAGTCTCTGATAAACAGCTAGTAGATTTGAACTATTGATTGATTGATTCTCTCTTCCTGTCTTATCTACTAATGGACATGATGATGCTGGAAGGAAACGTTTCATATCAAGGTTGTTGCTGACATTATTTTTGGAGGGGGGGGGGGTGATGTCGGAGAATTTAGCATTTTTCAAACACCTGAAACAGTTTTTTCCTGAAATCTAGAGCGGTAATCCTTATGCTTAATTATGTGTGAATCTTTTTTAGATTTTTCTGCATAGGTTATCTAAGCATACCTCTTTACCTGTTCAATTATCATTTTAATGAATGATGCACATTGATTCTTTAAGAACTGTTATGTCTTAGGAGTTTAGTACAAGTGCCACACTGGTATAAAGTATCATAACCCAATAATTAGAGTATTTTCTAAAGTCTAGCAATCTTGCCAGCAGGCATACCAGCTAAGATAGCTAGACAAGCTAGTCTAACTCCATTGATAGCATGACATGGTTTGGTAGCTGGTTATGAGATTGGGAGATTGAGAACCTATCTAGCTGGCTAGCTAAAGCCAACTTCATTAATGGATGTCTAGTATTACAGAGAAACAACATGTATTTATTCACCAAGGAGGAGTCAATAGGCTACATACGTAGCTTGATCACATTGATTTACAAACATACCTTCTGCCAGTCCTGCCCTTCACCGGCAGCTCATACCTTCTGCCAGTCCTGGCCATCACCGGCAGCTCATACCTTCTGCCAGTCCTGCCCATCACCGGCAGCTCATACCTTCTGCCAGTCCTGCCCATCACCGGCAGCTCATACCTTCTGCCAGTCCTGCCCATCACCGGCAGCTCATACCTTCTGCCAGTCCTGGCCATCACCGGCAGCTCATACCTTCTGCCAGTCCTGCCCATCACCGGCAGCTCATACCTTCTGCCAGTCCTGCCCATCACCGGCAGCTCATACCTTCTGCCAGTCCTGCCCATCACCGGCAGCTCATACCTTCTGCCAGTCCTGGCCCTCACCGGCAGCTCATACCTTCTGCCAGTTCTGCCCATCACCGGCAGCTCATACCTTCTGCCAGTCCTGCCCATCACCGGCAGCTCATACCTTCTGCCAGTCCTGCCCATCACCGGCAGCTCAAATCAAATCAAACACTGTGCGTGTAACACAACACTCTCTCTCCTCCTCCCCTGACGATACTGTCTGCACGCACTACACTATCTAGCATCCTGCATAGCTCATATCACCAATGGTACACCTTGTAAGGAGCCACTTACTAGGGAGAATAGGGGGGGTCCAGTCAGTGTGCCCCCGCCACAAACTAATGCTGGCAGATATTTTTATTCATAATTATGATAAAACATGCGCTGAAAAATCAGTAATTTAACATCTGCATTTTTTTTTTAAACAGGACAAATTGGAGGGAGCATGTGTCCTTGTGGTCCCTACGGCCATGCTACCTCAGGTTGTTGACGATGTTGTTTTTCAAGAACTGCATCTCAGGAACTGCGTCACAAAGTGTGGCCCTATGGGCCCTTGTCAAAAGCAATCTGAAGAGGTTCACTGGCTGCTAACAGAACAGATTGACTGACATGTTCTCTCTTACTCATCACTAGTCTAAAACGTTCCCAGAGTGGCTGATTGACTGACTGAGAACGGAGCAATGGAGAGAAGATGAGAGAAATGGAGAGAGACGGAGGGATGGTGAGAGGGATTTAATGAAGGGCTCTTTGAGATGATGAATACAGAAAGTCCTCCAGCTCCTCCTCACTCACTCACTCACTCACTCACTCACTCACTCACTCACTCACTCACTCACTCACTCACTCACTCACTCACTCACTCACTCACTCACTCACTCACTCACTCACTCACTCACTCACTCACTCACTCACTCACTCACTCACTCACTCACTCACCACCTCACTCCCTCCCTTTCATTTTGAGAGGTGTTAAAAAGGCGTGCACTCGGAGGGGGAAGGGAAACAGGACATGAAGATCACTAGGACTGCTTTGTTTTGAAGGAAAGAGGGATGAAAGGAGGTGTGGGAGGAGCTGTTGAGAGAAAGGAGGAAGGAGAATAAGAGAGGAAAAGGGGGGAAACAAAAATGTTGTGCTTCAGTGGAAAGAAGGGTTGAGGGAGCACAGGAGAGAGAGAGAGAGTGAGATAGATAGAGAGAGGGTGAGTTTGTGAGAAAGTGAGAGAGAGTTGAGAGATAGAGAGCGTTAGATAGATAGAGGGTGAAAGAGAGAGACAGCGAGAGAGAGAGAGAGAGAGAGAGAGAGAGGGAGATAAAGGGGAAGAGAGAGAGTTGAGAGATAGCGAGTGTTTGATAGAGTGAGGGTGAAAGAGAGAGAGAGAGAGTAGGAGTAAGAGATTCTAAATACAACCCGTATTTAGGTTTATTTATTTTCCCTTTTGTACTATTTGCACATTGTTACAACGCTGTACATAGACATAATGTGACATTTTTAAATGTCTTTATTCCTTCAGAACTTTTTGTGAGTGTTTACTGTTCATTTTATATTGTTTGTTTCACTTTTGTTTATTATCAATTTCCTTTGCTTTGGCAATGTAAACATATGTTTCCCATGCCAATAAAACCCTTTGAATTGAATTGAATTGGGAGAGAGAGAGAGAGAGCGAGAGAGAGAGAGAAAGAGAGAGCATTTGATAGATAGAGGGTGAAAGAGAGAGAGAGAGAGAAAGAGAAAGCCTCTTTCTGATCATGGTCTGGGTGTCAGTGTTTATTGGCTGACAGCCAATCACAAGCTAGCACCATTGTTCTGAGAGAAAGAGAGAGAAGCCTGATGAGAGGAGAAGATAACCCTGCTTCTCTCCCTCCATCTCTCCAGCTCTGTCAACAGTAAACTCATCCACATTTCTCTCTTTCTTTTCTTTCTGTTTTTCTCCCTCTCTACCCCTCATGAAGACATCTTTCTCTATTTCTCCCTCTCTCCCCCCATGAAGCCATATTTCTCTATTTCTCCCTATCTCCCCTCATGAAGCCATATTTCTCTCTTCCCCCTCTCTCCCCCTCATGAAGCCATATTTCTCTCTTCCCCCTCTCTCCCCCTCATGAAGACATCTTTCTCTCTCTCTCCCTCTCTCTCCTTCACGAAGACATATTTCTCTCTCTCCCTCATGAAGCCATCTTTCTCTCTTTCTCACTCTCTCCCTCTCCCTCTCTCCCCATCATGAAGCCATCTTGTGAATACTTAATCAGGGCTGAGTCCCAAAAGGCACCCTATTCCCTTTACAGTACACTACTTTGGAACAGGGGTCATAAGGCTCTAATCAAAAGTAATGCACTGTATGGTGAATAGGGTTCCATTTTGGAATGCGTACCCCAAAAACAAGAAAAACAGAGACAACCTGGTCCTTGCCTTGGTGTTGTGTTATTGTCTGCAGTTAATCATGTGTCTGGCTTGGCTAGGCCTAATCTCATTTTCAAAGTGAGACTCATTTAATTTCGAGGGCTGGTGTGTGTGTGAGGAACATTTCATTTTGGGATTGAGGAGTGTATGTGTGTGAGAGAGAGAACCTGTCGCAGCTGCTCTAATCATTTTGGGAGTAACACGACTAATACGACAGCAGTGACACCAGTGTTTCCATTCCTGTGTGTGCATCACAAAATGGCACCCTATTCCCTATATAGTGCACTACGTTTGACCATAGGGCCCAGGTCAAAAGTAGTGCACCAAGGGAATAGGGTGCCATTTGTGACACAGACACAGTCATATCCTGGAGTACAGGAAGAGGAGAGGGACATTTCTAATATGGCTTATATGGGAATTAGGAGACATTGGTTGTGAAGTTTGAATTAGGCTAAAGGGGTTTGTGTCAGACTCAGTGAATGGGGATTGGCTGATTAGTGGACTTGTAGTTCCCAGTTGGATAAGATCACAGCCAAGAGCTGTCAGGTAAGTCCCGCCCTCCCTCTGAGTTTGGCAGGGAATGAGGGAGGAAGGGAGGGAGGACTCTCAAGAGCTTTTTAATTTTCTCCCTCTCTCTCTCTATCCCTTCCTCTTCCCCTCTCTCCCTCTCTCTCTATCCCTTCCTTTTCCTCTCTCTCTCTCTCCCCATCTTGCTCTCTTTCTCCCTCTCTCTCTCCCCCATCTTGCTCTCTTTCTCCCTCTCTCTCTCTCTCCCTCTCTCTCTCTATCCCTTCCTCTTCCCCTCTCTCCCTCTCTCTCTATCCCTTCCTCTTCCCCCCTCTCTCTCTCTCTCTCTCTCCCCATCTTGCTCTCTTTCTCCCTCTCTCTCTCTCCCCATCTTGCTCTCTTTCTCCCTCTCTCCCTCTCTCTCTCTCTCTCTCTCCCTCCATCTCTCTCTATCCCTTCCTCTTCCCCTCTCTCTCTCTCTCTCTCTCAATCTTGCACAATATTGTTGAATGCATTAGAACTTTGCACCAACTTTATGGAAGCCCATTTTCACTCCTATGCCGAGCAAGTGTGCGTGCATTGCAGACTTGACAACAGTGTTGCCAACTCCTCAGTAAGGAAAGTAGCTATTGGCTGTCCTAAAAGTCGCTAGAAATCGCTAAATGACGTCATCACCTAATTTGCATAATTGGCCATGTGCATGTAATTGTGATGGACGCTGTAGGAGAGAGGAATAACGTCGCTGTAGGAGAGAGTAATAACGTCGCTGTAGGAGAGAGGAATAATGTCGTGGGAGAGAGCAATAACATCACTGTAGGAGAGAGGAATAACGTCGCTGTAGGAGAGAGGAATAACGTCGCTGTAGGAGAGAGGAATAATGTCGCTGTAGGAGAGAGGAATAACGTCGCTGTAGGAGAGAGGAATAACGTCACTGTAGGAGAGAGGAATAACGTCGTTGTAGGAGAGAGGAATAACGTCGTTGTAGGAGAGAGGAATAACGTCGCTGTAGGAGAGAGGAATAACGTCGCTGTAGGAGAGAGGAATAACGTCGTGGGAGAGAGGAATAACTTCGTGGGAGAGAGGAATAACGTCGCTGTAGGAGAGAGGAATAACGTCACTGTAGGAGAGAGGAATAACGTCGCTGTAGGAGAGAGGAATAACGTCACTGTAGGAGAGAGGAATAACGTCACTGTAGGAGAGAGGAATAACGTCGCTGTAGGAGAGAGGAATAACGTCGCTGTAGGAGAGAGGAATAACGTCGTGGGAGAGAGGAATAACGTCGCTGTAGGAGAGAGGAATAACGTCGCTGTAGGAGAGAGGAATAACGTCGCTGTAGGAGAGAGGAATAACGTCGCTGTAGGAGAGAGGAATAACGTCGCTGTAGGAGAGAGGAATAACGTCACTGTAGGAGAGAGGAATAACGTCCCTGTAGGAGAGAGGAATAACGTCGCTGTAGGAGAGAGGAATAACGTCACTGTAGGAGAGAGGAATAACGTCGCTGTAGGAGAGAGGAATAACGTCGTGGGAGAGAGGAATAACGTCGCTGTAGGAGAGAGGAATAACGTCGCTGTAGGAGAGAGGAATAACGTCGCTGTAGGAGAGAGGAATAACGTCGCTGTAGGAGAGAGGAATAACGTCACTGTAGGAGAGAGGAATAACGTCACTGTAGGAGAGAGGAATAACGTCCCTGTAGGAGAGAGGAATAACGTCGCTGTAGGAGAGAGGAATAACGTCACTGTAGGAGAGAGGAATAACGTCACTGTAGGAGAGAGGAATAACGTCGCTGTAGGAGAGAGTAATAACGTCGCTGTAGGAGAGAGGAATAACGTTGGGGGAGAGAGGAATAACGTCGCTGTAGGAGAGAGGAATAACGTCGTGGGAGAGAGGAATAACGTCGCTGTAGGAGAGAGGAATAACGTCGCTGTAGGAGAGAGGAATAACGTCGCTGTAGGAGAGAGGAATAACGTCACTGTAGGAGAGAGGAATAACGTCACTGTAGGAGAGAGGAATAACGTCACTGTAGGAGAGAGGAATAACGTCGCTGTGGGAGAGAGGAATAACGTCGCTGTAGGAGAGAGGAATAACGTCGCTGTAGGAGAGAGGAATAACGTCGCTGTAGGAGAGAGGAATAACGTCGTGGGAGAGACAAAAAGTGAGTAAAAAACACCCTAAATATGTTTAGAACTACAAATGAACTTTCTTCTGTCGATTCTTGTTTTTTTTTATGTCACAATTCCAACCCTCCTCCTTTATCCGGATTTGGGAACGGCAAAAGTGACCCAAAAGAGACACTGGCAGAGTTATTTCGTTTTTATTTTAATGTTTTTTTTATTTTTTATTTTTTGTTTTTTTAGTTTAGTTTTCATAATTTGGTTTGGTTTTTGACCTTATGGTCCACTTAGGAGCCTACAACAAGTCACAGTAAAACATGAACATTTTTAACCATAACATTTTTTACATTTTTTTTGTATACAATCTACATTAACAATCTAAATGGACCAAAAAGAGACAATAGAAAAAACTGTCAATGGCAATGTGAGAAAATTATGGTAACTAGTCTGGCCCTAATTCAAGTGAATTGTTATTTTTTTATGTAAGCCAGGGCGGGATCAGCCAGCGGCGGCTTCCTGCATGCGCGATTCATTTGCAGTCTGGACGTGGAGGAGTGAACATCTCCTGCTCTGACTGCAGCGTGAGGACTGGGAGTGCTTTGGGACGGGGGTGGGGCCCACGGCTGCACCCGCTGCTTGTTGAGAAGACTAAGAATGATACGTGCTTTCATGTCAGTCTCCAAAAGTCTCCAATAACACCAGAAAAAGTCGCTAGATTTTTCACTAGTTGCTTTTTTGAAAATGTGTCGCTAGAGGGGTCTGAATACTCGCTAAATATAGTGACAAAGTCACTAAGTTGGCAACACTGCTTGACAACACGTTCACAACACATGTCAGCTGGGAGTGGACCACACCTTGTTGTCTCTGGGCTATTGGACATCATTGACAAAAGTGGGCGTGTACGTAATCCGTACTCCACCCATCCAGACCTGTCATGACGCACTCACTTCCAAATCTGGTTTTGGACGAGACTGACTTTATGACCAAAATGATCCTATTTACACTTTGTAGTCCATTTTGACATTAGAATGAATGTTTCTTACACATCTCAATGCCGTATAGACCATTTATAACCAGAGAAGTTGCTTCTAGGAGGCATTTCCCCTTTAAGGACAGATTGTTCTTCAAGATGTTCAAACGTTCATTGATGTCCAGTAGGGTCAATAGTAATCACAGTGGTTATAGAGGGGGCAACGGGTCAGCACCTCAGGGGTAAATGTCAGTTGACTTTTCATAGCCGAGCATTCAGAGGTTGAGACAGCAGGTGCTGTAGAGAGAGAGAGAGGGAGAGTAAGAGGGAGAGGGAGGGAGAGGGAGGGGGAGGGAGAGGGAGAGAGAGGAAGGTCCGGGACAAGGAAACAGCAGGTCTGGGACAAGGTAGCATGTCCGGTGAACAGGTGAGGTTTCCATAGCCACAGGCAGAACAGCAGGAACTGGATCAGCAGCACGACCAGGTGGACTGGGGACGAGGACAGCCAGGAGTCGTCAGGCCAAGTAGTCCTGAGACATGGTCCTACACTCTTAGAAAAAGAGGTGTTATCTAGAAAAGCAAAGGGTTCTTCAGCTGTCCCCATAGGAAAACCCTTTGAAGAACCCTTTTTGGGAGAGGGTTCTGAATGGAACTCAAAAGGTTCTACCTGGAACCAAAAAGGCTGCTCCTACGGGGACAGCTGAAGAACCCTTTTGGAACCCTTTTTTCTAAGAGTGAAGGGCTCAGGACCTCTGGGATGGGAGAGAGAAAGAGAGAGATGGGAGAATTAGAGGGAGCATACCTAAGGTCACACAGGACACCACATAAGACAGGAGAATTACACCGGGGGGGGGGGGGGGGGGGACACGACGACGACGACACTGTGACCCCCGTCCAAAGTTACCCCCGGACAGGGCCAACCAGGCATAATATAACACCACCCACTTTCTTCTCCTTCTCTCGCTTCCTCCATCTTTCTCTCTACCTCCATCTCTCTCTCTCTCTCTCTCTCTCTCTCTCTCTTTCCCTCCATCTCCTGTGTGCTGTACGTCAGTATTGTGCAGCCAGAGGGTAGTTGGAAACAGCTACTATTAATAAACAATTCCATGTTGCTTAGAGACCCCTGTGACATCGCCGTGGAGACATCACCCTAGCGACAGATACAGCCCTGCCGTCAGACCCTAGGAGAATGGAGGAGAGGTAGAGAGAGATGGGGGAGCAAGGGAGGAGGGGTTTGCCTCTTTGGCTGGGAATAAGGGAGGAGGGAGGGAGACTCAAGAGCTTTTTAATCTTGATCTCTTATCTGTGTCTCTCTCTCTCTCTCCCCCTTCTCTCTGTCCCCACTCTGAATGTAATTGCCGTATGCACAAAGAGCGAGGGATAGGGGAACGAGGGATAGGGAGAACGAGGGAGGAAAGGAGGTGGCGAGGAGAGGAAGAGGAGAGGTGATAACAGCTTAATGTAATCTCACAGTGGAAACTGAAAAAATATATCACCTGCCACAGTTAATAAAATATCACATCCATGTGGCGCTTTCCACTGGAAAGAAAGGTTAACTGATATTTCATATAAATGTACTCTTCTCCACACACGTACACACACGTACGCACACACACATCTTCCTCATAGCTACCGGTGTTAGTTATGAACTTGTTCACAGCAGTCATGTTGGTTGAGACGTTACAGTTTTTTACAATCCCTTTGGCACTATTTTCAGAACCTTGTGGTCATTTTTCAAAACTCTAGACACAAAACTCAAAACGGTCATCACTTGTAACACAGGCTGTCCAATGTTCAAAACATTGCATTGCGCATTCATATCTTTAAAGAAACCTTGCACTTGCAGAGTCATTGGTTCAAATAACTAATTTATCATGAAATACCATAGGAACATTCATTTAGATCACCCACACACAAGATACCGATAGTTTCACTCTGTAGTTGTTCGTTCAATCATTAAATATTGTAGTATAAATATGTGATACATGTTTCATTATGCTACTACACGTAAATACATCACTGTAAAAGGACTAGTAGAGAGAATACTACAGACACAGTGAAATCATTGACCAAAATATGAAATGTATTGAAGAAATACAGTAAAATCACAACATAGGTTTCTTTGAATCAAAGCAAAAATAATTAGCTACAAAAAAAAGGAAAAAACTACAGTAAAACATCAACTGCAGTGTTCCTCACCTGGCTTACTGTAAAAAACAAAACAAAGGATTGATTACTGTATTTCTATATATCTCCCTCAACCCTGTCTTGTGGATTTGGCCACAGGTTCTCATCCACATCACAATGGATGTTTTCATTGGCCAAACATCTTGGGAAGAATCTTCGCGCGAATCCAGGCCTGACACTGGTCTGCCGTGATGTCATTGCATGCGTCATCCATGGCCTGGAGAAGGGTGGCTTGTTCGTGAGGGCGCCTATCATATACCTTCCACCTCCATGTGGAGAAAGATTCCTCAATCTTAGGTCATGCCATCAGCTCTACAGACCTGATTTAGCCCATCAAGGAAGGTTACATTCAAACAGCGAATCATGTGGCTGCCTGCAAATCAATATATAGAGTCACCCCGCTCCTCCGCTCTCTCCACTGGCTTCCAGTCGAAGCTCGCATCCGCTACAAGACCATGGTGCTTGCCTACGGAGCTGTGAGGGGAACGGCACCTCCGTACCTTCAGGCTCTGATCAGGCCTTACACCCAAACAAGGGCACTGCGTTCATCCACCTCTGGCCTGCTCGCCTCCCTACCTCTGAGGAAGCACAGTTCCCGCTCAGCCCAGTCAAAACTGTTCGCTGCTCTGGCACCCCAATGGTGGAACAAGCTCCCTCACGACGCCAGGACAGCGGAGTCAATCACCACCTTCCGGAGACACCTGAAACCCCACCTCTTTAAGGAATACCTGGGATAGGATAAAGTAATCCTTCTAACCCCCCCCCCCCGTAAAAGATTTAGATGCACTATTGTAAAGTGGTTGTTCCACTGGATATTATAAGGTGAATGCACCAATTTGTAAGTCGCTCTGGATAAGAGCGTCTGCTAAATGACTTAAATGTAAATGTAAATGTATATAGAGTAGAGAGCTTTAGATGTTGTTCGACCAAACATTAGAACGGGCAAGATGAGTAATCTAAGCAACTTTGACCCTTGGTAGGATTGTTGATGACACACATGGTGATTCCAGCATCTCAGAAACAGCTGCCTTCCTGGGATTTTTATGCACTACAGTCTCTAGAGTTTACAGAGAATGGTGCGATAAACAAAACACATTCAGTGAGCGACAGTTCTGTGGGCAAAAACACCTTGTTAATGAGAGAGGTCAGAGGAGAACGTCCAGACTCATTCAAGCTAACAGAAAAGCCACAAATGCTCAAATAACAGCTGTTTAAAACAGTGGTGTGCAGCAGGGCATCTCTTAACATACAACACCGTGAATAATTCAGGCTGTTGTGGAGGCAAAAGGGGGTCCTACCCAGTACTAGATAGATGTACCTAATAAAGTGGCCGGTGAGTGTACAGTAATGTCAAAACATGGTCTGGAAAAGTGGTACATGGGACCACAGAAACAGTGTCTGATAAAGAATGATGATGAAATATTACATCCATAGATAATGTAGTCCAATTGGTTCATGATCCACAGTAATTGGTGTCAATGGATCTCGTTATCCTGAAACTTTCATGATCTAAACATGGAATATTGTTTGTCAGTTTCCATACAACTATGCATTAACAGTAATGCAACAGTTACTTATCATTTTGAGCAGGTGTATTAATTGATAGTTAGATCATTGTAATGAAATGAATAGACAGTCATCTCAGATGTAATGTGTGAATTGCATTTTGAAATGGTAATACTTTGATGTTAAGTTGTGTCATTTTGAACAGGTGATTTTAGTTCAATGAACAAATGACCTTATCTTTATGTGGATTGTATTCAAGCAATTGGAAAAAGTATTTGAGTTTTGAAAAATGTGCATTTTGATCATAGGTTGTGAGTTTTGCGTCTAGAGTTTTGTAAAATGACATCAAGGTTCTGAAATTAGAGCCAAAGTGATTGTAAAAAACTGTAACAAGACATGCATGTTCCATATGCTGTGGGTAACATACAAATGAAACTACACACACACACACGCATGAACCTACACACGCACCGCACACACACACACACACACACACACACACACACACACACACACACACACACACACACACACACACACACACACACACACACACACACACACACACACACACACACACTCAGACACACACACACACACAGAGACACAAACACTCAGACACACAGACACCCAGTTCTCCAGTTCTTCATGAAGCTGAACTGAACTGATCTATCTGGAGGAAGATGAAAGGAGGACTTTTGCTCATTGATATAAATAAACGGAGGGAGAGAGGGATGAGACGAGGCCGTGTAGGAGGGGTGATATCCTTGGGGCAAACCAACGGAGGAGGCAGGAGGGAGGAATGGGGAGACTATCGAAAGGGAGAAAGAGAGAAGGGGGAGGGGGATAGAAGGGAGGAGAAAGTAAGAGAGAGAAGGAGTGTAGAGGGAAGGAAGGAAGGAAGGAAGGAAGGAAGGAAGGAAGGAAGGAAGGAAGGAAGGAAGGAAAGAAAGAAGGAAGGAAGGAAGGAAGGAAGGGAGTGAGGATGAGTGGAGGGAGAGGGAGATAGAGAGAGCAGGAAGATAGAGAGTGGAGGAGTGTAGAGAGAGAGAGAGAGAAGGAGAGGGAGGAGGTTACAGAATGTAAGACTGAAAAATCTGAAGAAATTAGATGTTCCGCTACATACGATTACAATGCAACCATCAAAGGGGTGTGTGTGTGTGTGTGTGTGTGTGTGTGTGTGTGTGTGTGTGTGTGTGTGTGTGTGTGTGTGTGTGTGTGTGTGTGTGTGTGTGTGTGTGTGTGTGTGTGTGTGTGTGTGTGTAAAATTGGAGTATGTTCAACTCTAGCTTCTTTCTCTCTACAGGCCTAGCTAGCTGCTCTGCACTCTGGGACTCTTATATAAAGAATACATTTTGATTGAGCTGTTTTCTATTCAAATGGACAGCCCTCCAAACAATACATTTTGATAATGAATTTACATATCGAACATATAACTGATAGATGAGGCCCTCTAAGGCCTTCAGCTGCTCTGCTGGGATGCTGGGAAGATTACTATTCTGCAGGACCTGGTTTATGGGAAATGTTGGAATCCTGAGGCTTGGTTCACGACTTTGAGTGTACAATGTGGTAAACTAAAACATCATGATTAAATATTAAAATACATGAGGCTTGACATCTGCATCTAAAACTTGTTTCCACAATTCCATGTTTTATGAAAATATAATAATTTTTCATCCAGGCTCCAACCAACTGAGTCAGAACTGTTGAAATTCTACATTCTTTTCTATAACAGAACTGTTGAAATTCTACATTATTTTCTATAACAGAACTGTTGAAATTCTACATTCTTTTCTATAACAGAACTGTTGAAATTCTACATTCTTTTCTATAACAGAACTGTTGAAATTCTACATTCTTTTCTATAACAGAAATGTTGAAATTAGACATTATTTTCTATAACAAAACCATTAAAATTCTACAATTATTTTATGTAATAGAAGTGTTGAATTCTACACATTCTTCTCTCTTGTTCTCTACAGTGAATACCGGTTTTGTCACGTCCTGACCAGTATAAGGGGTTATTTGTTATTGTAGTTTGGTCAGGACGTGGCAGGGGTGTGTTTGTTTTGTGTTGTCGGGTTTTTTGGGGTATTGTTCTATGTATTTCTAGTTGTTCTATTTCTATGTTAGTTTTGGGAACGACCTCCAATTAGAAGCAGCTGGTTGTCGTTGCTTCTAATTGGAGGCCATATTTATATGGGTTTATTTTCTCTTGTGTTTGTGGGTGGTTGTTTCTCTGTATAGTAGTACTGTACAGCACTGGCGGTCTTGTTTAGTGGTCAAGGTTAAAATAAAATCTAAGTATGGACACTTACCACGCTGCGTATTGGTCTGATATTTCTTACTCCTCATCTTTAGATGAAGCTTATAACAGATTTCCAGGACACATTCAACCTAGTCCTGGACAGAAAAACATGCTCAATGGGGACTCTTGATCTAGAGTTAGTCTGTCTGGGAAACCAGCACTCAGTGTAAAATGCTGGTCTTCCCAATAGTGTCAGTTGAGGTTGAGACAAGACACACACAGAAGACATGGTGGATTAGTTGACAGCAACAGGTTTAATTGAGCTCTATCAGATCTCCCTGTTAAAGTCTACCTCACCTAATGTATACCCAGGCATTATATCTACCAGGGCATTATATCAACCCAGGGCATTATATCTACCCAGGCATTATATCTACCAGGGCATTATATCTACCCAGGGAATTATATCTACCAAGGCATTATATCTATCTACACAGGGCATTATATCTACCAGGGCATTATATCTACCCAGGGCATTATACCTGCCCAGGCATTATATCTACCAGGGCATTATATATACCAGGGCATTATATATACCCAGGGAATTATATCTACCCAGGCATTATATCTACCAGGGCATTAAATCTACCCAGGCATTATATCTACACAGGGCATTATATCTACCAGGGCATTATATCTACACAGGGCATTATATCTACACAGGGCATTATATATACCAGGGCATTATATCTACCCAGGACATTATATCTACACAGGGCATTATATATACCAAGGGCATCATATCTACCCAGGCATTACACCTACCCAGGGCATTATATCTACCCAGGGCACTATATCTACACAGGGCATTATATCTACCAGGGCATTATATCTACCCAGGCATTATATCTACCCAGGGAATTATATCTACCAGGGAATTATATCTACCAGGGCATTATATTTACCCAGGGCATTATATATACCCAGGCATTATATCTACACAGGACATATCTACCAGGGCATTATATCTACCCAGGACATTATATCTACCCAGGCATTATATCTACCCAGGACATATCTACCAGGGCATTATATCTACCCAGGACATTATATCTACCCAGGCATTATATCTACCAGGGCATTATATATCTACCCAGGGCATTATATCTACCCTGGGAATTATATCTACCCAGGGCATTCTATCTACCCAGGGCATTATATCTACCCAGGCATTATATCTACCAGGGCATTATATCTACCCAGGGCATTATATCTACCCAGGGCATTATATCTACCAGGCCATTGTATCTAGCCAGGGCATTATATCTACCCAGGGCATTGTATCTACAGGGCATTATATCTACCCTGGGAATTATATCTACCAGGGCATTATATCTACCAGGGCATTATATCTACAGGGCATTGTGCCTACCAGGGTATTATATCTACCAGGGTATTATATCTACCAGGGCATTATATCTACCAGGGCATTATATCTACCAGGGCATTATATCTATAGGGCATTGTATCTACCAGGGTATTATGTCTACCAGGGTATTATATCTACCAGGGCATTATATCTACCAGGGTATTATATCTACCGGGCATTGTATCTACAGAGTATTATATCTACCAGGGTATTATATCTACAGGGCATTATATCTACCAGGGTATTATACCTACCAGGGCATTATATCTACCAGGGCATTATATCTACAGGGCATTATAGCTACCCAGGGTATTATATCTACCAGGGTATTATATCAACAGGGAATTGTATCTACAGGGTATTATATCTACCAGGGTATTATATCTACAGGGCATTATATCTACAGGGCATTGTATCTACAGGGTATTATATCTACCAGGGTATTATATCTACCCAGGGCATTATATCTACAGGGCATTGTATCTACCAGGGCATTATATCTACAGGGCATTGTAACTACAGGGCATTATATCTACAGGGCATTGTATCTACAGGGCATTACATCTACAGGGCATTGTATCTACTGGGTATTATATCTACCAGGGCATGGTATCTACCAGGGCATTATATCTACAGGGTATTATATCTACCAGGGCATTATATCTACCAGGCCATTGTATCTAGCCAGGGCATTATATCTACAGGGCATTGTGCCTACCAGGGTATTATATCTACCAGGGTATTATATCTACCAGGGCATTATATCTACCAGGGCATTATATCTACCAGGGCATTATATCTACCAGGGTATTATATCTACCAGGGTATTATATCTACCAGGGCATTATATCTACCAGGGTATTATATCTACTGGGCATTGTATCTACAGAGTATTATATCTACCAGGCTATTATATCTACAGGGCATTATATCTACCAGGGTATTATATCTACCAGGGCATTATATCTACCAGGGCATTATATCTACAGGGCATTATATCTACCCAGGGTATTATATCTACCAGGGTATTATATCAACAGGGAATTGTATCTACAGGGTATTATATCTACCAGGGTATTATATCTACAGGGCATTATATCTACAGGGCATTGTATCTACAGGGTATTATATCTACCAGGGTATTATATCTACCAGGGCATTATATCTACAGGGCATTGTATCTACCAGGGCATTATATCTACAGGGCATTGTAACTACAAGGCATTATATCTACAGGGCATTGTATCTACAGGGCATTACATCTACAGGGCATTGTATCTACAGGGCATGGTATCTACCAGGGCATGGTATCTACCAGGGCATTATATCTACAGGGTATTATATCTACCAGGGCATTATATCTACAGGGCATTGTATCTACCAGGGTATTATATCTACAGGGCATTGTATCTACAGGGCATTGTATCTACAGGGCATTCTATCTACCAGGGTATTATATCTACCAGGGCATTATATCTACCCAGGGAATTATATCTACAGGGCATTGTATCTACCAGGGTATTATATCTACACGGCATTGTATCTACAGGGCATTGTATCTACAGGGCATTGTATCTACCAGGGCATTATATCTACAGGGCATTGTATCTACAGGGCATTATATCTACAGGGCATTATATCTACCAGGGTATTATATCTACCAGGGTATTATATCTACAGGGCATTATATCTACCAGGGTATTATATCTACAGGGCATTGTATCTACAGGGTATTAAATCTACCAGGGTATTATATCTACAGGGCATTGTATCTACCAGGGTATTATATCTACAGGGCATTCTATCTACAGGGCATTATATCTACCAGGGCATTGTTTCTACCAGGGTATTATATCTACCAGGGCATTATATCTACCAGGGTATTATATCTACAGGGCATTGTATCTACCAGGGTATTATATCTACAGGGCATTGTATCTACAGGGTATTATATCTACCAGGGCATTATATCTACAGGGCATTGTATCTACAGGGCATTGAATCTACAGGGCATTATATCTACCAGGGCATTGTATCTACAGGGCATTATATCTACCAGGGCATTGTATCTACCAGGGTATTATATCTACAGGGCATTGTATCTACAGGGCATTATATCTACAGGGCATTGTAACTACAGGGCATTATATCTACAGGGCATTGTATCTACAGGGCATTACATCTACAGGGTATTATATCTACCAGGGCATTGTATCTACAGGGCATTACATCTACAGGGTATTATATCTACAGGGCATTGTATCTACCAGGGTATTTTATCTACAGGGCATTGTATCTACAGGGCATTATATCTACAGGGCATTGTAACTACAGGGCATTATATCTACAGGGCATTGTATCTACAGGGCATTGTATCGACAGGGTTTTATATCTACCAGGGCATTATATCTACCAGGGTATTATATCTACAGGGCATTATATCTACCAGGGCATTATATCTACAGGGCATTATATCTACAGGGTATTATATCTACCAGGGCATTATATCTACCAGGGCATTATATCTACAGGGCATTGTATCTACAGGGTATTGTATCTACCAGGGTATTATATCTACAGGGCATTATATCTACCAGGGTATTATATCTACCAGGGCATTATATCTACCAGGGCATTATATCTACAGGGCATTATATCTACCCAGGGTATTATATCTACCAGGGTATTATATCAACAGGGAATTCTATCTACAGGGTATTATATCTACCAGGGTATTATATCTACAGGGCATTATATCTACAGGGCATTGTATCTACAGGGTATTATATCTACCAGGGTATTATATCTACCAGGGCATTATATCTACAGGGCATTGTATCTACCAGGGCATTATATCTACAGGGCATTGTAACTACAAGGCATTATATCTACAGGGCATTGTATCTACAGGGCATTACATCTACAGGGCATTGTATCTACAGGGTATTATATCTACCAGGGCATGGTATCTACCAGGGCATTATATCTACAGGGTATTATATCTACCAGGGCATTATATCTACAGGGCATTGTATCTACCAGGGTATTATATCTACAGGGCATTGTATCTACAGGGCATTGTATCTACAGGGCATTGTATCTACCAGGGTATTATATCTACCAGGGCATTATATCTACCCAGGGAATTATATCTACAGGGCATTGTATCTACCAGGGTATTATATCTACACGGCATTGTATCTACAGGGCATTGTATCTACAGGGCATTGTATCTACCAGGGTATTATATCTACAGGGCATTGTATCTACAGGGCATTATATCTACAGGGCATTATATCTACCAGGGTATTATATCTACCAGGGTATTATATCTACAGGGCATTATATCTACCAGGGTATTATATCTACAGGGCATTGTATCTACAGGGTATTACATCTACCAGGGTATTATATCAACAGGGAATTGTATCTACAGGGTATTATATCTACCAGGGCATTATATCTACAGGGCATTATATCTACAGGGCATTGTATCTACAGGGTATTATATCTACCAGGGTATTATATCTACCAGGGCATTATATCTACAGGGCATTGTATCTACCAGGGCATTATATCTACAGGGCATTGTAACTACAAGGCATTATATCTACAGGGCATTGTATCTACAGGGCATTACATCTACAGGGCATTGTATCTACAGGGTATTATATCTACCAGGGCATGGTATCTACCAGGGCATTATATCTACAGGGTATTATATCTACCAGGGCATTATATCTACAGGGCATTGTATCTACCAGGGTATTATATCTACAGGGCATTGTATCTACAGGGCATTGTATCTACAGGGCATTGTATCTACCAGGGTATTATATCTACCAGGGCATTATATCTACCCAGGGAATTATATCTACAGGGCATTGTATCTACCAGGGTATTATATCTACACGGCATTGTATCTACAGGGCATTGTATCTACAGGGCATTGTATCTACCAGGGCATTATATCTACAGGGCATTGTATCTACAGGGCATTATATCTACAGGGCATTATATCTACCAGGGTATTATATCTACCAGGGTATTATATCTACAGGGCATTATATCTACCAGGGTATTATATCTACAGGGCATTAAATCTACCAGGGTATTATATCTACAGGGCATTGTATCTACCAGGGTATTATATCTACAGGGCATTGTATCTACAGGGTATTATATCTACCAGGGCATTATATCTACAGGGCATTGTATCTACAGGGCATTGAATCTACAGGGCATTATATCTACCAGGGCATTGTATCTACAGGGCATTATATCTACCAGGGCATTATATCTACCAGGGTATTATATCTACCAGGGTATTATATCTACAGGGCATTGTATCTACAGGGCATTATATCTACAGGGCATTGTAACTACAGGGCATTATATCTACAGGGCATTGTATCTACAGGGCATTACATCTACAGGGTATTATATCTACCAGGGCATTGTATCTACAGGGCATTACATCTACAGGGTATTATATCTACAGGGCATTGTATCTACCAGGGTATTATATCTACAGGGCATTGTATCTACAGGGCATTATATCTACAGGGCATTGTAACTACAGGGCATTATATCTACAGGGCATTGTATCTACAGGGCATTGTATCTACAGGGTATTATATCTACCAGGGCATTATATCTACCAGGGTTTTATATCTACAGGGCATTATATCTACCAGGGCATTATATCTACAGGGCATTATATCTACAGGGTATTATATCTACCAGGGCATTATATCTACCAGAGCATTATATCTACAGGGCATTGTATCTACAGGGTATTGTATCTACAGGGTCTTATATCTACCAGGGTATTATATCTACCCAGGGAATTGTATCTACAGGGTATTATATCTACCAGGGTATTATATCTACCAGGGTATAATATCTACAGGGCATTGTATCTACAGGGTATTATATCTAGACATGGATACTCTTCTTGCGGCTTGTCTGTTTCTGTCCCTCCCTTATGGTGGCTGGTAGCCTAGAAAAAAATCTGCCGATGTGCCCTCGAGCAAGGTAATTAATCCTAATTTCTCTGGATAAGAGCGTCTAGTAAAATGGCCACATACTGATATCATAACAGGTTCTGTATGGAGAGGTGATATGCCCTCGAGCAAGGCACTTAATCCTAATTTCTCTGGATAAGAGCGTCTACT
Source organism: Salmo salar (assembly GCF_965601325.2). Lineage (NCBI taxonomy): Eukaryota > Metazoa > Chordata > Actinopteri > Salmoniformes > Salmonidae > Salmo > Salmo salar. The sequence goes on from NC_138298.1 coordinate 30,940,956, forward strand.
AAAATGGCCACATACTGATATCATAACAGGTTCTATATGGAGAGCTGATGTGCCAGAGTCAGATGGAACACCTTGAGTTGTCCATTAACACAACTGTAAAGAGAGGAATGACAACCCCGGGATGGAAGGATGACTGCTGTGTTGGAGGAAAAAGGAAGAAAACAGATTTGTCAACCACTGGGCCAGTGATTAAATCTCAGAGGAGACCTCTCTTTCTCCTTCCTCCCTCTCTGTCGCTTTCTTTCTCCTCTCCCCTATCTCTCTCTGTCTCCCAGTCTCTGTTGTCAGAAGCAGGGTAACAGCTAAATCTCTATGGTATTATCTCTTGCAGTTCACATCAAAGAGTTAGTGCTGAACCCCCCCAAACCCTCCCAAAACTCCACTAAACGCTTAAACAGTTCCTCCTGGGTGTGTGTGTGGTGTGGGTGATTGATATTAGGAAATGAGTGGATCAAGATGTGATTGATATGTAACTGGGGGAGAACTGTCGACCTATCAACAACACACCCGTGTTGGTCTGCATGCGCCAGGTGTATGCGACTGTTAATTGAGGGCGTGGCCTTGTGTTTAAAAGCCCTCCTGTTTGTGTCAATCAGGGGATCCCCTTACTGTGTACAGGCTTGCGCGTCTTGGGAGTACAGGTACGGTGGCTGTGGCCTAGACCAAATTGATGATGAGAATGGATCGTGAGTATGTTTATGGCAAATGTGCACATAGTCACTGGTACCCGTTTCCCTTCTCTCATGGCACGTCTCCCTAGGTATGTTGTATTGAATTGTGAGTGAAACCATCCTACATCCTACCATCCTACTGAGTGGCGCAGCGGTCTAAGGAACTGCATCTCAGTGCTTGAGGTGTCACTAAAGACACCCTGGTTTGAATCCAGGCTGTATCACAACCGGCTGTGATTGGGAGTCCCATATGGCGGCGCACAATTGGCCCAGCGTCGTCAGGGTTTGGTCGGGGTAGGCTGTTATTGTAAATAAGAATTTGTTCTTAATTGACTTGCCTACTTAAATAAAGGTTCAATGAAATAAATAAAACAAATCATCCCATTTCTCCACCTGATACATTTAGATTGAACACTCGTCTATGATGAAGTTAATCTATGATAAGTAGCTGTAACATCATCTGTTGACAGAAAGAGTATTGAATACAAAACCATGGAAGTTTCTGTCCAAGAACAATCTCGTATCAAGTTGCTTCAAAATTGTGAGTAAAGCAGCCCATATCATCACCATGCTCCACTTCCTGACAGAAAGAACCTGTGTGTACCAGCCTATATTATCCCTATGCTCCACTTGCTGACAGAAAGAACCTGTGTGTGCCAGCCTATATCATCCCCATGCTCCACTTTCTGATAGAAACAACCTGTGTGCCAGCCTATATCATCCCCATGCTCCACTTCCTGACAGAAAGAACCTGTGTGTACCAGCCTATATCATCCCCATGCTCCACTTTCTGATAGAAACAACCTGTGTGCCAGCCTATATCATCCCCATGCTCCACTTCCTGATAGAAAGAACCTGTGTGTACCAGCCTATATCATCCCCATGCTCCACTTTCTGATAGAAACAACCTGTGTGCCAGCCTATATCATCCCCATGCTCCACTTCCTGATAGAAAGAGCCTGTGTCCCAGCCTATATCATCCCCATGCTCCACTTCCTGATAGAAAGAACCTGTGTGTGCCAGCCTATATCATCCCCATGCTCCACTTCCTGATAGAAAGAGCCTGTGTCCCAGCCTATATCATCCCCATGCTCCACTTCCTGATAGAAAGAACCTGTGTGTGCCAGCCTATATCATCCCCATGCTCCACTTCCTGATAGAAAGAACCTGTGTGTGCCAGCCTATATCATCCCCATGCTCCACTTCCTGATAGAAAGAGCCTGTGTCCCAGCCTATATCATCCCCATGCTCCACTTCCTGATAGAAAGAACCTGTGTGTACCAGCCTATATTATCCCCATGCTCCACTTGCTGACAGAAAGAACCTGTGTGTGCCAGCCTATATCATCCCCATGCTCCACTTCCTGATAGAAACAACCTGTGTGCCAGCCTATATCATCCCCATGCTCCACTTCCTGATAGAAAGAACCTGTGTGTGGCAGCCTATATCATCCCCATGCTCCACTTCCTGATAGAAAGAGCCTGTGTCCCAGCCTATATCATCCCCATGCTCCACTTCCTGATAGAAAGAACCTGTGTGTGCCAGCCTATATCATCCCCATGCTCCACTTCCTGATAGAAAGAACCTGTGTGTGCCAGCCTATATCATCCCCATGCTCCACTTCCTGACAGAAACAACCTGTATGTGGCAGCCTATATCATCCCCATGCTCCACTTCCTGATAGAAACAACCTGTGTGTGTTATGTCTAGCTTAGTCCTGAGGACCTTGCCACGCGTCTAAACATGGTGGTGTAGTATGGCTAAAGGGAGTAAATATTACTAGGACAGGTAGTAGATATTACTAGGACAGGTAGTAGATATTACTAGGACAGGTAGTAGATATTTATATGTAAACCATTAATTAATATGTAAATATAAGATATAGAGGACAGGTAATAGATATTTATATGTAAATAATTAATTCATGAATATGTAAATAGAAGATATAGAGGACAGGTAGTAGATATTTATTTGTAAATCATTAATTCATGAATTTGTAAATAGAAGATATAGAGGACAGGTAGTAGATATTTATATGTAAATCATTAATTAATGAATATGTAAATAGAAGATATAGAGGACAGGTAATAGATATTAATATGTAAATCATGAATTCATGAATATGTAAATAGAAGATATAGAGGACAGGTAATAGATATTAATATGTAAATCATGAATTCATGAATATGTAAATAAAAGATATAGAGGACAGAAGTTACAGGTACAGTGATGTTTCAATTCAAACACACGGAGAACAGCGCAAACGTATGAATATCGGCAATTAGCATATTTATTTTTAACCTCCCCCTTTCACCAGTCAAGTCTCAGCATGTCAACCTATCAGCCGCAGTTCTCAAAATTAGCAGCAATTAATGGTAAAGGGCTTCTTTGCAACGCATTAAAAAACGTTGGAAAGTAGTGTGAATTGAAGACAAAGGTCTAATTGTGTAGTCCCATTAAGGTAACATGGTGACAGGTTCAGTCTCTGACACAAGGGAGGGTGTGTGTGTGTGTGTGTGTAAGAAGGGTGAGGGGTAGGGGAATGGCATTGAATGGAGAGAGAGACACAAGGTGATCTGAAGCTTGACAGAGAGGGAGAGAGACAGAAAGAAAGAGAACATTACATTTCATAAAGCGTAAACATTGGAGAGAGAGAGAGATTGGCAAAAAAAGAGAGAAAGAGAGGAGAGAGGAAATGCCAAGAAAAGCATAGCAATGCACACACACCACACACACACACACACACACACACACACACACACACACACACACACACACACACACACACACACACACACACACACACACACACACACACACACACACACACACACACACACACACACCACACACACACACACACCTAACCAGATGCCTGTCAGCAAAATAAAGATTAAGAAATAGCAACCACTTCAGAGAAAGGAGGAATGGATAGCTGGTCCTCTCATCCACTCTTGTCTCAGGGCCATGCCTTCTTCTAGACTGGCAATCTTTGATAACGACTGAAAGAACGAGGGAGGCGCAGGGGGAAAAGGGGGAGGGAGAGATATGAGACAGGGAGAGGAAGTGAAGGAGAGGAAAATAGAGTAAGGCAGAGGGGAGGAGAGGGAGATGGGAGAGAGAGTAAGGGAAAGACAGAGAGGAAGAGAGAGCTAGGCCAGGGGAGACAGAGAGAGAGAGAGGAGAGAGAGAGCGAGAGAGAGAGAGAGAAGGCCAGGAGAGAGAGAGAGAGAGAGAGAGAGAGAGAGAGTAGGCCAGGAGAGAGCAGAGGAAGAGAGAAGAGAGAGAGAGAGAGAGTAGGCAAGGAGAGACAGTGAGAGCGAGAGAGAGAGAGAGAGAGAGAGAGAGAGAGAGAGAGAGAGAGAGAGAGAGAGAGGCAGGAGAGACAGAGAGCCAGGAGAGACAGAGAGTGAGAGCGAGAGAGAGAGATCAATAGAGCGAGAGCGAGAGGAAGAGAGCAAGAGCGAGAGAGAAAGAGAGTGAGAGGGAGAGAGACAGTAGGCCAGGAGAGAGAGAGAGGAGGAGCGAGAGAGCGAGAGAGAAGGCCAGGAGAGAGACAGAGGAAGAGAGCGAGAGAGAAAGAGAGAGAGCGAGAGAGAGCAGGCCAGGAGAGACAGAGAGGAAGAGAGACAGAGAGAGAGAGAGAACGAGAGGGAGCAGGCCAGGAGAGACAGAGAGGAAGAGAGAGAGAGTAACATGTCAGCCCCTCTCCATGCATGTCAGACCATCTCCAATTATGTCAGCCCCTCTCTGGCTAAAAAACGAGTCAGTGGTTCTAGTGAGCATCAACTGACGTTTCACACTTTTTGACTTGTTCTACCTGCAACATGCAGACCTGACACACGCACACGTTTGGTGAACTAACATTTGATGCCAACACACATTTACTGTCAGGGAATCCCAGACCTACCTACCTTTTCTACCCCTGCACGAACACACATAGAGTTGAAGTCGGAAGTTTACATACACCTTAGCCAAATACATTTAAACTCAGTTTTTCACAATTCCTGACATTTAATCCTAGTAAAACTTCCCTGTCTTAGGTCAGTTAGGATCACCACTTTATTTTAAGAATGTGAAATGTCAGAATAATAGTAGAGAGAATGATTTATTTCAGCTTTTATTTCTTTTTATTTCATCACATTCCCAGTGGGTCAGAAGTTTACATAAACTCAATTAGTATTTGGTAGCATTGCCTTTAAATTGTTTAACTTGGGTCAAACGTTTCGGGTATCCTTCCACAAGCTTCCCACAATAAGTTGGGTGAATATTGACCCATTCCTCCTGACAGAGCTGGTGTAACGGAGTCAGGTTTGTAGGCCTCCTTGCTCACACCTGCTTTTTCAGTTCTGCCCACACATTTTCTATAGGACTGAGGTCAGGGCTTTGTGATGGCCACTCCAATACCTTGACTTTGTTGTCCTTAAGCCATTTTGCCACAACTTTGGAAGTATGCTTGGGGTCATTGTCCATTTGGAAGACCCATTTGCGACCAAGCTTTAACTTCCTGACTGATGTCTTGAGATGTTGCTTCAATTTTTCCACATAATTTTCCTACTCATGATGCCATCTATTTTGTGAAGTGCACCAGTCTCTCCTGCAGCAAAGCACCCCCACAACATGATGCTGCCACCCCCGCGCTTCACGGTTGGGATGGTGTTCTTTGGCTTGCAAGGCTCCCCCTTTTTCCTCCAAACATAACAATTGTCATTATGGCCAAACAATTCTATTTTTGTTTCATCAGACCAGAGGACATTTCTCCAAAAAGTACGATCTTTGTCCCTGTGTAGTTACAAACTGTAGTCTGGCTTTTTTTTATGGCGGTTTTGGAGCAGTGGCTTCTTCCTTGCTGAGCGGCCTTTCAGATTATGTCAATATAGGACTCGTTTTACTGTGGATATAGATGCTTTTGTACCTGTTTCCTCCAGCATCTTCACAAGGTCCTTTGCTGTTGTTCTAGGATTGATTTGCAATTTTCGCACCAAAGTACGTTCATCTCTAGGAGACAGAACGTGTCTCCTTCCTGAGCGGTATGATGGCTGCGTGGTCCCATGGTGTTTATACTTGCATACTATTGTTTGTACCGAAAGAATGTGGTACCTTCAGGCGTTTGGAAATTGCTCCCATGGATGAACCAGACATGTGGAGGTCTTCAGTTTATTTTCTCAGCTTTTGGCAGATTTCTTTTGATTTTCCCATAATGTCAAGCAAAGAGGCACTGAGTTTGAAGGTAGGCCTTGAAATACATATACAGGTACACCTCCAATTGACTGAAATTATGTCAGTTAGCCTATCAGAAGCTTCTAAAGCCATGACATCATTTTCTGGAATTTCCAAGCTGTTTAAAGGTACAGTTAACTTAGTGCATGTAAACATCTGACCCACTGGAATTGTGATACAGTGAATTATAAGTGAAATAATCTGTCTGTAAACAATTGTTGGAAAAATTACTTGTGTCATGCACAAAATAGATGTCCTAACGGACTTGACAAAACTATAGTTTGTTAACAAGAAATTTGTGGAGTGGTTGAAAAACAAGTTTTAATGACACCAACCTAAGTGTATGTTAAACTTCCGACTTCAACTGTACATACCTCTCTTCACCCAATTGCCCCCCCCCCCCCCCCCCCCACACACACACACACACACACACACACACACACACACACACACACACACACACACACACACACACACACACACACACACTTAGCCTCACACCTTAACCCACATGAACCTTTTCGGTCACACATTTTTTGCATCGTCCAGATTTCTCTGTAGATGGTCATTCTATCTGTTGATAAGCAACTGCTTGCTAAAGTTATGGTTTGTCACACCCTGATCTGTTTCACCTTTCTTTGTGCTTGTCTCCACCCCCCTCCAGGTGTTGCCCATCTTCCCTATTATCCCGTGAGTATTTATACCTGTGTTCTCTGTTTGTCTGTTGACAGTTTGTTTCGTTTGTGAAACCTACCAGCTTTTGTTCCCCTTCTCCTGTCAGTTTCTTGCTCCTGTTTCCTAGTCCTTCCCACTTTTTACCCATCAGCCTGCCCTGAGTCTGCCTGCCGTACTATACCTTGCCCCCACCTCACTGGATTACTGATCCTGCCTGCCCTGAACCTGAGACTGCCTGCCGTTCTGGACCCTTTGCACCCTCTCTGGATTGATGACCTCTACCTGCCATTGACCTGTCGTTTGCCCGCCCCTCTATTAGAAATACACTTTTGATTCTTCAACACAAAACATTTTCTGCATCTGGGTCATACCTGAAACCTGATACGGTTATATTTATAATAAGGGTTAGGGTTAGATTTATAATAAGGATTAGGGTTATATTTATAATAAAGGTTTGGGTTATATTTATAATAAGGGTTAGGGTTATATTTATAATAAGGGTTAGGGTTATATTTATAATAAGGGTTAGGGTTATATTTATAATAAGAGGTTATGGGTTATTATTTATAATAAGGGTTAGGGTTATATTTATAATAAGGGTTAGGGTTATATTTATAATAAGGGTTAGGGTTATATTTATAATAAGGGTTAGGGTTAGTATTTATAATAAGGGTTAGGGTTATATTTATAATAAGGGGTAGGGTTAGATTTATAATAAGGGTTAGGGTTAGATTTATAATAAGGGTTAGGGTTAGATTTGTAATAAGGGTTAGGGTTAGATTTATAATAAGGGTTAGGGTTATATTTATAATAAGGGTTAGGGTTATATTTATAATTAGGGTTATATTTATAATAAGGGTTAGGGTTATATTTATAATAAGTGTTAGGGTTATATTTATAATAAGGGTTAGGGTTATATTTATAATAAGGGTTAGGGTTAGATTTATAATAAAGGTTAGGGTTAGATTTATAATAAAGGTTAGGGTTAGATTTATAATAAGGGTTAGGGTTAGATTTGTAATAAGGGTTAGGGTTATATTTATAATAAGGGTTAGGGTTATATTTATTATAAGGGTTAGGGTTATATTTATAATAAGGGTTAGGGTTAGATTTATAATAAAGGTTAGGGTTAGATTTATAATAAAGGTTAGGGTTAGATTTATAATAAGGGTTAGGGTTAGATTTGTAATAAGGGTTAGGGTTAGATTTATAATAAGGGTTAGGGTTATATTTATAATAAGGGTTAGGGTTAGATTTATAATAAGGGTTAGTAGATAGTTAGTTGAAATGTTACTGATAGTCTGTAGAGCTTCTACAGATGGACTATCCAAATAAAGTGTTACCAACCTTTCCCCTGGAAGAATAAAAATCCCTCCATAACCTTTCCCCACTTTCTCCTTCCCACTTAAATGCCACCTGGCTAAAAGGCAAGTATCCAAATGTCTCATTAGAATATGTGGGATTGGGGGGTGGGGGGGGGGGGGTACTATTATCCCTCCTCTCCTCCTCTGCCTGGCTGCCTGGCTCCTTGGACATAATCCATCCCTCATTACTTAGCTCTGTGATTAACACAGACGCTTTGTGTGTGTGTGTGTGTGTGTGTGTGGTGTGATTATCCCTGGAGGGTGTGAATGTAGATCTGAGCACGTTCTAGTGATGATGTGACATTTAAACTCAGCAGACACACAGTGACCTGATGTCTTTAAGAGAGGATATTAATAATATCATAGTTCCTCTCCCTGGGCCTTTGACACTGTCTCTACCAGAGACAGAGAGACAGAGAGACAGAGAGAGAGAGAGAGAGAGAGCGAGACAGAGAGAAGAGAGAGAGAGAAGCCAAAGAACTTTACTCATGTATTTTTCAATTATTACCGCAAAGCATATTGGTATAAACAGACAGGCATGTGCTCAAACACACACACACACATGCACGTTCACACGCACATTCTCAATCTACACAGTCACAAGGAACACGTAGGCCTAGCTTTGTTTGCGTGGTCTTGGTGCTAACAGCACAATACATGGGTAATTGGCTGTAACCACGGCTACAGAGGGAACAGTTTGTGTCTGAGCACCTTGTTCCTTCCTGCTAGTGGCTGATGTGTTGTGATGAAATCAGACCGTCAGTACATATAGTGTCTGAGGGGTCCTTGACTTGACCCTGGTGGTCATCACATACTATGCCTAGGGCTGTGCCCCTAATGGCACCCTCTTACCTACACTACCAGTCAAAAGTTTGGACACACCTACTCATTCCAGGGTTGTCATCCATGACAGAGAGGTCTTTGAGTGGGCAGGCCTTCCCTGGGAGGAAAAGCAGGTCTGTCTCGTCGAGGTTGAGTTTGAGGTGGAGGGTCGACAAGGTATAGAGGACAGATAGAAGATATAGAGGACAGATAGAAGGTATAGAGGACAGATAGAAGGTATAGAGGACAGATAGAAGGTATAGAGGACAGATAGAAGGTATAGAGGACAGATAGAAGATATAGAGGAGGACAGATAGAAGGTATAGAGGACAGATAGAAGGTATAGAGGACAGATAGAAGATATAGAGGAGGACAGATAGAAGGTATAGAGGACAAATAGAAGATATAGAGGAAGACAGATAGAAGGTATAGAGGACAGATAGAAGGTATAGAGGACAAATAGAAGGTATAGAGGACAAATAGAAGATATAGAGGAGGACAGATAGAAGGTATAGAGGACAGATAGAAGGTATAGAGGACAGATAGAAGGTATAGAGGACAGATAGAAGGTATAGAGGACAGATAGAAGATATAGAGGAGGACAGATAGAAGGTATAGAGGACAGATAGAAGGTATAGAGGAGGACAGATAGAAGGTATAGAGGACAGATAGAAGGTATAGAGGACAGATAGAAGGTATAGAGGAGGACAGATAGAAGGTATAGAGGACAAATAGAAGGTATAGAGGACAAATAGAAGATATAGAGGAAGACAGATAGAAGGTATAGAGGACAGATAGAAGGTATAGAGGACAAATAGAAGATATAGAGGAGGACAGATAGAAGGTATATAGAGGACAAATAGAAGATATAGAGGAGGACAGATAGAAGGTATAGAGGACAAATAGAAGATATAGAGGAGGACAGATAGAAGGTATAGAGGACAGATAGAAGACATAGAGGAGGACAGATAGAAGGTATAGAGGACAAATAGAAGATATAGAGGAGGACAGATAGAAGGTATAGAGGACAGATAGAAGGTATAGAGGACAGATAGAAGGTATAGAGGACAGATAGAAGGTATAGAGGAAAGATAGAAGGTATAGAGGACAAATAGAAGATATAGAGGAGGACAGATAGAAGGTATAGAGGACAAATAGAAGGTATAGAGGACAAATAGAAGGTATAGAGGAGGACAGATAGAAGGTATAGAGGACAGATAGAAGGTATAGAGGACAGATAGAAGGTATAGAGGACAGATAGAAGGTATAGAGGACAGATAGAAGGTATAGAGGACCGATAGAAGGTATAGAGGACAGATAGAAGGTATAGAGGACAGATAGAAGGTATAGAGGACAGATAGAAGGTATAGAGGACAGATAGAAGGTATAGAGGACAGATAGAAGGTATAGAGGACCGATAGAAGATATAGAGGACAGATAGAAGGTATAGAGGACAAATAGAAGATATAGAGGACAGATAGAAGGTATAGAGGACAGATAGAAGGTATAGAGGACAAATAGAAGATATAGAGGACAGATAGAAGGTATAGAGGACAGATAGAAGGTATAGAGGACCGATAGAAGATATAGAGGACAGATAGAAGGTATAGAGGACAAATAGAAGATATAGAGGACAGATAGAAGGTATAGAGGACAGATAGAAGGTATAGAGGACAAATAGAAGATATAGAGGACAGATAGAAGGTATAGAGGACAGATAGAAGATATAGAGGAGGACAGATAGAAGGTATAGAGGACAGATAGAAGGTATAGAGGACAGATAGAAGGTATAGAGGACAAATAGAAGATATAGAGGAGGACAGATAGAAGGTATAGAGGACAAATAGAAGATATAGAGGAGGACAGATAGAAGGTATAGAGGACAGATAGAAGATATAGAGGAGGACAGATAGAAGGTATAGAGGACAAATAGAAGGTATAGAGGACAAATAGAAGATATAGAGGAGGACAGATAGAAGGTATAGAGGACAGATAGAAGGTATAGAGGACAGATAGAAGGTATAGAGGAGGACAGATAGAAGGTATAGAGGACAGATAGAAGGTATAGAGGACAAATAGAAGATATAGAGGAGGACAGATAGAAGGTATAGAGGACAGATAGAAGGTATAGAGGACAGATAGAAGGTATAGAGGACAGATAGAAGATATAGAGGAGGACAGATAGAAGGTATAGAGGACAGATAGAAGGTATAGAGGACAAATAGAAGATATAGAGGAGGACAGATAGAAGGTATAGAGGGCAAATAGAAGGTATAGAGGCCAAATAGAAGATATAGAGGAAGACAGATAGAAGGTATAGAGGACAGATAGAAGGTATAGAGGACAGATAGAAAGTATAGAGGAGGACAGATAGAAGGTATAGAGGACAGATAGAAGGTATAGAGGACAGATAGAAGGTATAGAGGACAGATAGAAGGTATAGAGGACAGATAGAAGGTATAGAGGACCGATAGAAGATATAGAGGACAGATAGAAGGTATAGAGGACAAATAGAAGATATAGAGGACAGATAGAAGGTATAGAGGACAGATAGAAGGTATAGAGGACAGATAGAAGGTATAGAGGACAAATAGAAGACATAGAGGACAGATAGAAGGTATAGAGGAGGACAGATAGAAGGTATAGAGGACAGATAGAAGACATAGAGGAGGACAGATAGAAGGTATAGAGGACAGATAGAAGATATAGAGGAAGACAGATAGAAGGTATAGAGGACAAATAGAAGACATAGAGGACAGATAGAAGGTATAGAGGACAGATAGAAGGTATAGAGGAGGACAGATAGAAGGTATAGAGGACAGATAGAAGGTATAGAGGACAGATAGAAGGTATAGAGGACAGATAGAAGACATAGAGGACAGATAGAAGGTATAGAGGACAGATAGAAGGTATAGAGGAGGACAGATAGAAGGTATAGAGGACAGATAGAAGGTATAGAGGACAAATAGAAGATATAGAGGACAGATAGAAGACATAGAGGAGGACAAATAGAAGATTTAGAGGAGGACAGATAGAAGACATAGAAGAGGACAGATAGAAGGTATAGAGGAAAGATAGAAGGTATAGAGGACAAATAGAAGATATAGAGGAGGACAGATAGAAGACATGGAGGAGGACAGATAGAAAGTATAGAGGAGGACAGATAGAAGACATGGAGGAGGACAGATAGAAAGTATAGAGGAGGACAGATAGAAGACATAGAAGAGGACAGATAGAAGGTATAGAGGACAGATAGAAGACATAGAAGAGGACAGATAGAAGGTATAGAGGAAAGATAGAAGACATAGAGGAGGACAGATAGAAGACATGGAGGAGGACAGATAAACTATATATACAAAACTATGTTGACACACCTTCAAATTAGTAGATTGGTCTATTTCAGACACACCCGTTGCTGACAGGTGTATAAAATTGAGCACTCTCTGTCTCCTCTCTGTCTCCCACCGTCTCCTCTCCTCTCTGTCTCCCCTCTCTCCTCTTTGTCTCCCCACCTCTCTGTCTCCACTCTGTCTCCCCTGTCTCCTCTCTGTCTCCTCTGTCTCCTCTGTCTCCCCTGTCTCCACTCTGTCTCCCACCGTCTCCTCTCCTCTCTGTCTCCCCTCTCTCCTCTTTGTCTCCCCACCTCTCTGTCTCCACTCTGTCTCCCCTGTCTCCTCTCTGTCTCCTCTGTCTCCTCTGTCTCCCCTGTCTCCACTCTGTCTCCCCTGTCTCCTCTCTGTCTCCCCTGTCTCCTCTCTGTATCCTCTGTTTATCCTCTCTGTCTCCCCTGTCTCCTCTCTGTCTCCCCTGTCTCCTCTCTGTCTCCCATGTCCTCCCTGTCTCCTCTCTGTCTCCCCTGTCTCCCCTGTCTCCTCTCTGTCTCCTCTCTTTATCCTCTCTGTCTCCCCTCCTCCTTGTCTCCTCTCTGTCCCCCCCTGTATCCTCTCTGTATCCTCTCTGTCTCCTCTCTGTCTCTCCTGTATCCTCTCTGTATCCTCTCTGTCTCCTCTCTGTCTCCCCTGTCTCCTCTCTGTCTCCCCTGTCTCCTCCTCTCTGTCTCCCCTGTCTCCTCTCTGTATCCTCTCTTTATCCTCTCTGTCTCCCCTCCTCCCTGTCTCCTCTCTGTCCCCCCTGTATCCTCTCTGTATCCTCTCTGTCTTTTCTCTGTCTCCCTTGTATCCTCTCTTTATCCTCTCTGTCTCCCCTCCGCCCTGTCTCCTCTCTGTCTCCCCTGTATCCTCTCTGTATCCTCTCTGTCTCCTCTCTGTCTCCCCTGTATCCTCTCTGTATCCTCTCTGTCTCCTCTCTGTCTCCCCTGTTTCTTCTCTGTCTCCTCTCTGTATCCTCTCTGTCTCCCCTGTATCTTCTCTGTCTCCTCTCTGTCTCCCCTGTATCCTCTCTGTATCCTCTCTGTCTCCTCTCTGTCTCTCCTCCTCCCTGTCTCCACTCTGTCCCCCCTGTATCCTCTCTGTCTCCTCTCTGTCTCCTCTCTGTCTCCCCTGTATCCTCTCTGTATCCTCTCTGTCTCCTCTCTGTCCCCCCTGTATCCTCTCTGTATCCCCTCTGTCTCCTCTCTGTCCCCCCTGTATCCTCTCTGTCTCCTCTCTGTCCCCCCTGTATCCTCTCTGTATCCTCTCTGTCTCCTCTCTGTCCCCCCTGTATCCTCTCTGTCTCCACTCTGTCTCTTCTCTGTCTCCTCTCTGCCTCCTCTCTGTCTCCCTTCTTTGTCCTCCTGTCATGTAAGTTTAGCTCCTATAATGCAGGGCTTTTCTACTGATGACAAGACAGAGGTCTGCAAATGTATTCCTCCTCCCTCCATCGTCACTGCCTTTCTCCCCCCCCTCTCTCCCTCGGCCTCCAACCAAAACACATCTCCCTCCTCACTCTACCTGGTTTTCCTAGTGATAAATGGCTTGGCCCTCCTGTGTGGTAAATGACTGAAAACTCACTAACTGTTAGCTGTCACCACGTTTTCTCTCTCTTTCTCCACTCTTTTTCACGCGTCAGAGAGTGAAGGCTGCTGAGCGCACTCAATGTGAGTGTTGTTTGTTAATCAGGGTGTGTCAGAGGTGTGTGTATGTGCGTGTGTGTTTGTGTGTTAACACGTGCCTATTCGCTGCCAAAGTGTAATTGTCACCAGTGTCTTCCCTGTCAAGGACTAACAAAGTTTTTTCCTCTCCATTTGCAATTTACACCTGCTTGAAGTCACTATAAAGTGCATCCCAAATGACACCCTATTCCCTATGTAGTGCACTACTTCTAACAAGTGCCAATAGAGATCTGGTCAAAAGTA